>NC_068953.1:8186818-8489848 GCF_026419915.1 Harpia harpyja | reverse complement strand
AGAGAGGGGGACAGGGCAAAACATAAGCATCAAAGTCATGAAGCAAAGGGGCTGCTGTCCTGCGTTATGCAGTTTTGGGAACAGCAAAGAGGCAGCAGGGGAAGGACTTGCAGCTGTCTGCCCATTCATCTTCTGAAGCAAAAGCAGAGCAGCACAGCATGATGTCTTTTAGGACCTTTAGGATCAAGAGAGCAGCTTTGATTGACTTAAACTCTGTACTTTACACACAAAGAAGATGTAGGTATTTTCCTGTGAGCTGGCTAAAACTCACTTTGGCTACATCCACATGGAATTGCTTTGATAGGCTTCTGATTTCTGGCTGTATTAAAGAAAAGTGAAAAAAGCTGTGATCTGTAGGAGCAGAGGAGCAAAGCCCTGCCCTGCAAATCCCTGGCACTCACCTTATCAACTTTCTCCAGGTTTGCCCGCAGCTGTTTCTGAAGGGTGTAAAGCGAAGAGAGAGAGAGTGTTTCCAGGTCAGAGAAGGAGCGCAGAAACTGAGGGTCCTGGCCTGTGTGGATCCTCTCCAGCTCCTCCTGCAGCTTCTTCACTTGCAGCTCCAATGCTTCCCTCTGCTCCCGGGCCAGTTCACATTCCATGTTAGCTGTGTTGGCGCGATCATTTGCTTCCTCTGCCTCCTTTTTCCAAGCATCACAAGCCTATGAGTTCCAACAAAGAGGGTAAAAGAAGCAGTCTGAAAACTCAGTCAGCCTCCAAGAGAGGATCCCAGGCAAAAAAAATCTACTTCCATATACTCCTCACCAGGAGTGTGTTCTGTCCAATCTGCTCTGTTCCCAAATTCTGAAACTTCCCTGGAGCTTTGCTTCAAAGCACTTCCATTCCAGATACCCCATCTGGTTGGGCTGTGGTTCTAGATATTTGGCTCACACCGTTAAGGGTATGAAATTTGCATACTAGCAAATTGTCATGGACCTAAGTCAACTGGCAGGTCTAAGAGACTGTCAAGCACTTCAGTGCATCTGTTATGACACCTGGCTTTGCACGTCCAGCATCTGAACACATCAGGCACAGTGATTCAGTCTCTCCTTCCAAGGCAGAAGAAAGAATAAGAATGCTTAGGAGAATCTGTTTGTAAAACCTACAGCTCTTCCCATCACCTCAGTGTATGAAAAGCTTCTCTTTAAAGGCTGACACCCTCCTACTTTACACTCCCTAATCCCTCTTCCCAGGAGTTGCTCAAGTACCTGTTTGGCTTGTTTCCAAGACTCTTCCCACTGCTTTATTGTGCCGTTGGCTTCATCCAGTTCTTGTCGTAGCCGTGCCAGCTCCGCAGCACCTGGACCTGACAGAAATGCAGGTGAGGTACTGGGCGAAAAACTCCCCGAAGCAAAGTGTTCCCATATGCTGCTGTTCATCCCATTTAAACCTGTTTCACAGGGAAATAGAGAGGGTTATGTCACAGGTGCTGGCAACTTCCCCATTTCCTCCCTACCCCTGTGAAATCCAGGATTCAAAAATATGTACATAGGAAAAAAAAAAAGATCACCTTGAGAACTACTTTCATCCCCAGGACCCAGGAGTCCATCAAAGAGGGACTTTATAGGGAAGTCTCACACCATTAGGCCTCATCTTTAATGATACAGGGAGGACCCAAGAAACTGAGTGGAGGCAACTTTTGAACCAGGCTGGTTTTAGAAGCATTGATTTTAGAGCAGAGCTGACTACCAGCTTGAATCCCCCTTCTCAAATGACAACCTCTGAACTGCTTACTACCTTCCCACTTTTCTGTGCAGCACAGCCATCAGCGCTGGTGAACAGATTGGTTCACACAGCCAACCCAGGTGGTGCTTCCCCTCACACTATACCCTAAGAAAAACTTCTGGTTTTGTCTCCTCAGCTTAGTGCTTAGAAAAGCAGTCTCACTTCCCAAACAGTGAGACTAAAATGCACCAGTGTCATTACTGTTTGCATATGCAAGAAACAGCACTAACTAGAAAACCCTGTTTATAAACAAGTGGAGGCGATAGTATATACATCAGCTTCATCCCCTGCAGTGTTCTAGCATAAAGCTAGTGATTGGCACCAGAGAAGACTAACTAACCACTTCCCTATTTTAGCTTGTTCAAATAATTTCTCTTTTCAGGAAGAAATTCAAGGCTTAGGAGACAAAAGCAGTAGAAAACCAGTTGTAAACAAACCTGGCTATTTCTCACAGACTCCAAGGTTTGTGCTTTTTTAATAACAAAAATATTTTTACTTAAAATAAGCATCCACACTTTGCACTCAGGGGAGGACTAGTAGGAAAAGCTCATATCGAGACAGAGCTATTGAGTGAAGTGGACTCTTTGGCACACAGACATGCACCAGTTTGATGTAGCAGTCATTTTCATTTAGTGGTGCTCAACACTGGGTGTGGACATTCCTAAATCCAGTTACATTTGATAATTCGTCTTACAGCAGCCAAACTGACTGTGTTCTGCAAGCAAGCCCCGGGGCCAATGGCCTCTGACTGAGGGCTAACCCAACACCACTTACTTCCCATTTAGTGCCAGCCAAGACACAAACAGCTGCAAAAAAATACAGCTGAGAAATAGTAACTTGTCTTCACTAAGGGCTTAGGTGCATTTACAAGTCATTTAGCAGAGCAACAAGGGCTCTTCACTGGCTCA
The DNA here is from genome assembly GCF_026419915.1 of Harpia harpyja. Taxonomy (NCBI): domain Eukaryota; kingdom Metazoa; phylum Chordata; class Aves; order Accipitriformes; family Accipitridae; genus Harpia; species Harpia harpyja. The sequence continues at coordinate 8,487,218 of NC_068953.1, read as the reverse complement.
GGCCACTTACCATAGATCTATTTCAGCTCCTCTGAACCTCAACTCACATTTTGTTTTTAAAGCTCCAGTTTCCTTGAAAGGGAATCTAGCACTAAGCAGGATCCTGGCAAGCCACACATTCTGCCATAATGCTGACCAAGCTTATCTCGTCATTTCTTTTTACTCCCTCTTTCCACCTGCTGTTCTCATTTCACATTTGAAGCAGCAAGCCCCTTTGGTCAGGAATGCCTTCTCTGCACGTTTTGCATCTAGCACAGTGGGAACTAGCCCAGAACTAGGTATTTTTAACTCAATTGCAAAACAAATAAGTAATAACTACACACACTACACACTAACTTACGTGCATTCAGCAAGTCCCACGGAATAGATAGATTCCAGATTCCCAACTGCTAGATTACTATTTAAATATCTTATCAAAACCTCAACAAAAATGGTTTTGTTGTATTAAAGGAAAATATCTGACTTTTTTCTTAAAAATCAAGTATTTAAATGCATTTGTGAATTTCCTGCATTTCTTCAGTTTTTTATTTGTATAACTACATAGTCAAGACAAATGTAACTGCCTGACTTGTTTCTTCAGAAATTAAAAGCAGGCTTTATCAGCAAGTTTTCCTTTTCTTATTGAAACTGGGTTGAACAGCCAGCCTCAACACTAATTAATAGCAGAGATGACCTCTGATGTCTCTTATTACAGTAATTGTAAAAGCTGTTAAAGCCAAACAAATAGCAATCGCAAGGCATGGAAGCATGGTTTTGGCCTATGCAAACAAGGGATGCATTTACACAGGTGAGTGCATGCAGAAAAGGTTACAAAAGCATGTAATAATTTTATTAGGTTAAGCTGAATATTCAAGATTAAAGCATATCTCAAATTTGAAGAAGCATTTATGCCTAGTATCAATAGAGAGAACTAATATTTACTGTTACTAACAGAAATGAGCAGAGTGTCACTGTAGCCTTGAGCCCAAACAGTTTTATTTCTCAAGGTAACCTTGCGTCTTGATAAAAAAAAAACAGATTTGGCCCCTCAGTTCCCAGTTCTGCCTGATACAGCTGAAGCTCCAAAGCAATTTCTCTTTCCTTCACAGTCCCTCATACAGGAAACAGATCCTCAAGGCAGGGTGGGGAAAGGAGCAAAGGGGACAAAGCTGGAACACTAGCTTTTTGCAAAGTCCATACTGCAAAACTGCACGTAGAATGCCAAATAGGAGAGATAAGTACAATGACCCTAGCCTGCTCTAGACCTCCCAGAAGCCAATCTGACCTACAAGCAGTCCCAAGGGCAAACTGCAATCCCCACCGTAACTAAGCAAAGCTGAGGACCCAACTCTTGAGTTCTATGTAAAGTGAAGTCTCTGCACAGCATTGGTGGCAGGAAAAGGCAAAGCTCTTTACACTGAAAGGCATCATCAGAGCAAGTCACTTAACCTATCTGTCCCTTTTTCTGTGCTTAGATACATGGGAAGCAGAGGGAATTGCTCCCTTGTACACAAGGTATTAGCCAATTTTTGGTAAAGCAGCTTCTAGTACTGTTGCTGTTCTCATGGGAAGAAGAGATACAAACGGCAGCAGTGAAATAATACATTAAAATTAAAGCTAACTTAAAAGAAAATACTTACATGGCACAGACAGGCATGTACATGGGACACACACACTGTGCATTTACCTAATGATCCATGAGAAGCTGATGTCCCCAGGAACGTGTTTTCTGATTGGCTTAAGTGTCCCTGGGGCTGATGAAGGAAATGCGATGAGAGGCTGACCGGTGGAGAAGGAGAGGCAGAGTGAAAGGAGGCAGAGCTTCCAAGGGACCCGGGGATATTTACAGGAGCAGAACTTTGCAGCAAACTCCCACCTGGACAAAGAACACATAGAGAGGATGGCTATGTATGACCGTGAAGTATGGGCACAGTGCAGGAGTTCAGAGCAGAAGGTGTTAAGGTTCCCTTTCTCTTCCCTAAGCCCCTTGGGATTCCCTCTGCTTCTCATCATGTTTCATTCCCCTCTCAGCCTTTATGAGGAGCACTGAAGCTGCCATCCCATGAACCACATAGGTTAAGACCCTCCAGAGTTCAATGGAATACTCTTTCATTGGCCAAAGCAACAAAAGGTTTTCTGAGCAGAGTTCAGTCCCTATCAGTCTAGAGAAGATGAATTTGGTATCTGGTGAAATACTTTGTAATGAAAAATTCACTTCTAAAACATGCGCCTCTGCCTTTAATACTTCCAAACAACCTGTAGTGAGAAGACTATCATGCTGAGTCAGGTCATTATCTTAACCACTAAAAATCAGTGACTAGCTTTAGTCACTTTAGACATACTTGAGTGCCTGGATCTATCAGTAATAAAAAACCCCAAATAAACAAAAGCCCAGCCTCCAAAGACATCACACTTCCATTATATAAGAGCTCATTCTGCCTGTCACACGCACATTGAGGGAGAGCTCACCCCTGCTCCCCACTCTCTCCTGATCTCCCTTCTTAGAAGATCACCAGGTAACACCCAGACCTGACGTGAACAGAGGGAAAAGCAGTGTGGAGGATCTCTAAGCCACTGCAGATGGGTAGCGGCAGAAGCAGGGCTATCAGCAGACATGCACAGTAAACTCTCCGACCAGGCTCTCATCTTTGGCAGGGAAGTGGAAGTGATATTCTTTAGGGTTCCTTCCACAGGTGCCTTACTATCTCAATACAGCTCCAGGTAGTGTAGTTCCCTTGGAAACCTTCAGACAACCAAAGTTTGCTCCCATTCAAAAACCTGTCTTACACAGCAAGGGTAGCCAGAAACTACAACCACTTCTAAAAAGTTACGAGACATTTCATTTTCCCCTTGACACTCAGAGACAGGTAGAAGAGGCCTTAGCCTACCTCCACATATTAAGATGAGACAGACATTACAAGAATCAAATCAGCAGACCATGATGACACTCTGTGACAGATGGATAGCATTACCAGGTCAGTGAGTTTCCTGTTACTGCTAGGGAGAGTCTTCTGCTTAAGATGCAAATAGTTATACTTTGGCCTGTTTTTAAAGGTATCAGTTGCCTTCTAGAGTCTACTTGCACACTTTAAAAAAAAAAAAAAAAAAAAAAATCAAGCAAGTCCCATTCAGTCTCAAGAAACATCCCCAAGACACCTGGGCCCAATGGCAAGAACTCAGCTCTGCTAGTCAATAAGGGCAAGCTTTCACTTCAAAGATGCTCAGCAGTTGCCAGAGTTTGTTATAATTGCTGTTTTAACCAATGTTATTTTGGAACTGGATTTAGAACTTTGTTGGGCTGGCTCCACTGAGGTGACTGGGCAACACTGCTTGGCAGAAGATAAAGAAAGCTCTGTTGCTTTCATGTACCTATCATGATGCCACTCGTGTGGGGCACTGTGCTGCTGTCAAATGTCTTCTCCAGGGCAGCCACTCCGAATTCATTCAGGTCCAGGTCATCCAAGGCAGACTCTGCCAGACACAGAGGTACCAATTATGTTATAAAGGACCAACAACTTCAAGAGATAGGATGGCCCAAAGAGCCTACATGCAGAGGAGCCTTCGCTCTCTATTTGTCAGTCTGCACGGCCCTACTCTCCGCCCTGTGCAACACTGTTCTTAAATGGTTTGGCAGAAGTGTCATGGGCAGCTTTTCAGTTCAGGTTCTTTTGCCTGATCTGATTTCTTTTTGTCTCAAAGTATTCCCAAATGTTATAGGAAAACAAAAATTTGATGAAATAACAGCAGTTCCCATAAGTCTTCCCCAAACTGTGCCTTCAAGTCTGTCCATAATACGCAGTAACACTGGCTTATAACACGTCTGTGTCTGGTTTGTGCTTTATCCATACTTTGGTGAAGAGCCACTCAAAGAAATACCAGTAGAAGGGAACACTTGAAAAACATCTCTGAGGTTCAAAGATAGGGTAAAATAAAGAAAGCTTATGAATGCCTGCAAATGTTATATCTATTTGAACATGCCTCATCCCTAATCATGATCAATATAATTCCATCCCACACATGCCCACTCATTTCTATTATTATTTTTAACAAATTAGTGAGATCACCTCAAAAACGTTAGATTTAAAAAAAAAAAAAAAAAAAAAAAAAGAAAAACAGGTGACCAAAAACCTGTACCTATCTAAGAGGAGTGATTCCACTCTCTGGACTCTCCCATTCTCCTTTTTCTTACAGCCTCTGTCCTACACTATATGAAGGGCAAGTCCTTACAATCTACCTGGTGGTAGCCCTCGCTATAAAATTGTCATTTAGAATATAAGGGGTTGTAACTGTGGAAAATGCCCCTGTGATTTCCTGCCTACTCCAAGACCTCTTTGTCACTTTGACAAACCTAAAACTAAGGCCCGTTACACGATCTGACATTCTGAGTAAGCGGCTCAGAGGCCTTCTGTTGGTCCCGTGGGTGAATTTCATCCATAATGACCTGCAGAAAACATCAGATGTGTCACAGTCACAGAAAAAGCTTACAGCCTCAGGAATCTGCCAACACTGACAGAGACGAAAAACTGGAGTTCGCTGGAACACCCATGCTATTCCAATTCTCATACCTGGTGATCCACGTCTGAGGAAGCCCTACTAGCATAAGTAAAAAAGGCAAAGTTACCTATGACAGACTCAACGGTGTCACTGGTTGGATAGAAAGGAAGGGCATTGGCATTCATGCCTGGTATGCTGCTGGTGCCGGCAGGGCTTGGTGGCGTTGCAGCCAGACTGGAGGTGATACTAGAGGAGATGCTGGATGTCAGCGGGCTTCCCACTGGGAGAATACCCAGTATGTCCTGAAACAAGAGTTTTAAAAGGGAAAGAGGTAGGAAATAAGACATCTTTATAGAAGAATCCCTTCAGAAACATGCAGGAATGAGCCAAAGATCAGTAGCAAACCTGTTCCTGCCTGCTTCCAACCTGACAGATGGCTGGTGCTACTACTGGGCTGGGGGTGGGGGAGAGATTAACAGCTTTTCTTTAATTTCTGCCGACTGTTCTCTGTTCTGTCCCCCTGTCCCCCGCCCCCCCAGCATTACAAACATCCTTCAGGCTGCCCCAGAATTAACTCCTGTGACCCACAGGTTGCATGCAATCACAGGGATGGGTCACACAATCACTCACTCAGACTTAGTTCAGCACACGACTTAGAACCCGATATTAAATTCTCTTTGCCGAATCCTTGAACTTGGATGACTCCAGAGATCCATTCCAGCTCAATTTTCTGTAATTTGGAGACTCTCTCCAGCACGGTCCAAACCTATGAATCTATCCTGAATTCACACAGATCTAGCCATTCAAAAATAACACCTCCAGCAAATCATCCCATCTTCATAAAGTAATCCCTCAAGCTGAGCATCCCTAATGGTGTCTGGACTGTCATTTACTCCCTGCAGAGTTGTCTGGATCTGCAGAGATTTCTCATGTCCTTGTCTGCGGTGGTGCAAGCACTGAGCTAGGTTCAGAGGCCTGCTAGCAGTACTGTACCTGTTTGGGCTGTAACAAAGGTTGCTCCTGGCTCCTGTGTTCCAGCGAGTGGGACTTCATTTTTGCTTGCTGCAGTAAAGAAACAGAACAAAAGATAAGCAGAGGGATTAGCAGCAAAATTAAAAATGGCTGACTGCTAGCTTTGCAGAGGCCATGGGAAACACACTCCCCTCCTCTCTTACAGCCTGCTCTGGGCACTAGAGAATTGGGAAAGTGGGAAAGCATAGCAAACTGAAAACACTAAGTAATTTGCTTACTATATACCAAGACATCACCCCTAGAGTTATGCAAAGACTCGTCACAATTACACTTGCCTTCAATGCTGCTGTAAGTCCTCTGCTGGCACAAAGGACATCTTAAGAATGAAGGCCAAAAATTAATTATTTTGCCTTGCTATAACTTATCAGTCCTACTAGTATCTAAAAAAAGGGCCAGAAATGGTGGGAGGCACACTATATTCTTAAATTATGTAAACGTTTTTCAGCTTTGGGAAAATAAAGTACGTAGATTGTGTTCTCCCTCAAACTCTTCCAACTCCCAGCTAGGATTGCAAAGTAAAACTTGGTGATAACTAACCAATTTTAAAAGCAACATCATCAAAACTGATTTTTTAAAAAATCCTTCCCCCATCCATTAACATAGAGAACTCAAAGCTATAAAACATAAGTGAGGTCAAGGCTGCCTGAATTACAAAACTGCATGAATGCCAACATACATTCAGAATTCCACTATCCAGCCTAAAAATTTAGCTTACGGACCTTCCAGCACTATATCCTTAACGGAAATCAACCCTCTTGCCTCACAACATCAGTCAATTCTGAGCTACAATAACCAGAGCAGGGAAGGAAGTGGCCTCATGAGCATGTCAGCGTGTAACGGTCTGTTCTGCAGGCCTTGCTCTGTTCCTCCCATGCTGCTACATGCATAAGGCACAGGGAGATCAATCACACCCTCTGGGCACAGAGAGGCAGCAAAAAAGTGCTGCGAGTCAGGGCTGCTTGTTTACTCACTCTCCAACTCCCCAGTCCGAATCAGAGACCTATTCCAGGCACAAAATCTGCTCAATCGTTTTTTTTTTTTTATTGCAAATGCAGGCAGTCACCATCTCTACAGGGGAGATTCAGGCATGATGTACAACAGCAGCGCATGAGATGCCACACTGACTTGAAGTGATACGCCTTGACTTTTTGGCTTAAACAGTCTTATGAAAAAGATAAATGATTGCTGGAGAGGGATGACATAATCAGACAGGCGAAAGAGCAGTAGAAGAATTCATCACTTGGTTTTACTTAATTAAATCATTTTCTCTGCTCAGCTGTACTACTATGGCCAGATGGGAAGGTCAAAGCCTGGCAAACAGGCAGCTGAGATATGGACGCAGAGATCCTTCTGTGGTAGGTACCATTCTCTCACACTTCCCTGAACAACATACAGTGCATTTACATACAGCAAAACTACCACCGAACCAATCAGGCTTGTTTTCCTTTGTGTGCAGTAGATGCATTACGTTAGTGCATCTGTGTGTGTCTGATAACACGCCTGCTACATTATCCAACACATCCCTACCCTGTTTGACACTCATCTGAACACAAGATGTGCTATCAACAGACGTCAGCAGCTAAAGTGAAGGCACATACGCAACCATGCCCCCCCCACTGAGAGGCTTCCTGCCAATGTAGCTAGCTGGTTCTGGTGCAGTTAAGTCTTACTGGAAGGTTTTTTTGCTTTAAGGAGGAGAAAGTGAACAAATTTCTAAGCTAGTCCCAATTCCCACTGCCTTGAATTCATATAACACCAGTGAATAATGGAGCAAACTGACTGTCACCTCCAAGCCAGTCTCCTTTAGCTCTGAATAATGTTAAAAAGGGCATCAAGACATACATACATCAAGACAGAAATTCAAAGGGCAGGCTGAAATTCTCCAGCTCACTCTGTTGCAGTCAGGGAAGAAAACAAGGGACATAATTTACGAGTGAAACTGAATGTTTTCTGACCAGCATGGAACAAACCCACTGTACTGTGTGTCAGGACTTAGGAACACCTCCTGGTCGTGACACTGAAGTCCATCCAGTGCAGCCAGCATTTTTCCAGCTTGCTAAATCTTTCGGGACTCAGGAAAAGTATTTTTAGCTTTAACTGCTGGCTCAGCCTTACCACAAACTATGTGGAACCTATTAACACAGAAGGTGCATTTTTCATTCTAATAAGATAGAAACTATTTGTACTAGTTCTACAGAGGAAAAATGACAAGCCTATTGCAGAGCTGAGCCAGAGTGTCTCTTAAGTCTTCAAATATGACCGAACAAAGGTAAATGCCTAATTATTAGTCTAATTTACAGGGTATATGAGAATCTCTGGTGCCCAAAAGGGAATTACAGAGGATTTTTAAGAGTATGTAATTATAGATTAAAAGAAAATTAAATCAGGACACTTATGAGACACCTAATTTTGTCTGTAGAAGCCTAGCGTAAGGCAACTGTGATTACTTCCATCTATATCCTAATAGCTATTTATTCCAGTCATTTAACACAGGTTTTTGCTTAATTAAAGCCACATAAGTAAGAAGCTACCTGAATACAGTATCTTTGTAGTACAGCCTGGACTTCAGACACAAATGCTCATCATCTGGCCCTCCTTTTAAGAGTCCTATTCATCCTCCATCCCCTTTCCCCTGGCTCAGGCTTGCTGCCCATTTTCTCCAAAGCAGGGCCTCCCTGGCAACCTGCCTCTGCTGGCAGGAAACAGGGGTTCTCTCAGTCCTTCAGCTTTGGGTTCACTCCTCCTTTGCAGCAGAGGCAACAGAGAACGAGCACATGTTTTTTCTTTTGTTTCTAAACAACTGCTACAAGCTGCTGTGCCCGCAAGAAGTGCCAGGATCACAGCATGGTCTGCTCTCTACCCCCAAAGACGCGTTGCATCAATTTGCAATTTCCTAAGCCACATCCACATTAAGCAAGACAATGGAAGCATTTATAAGAAAGAGCACATGCATATAGCTTAATCTGTATTTGTCACTAAATCATTTTAATTAGACTAAACAGTGTTCAAGACTTGTCCTACTGCAAAGTTTGGTCATATTTTCCCAAAGTTGTAAAAATAAATAAAACCCACAGAGTCTGCTTCTAAGTCCAACTACTTTATGCAAGATCTTGTCTGGACGGGATATTTCCACTGTTTTCTCACAGCAGTGCAATACTAATGAAGCAGTATAAGCTTATTAAGGCTAGCTTCTTTAATATTACAGACAAGAGTTAAAACGTAGCCAGGTTGAAAGCAGCACTTCTTGTCATCTCTGTTTTCAAGCAACATAGACCAGGTATTTTTATTCCTTTTTGTATTTTTTTTTTTTTTTAAAGAATTTGCAGGAAATATTTTTGCAGGCACCTCTTCATAACAGTAGCTATTTCTTCCCCTAAATTGAGATGTTCTATTACATTTACAAACCCAGTGAGGAATAAAAACTGAGACCCAAGCTCTGGGTTGGACTCAGCTGACTTGAAAGGGATGGTGCAGAGAACCTATTAATTGCAACATCAAGAAAGGAAATTCACAGCAAGAAGTTGACTGTGGAAAAGCTCATGTGTGGCAGAAGAGATGGAAGAGACTGTTCTAGGCTTAGGGAGCAGTCTGAATAAGGCATGACACCAAGAAGGAGAAGACTGAGGAAGCAGCAAGGCAAGACTGGGATATCCAAAAGGGCTAAGAGGGAATGTCATTAGAGATGTGGGTTGGGTAAGATTGCAGAGGGTTCTTCAAATGAGAATGAGGAATTCAAATTTAATACAGAAGCCACAGGAGAGAGTCAAGGATCAGAATGATAAAGCCAGAGAAGCAAGAGAGAACCAACATGACATTTTTAATACACCGGAGAAATGAATGGTGAAAACAGAGGACAAACCAAGTCACGGAGATCAAGGTAAGAGTTCGGAGTGAGAACAGAGAAGGAAGGATGAGTTTCCATGAGACAATACAGCAAGAGAAACAGCAACTTCTGGCAAGGACCTAAATAAGGAAAAAGAAAGAGCAAAAGTGATATGTGGGCAGCTAGTCAGGGTCAACACAGGACAGAAGTTGTGAGGGATTAGGAAAACAAGCAGCAGCTCGACTTTTACAAACTGAGCGTGTGATGGCAGCTAGGCAGACAAGAACAGATGTAAGATGGAAGAGACTGGAAGGGAGGCTGAAAGCAACAGCAGAGATCTGAGAACTGCTAATGAGAATAGTGCTTTCTCATTTCTGTTCCTTGAAAAATAAAAATACATTCGAGCTAGACTGGGCAATTTCTCTTTCTTCCTCATCCCCCCAACTCTTCCAGCCAATATTCCCTACTAACCTGGCATTTGAAACTCTTCAAATACTCGGCCCCCACCTGATCTTCTCGCTCAAACCCCGGTGCTTTCTTGTAGCTGCCGGCTGCTGTTACTGAGTCTGGAGGAAAACCAATGGTCTCCAAGCTGTGTGGCTTTCCAATGGCACCAGGAGGAGACCCACATATATTAGATGGGCTTCCGAGACTGCTGTTCCTACAAAGAATCTAATAGAAGGAACAAGTGTCAGGAAAGTAGAGCTAGCCAGTAGCAACAACTCGGAAAGAGGCATCCCAGTCTGACAGTCAACACAAGCATACAAGCTTCCAGTAAACAGTAATTAAAAACCAGGAAAAAGCTCCAGTAGATACTGGATTTACAGTCCCACAATTATGGTTTTATTGTCATTACTTCGTACTGGAGTGCAGTCTTCTAAAAAACAAACTACAGCTCTAGTGACGTTTATTCTTTTTGAGGCCTCAGATGTGACTGATCAAGTTTCCAAACCTGACCAAAACTCTCTTCGCTTTCCTTAGGCCACAGTGGATCCTGTCTGCACTCTGAGTAGTAGTGTGAAGCCCAGAAAGGTGCTATGGCAGTCAGAACAACCAAGCATATCTGAGCTACATGTAATACTGTATCTTTTGCTTTCCAGTTGGAAATCTGAAAGTTTTAATGCAGGCACAAGCCAAGTATCAACAGCTGCATTAAAAAACCCAAGGATTTCCAACAGTTCCATTCTTTAGACTAATACCAGGGATCACAATCACATGCAACAAGGCTAGTTTTGCACTGTAGATGAAGCCACAGACAGCAGCAAAGGAGATTAAGATGAGTTTTAGAGAAAGCGCCTACCTGGATCAATGCAGATACCCCATTTCTCTGGGACAAGAAATTATTTGCCCACACTGGCAAGCATGACTGTGCTTCAGACATCATTTAGACAGCTACTGCTACCACAGGTTCAAATGTGGCACAGTCTGGGCTGGCATTAGAAAGAAGGAACATCCTACAATGTTTTGATTTTATTTTTATACAGACATTCTGCTGTCCATGCTTCCCTACAGTCGCAAAGATACTACTCACTGTGGTGGAGGTGGGGCTAGTTGGCAGAGTTCCTGATTTATTCCACACCTACAGTACAAATACAAAACAGAACAGGCCATGTGAGGCTGGCTGCTAGAGGGACCTTTTTCTCTGATTAATTCATCATGTAAAATGATCACCAGCAAAGCCATATTTGTTTGCAAGCTACATGCAGATGCCCTGTGGAGTGATGAAGTCACAGAAAGACATGTGTTGCTGTTTGGCATACATCCAAGGATTAGGAAAGACTGTTTAAAAGACTAAGAGCTTGAGATAGAAAAGACCTAAACGGTCTATTAAGTGGAAGATACCTTCAATTTCACTGCAGTTTCCAGAGAATTTAGATGATACATTCATAAGATGAAGGGGGTTTGTTTTTTACTGCTTTCCACAGTGTTAGTGAGAGAAAATATTATGTCCAGACTTCTCAAGATCTGTTTGGAATTCTAGCTGCAATCAAATTCAGGAGAACTATGAACTGTTAGGTTGGCTTTGGCACTAATAAAATAAAACTATCAGCTTCTCTTTTCAAAGAGGGGGAATAAGATCAAACAGAGGTCCTAAATGAGTTCACCTCATTCTGACCAGTTTCAAATGAGTTAAACTCATGTCATTTACCTTCTTGAAACCTCGACCAACCACTTGAAAAGGTTGCACACCTTATCAACAGTAGTGCAAACAAGACAGACTTAATGGACAAAAAAAAATCTCAGCAAAAATGAAGTGGTCTAGCATTCCATGGTCGTCTTATATGTCTGTGTGTATCTCTTCAGCATTTAAAGATCTCCCTTCTTGTATGTTCAACTAAAAATAAAGTACTACCAACAATCTGGGGCATTTCTCAAACATATTCCAGAGTTTAACTATCTCCAGAAGTAGGAGAGGGAGGGAATCAAGGATATCCTACAATGCAACACACAATATGCACGGGCTAAGCCTCTGAGATTACATATGTAAACAAACTCGATTGTAGTTATGTACTTTAGACGTTATTGGCTCACAGCCTTTAATGAGAGTACTTGGAAACTAAGCCCAATAGGTACCTCCAGACAGGAAGGAGTTGGACTTCATGTGCGGATGTATTCCACTTTCCTGAAAGTACATCAACAAACTCTGCACAGAAGGGAAGGCTTAGAAATTTTATAGATGAGAGGACAATACTAAAGACACTGAATTGTATGTTCCAAGCAAATAGATCCCCTCTGAAAAGTGTGGAGCTGAGATCTAAAAGAAAAATGCTATATCCTTTGGGCTTTTGGATAATTAAGATTTCTCTTCTTGGGAGAAAGAAGTACAGTGACACAGAGAAACCCAAATTTATAAAATATAGACAAGGCTTCTCCACAGTGCTACATACATTGCTAAGGTCTGGGGCATGTGGACTGGAAGGGCTGACTGGAACAGAATCACCAGCTGCCGATGGCATATACATCACAGGGCCTGTCTGTGTCGGGCTAGACACAGCCGAGGATTGCTGTAAGTCTTCATTGAGCGCAGGCTCTGGAAGAAATAAAAGCACACAGAACGTTACTCAAAGCTGTACAATTGCAACAGACCACAAGACATTTAGGAACAAGAACACCTAGATATTCTTGAGAAGAAATATTCCACAAGCCCCTACTTGTAAGTATAGAAGCAAGAAGAAACCTTATCTGGCAAACGGCTACTACTTATCTAATATTCCTTACATTGTTACTGTCATCACTTGTACACTGTGCTGCTCTTTAGTCCATTAACACTGCTCCAAAATTATCTTCCCTGCATGAACTGCGTGTTATTCATTCAGCTGTCTTGAACTAAGCAGAGCTTCCTTCATTGCTAGGCACAAAGTTGATGGGTGCATTATAATCAGCTGAGGGAGATAAGTTTCCATCTGTGCTCAGTACAAACCATTATTAAAAAAAAGAGTAACGTACATAGAAAGGCATACACAAAAAGAAAGTGTCATTGGCTTGAAAGGTAAAGTGGAGATGCTGTAGACTTGTAGTATTTACATCTAACACAACTCAGCATCTTTACAAAAACCATATAACTGACACTATGCCTGTATCGCAATATCTTTTAAGTATTGGTTTCAACACATTTCTTGCTAATAATCAGCAAAACTCATGCTAAGAGCAGATACGATAAACGGTCTCCTGTTATTTTAACTGAATTAGGCCCTCAGTGCTCACCTTGCTAAGAAAGGACTAAAAGCTACAATTCCGTAAGATGGCACAAGAAGTAATCCCGTTGGAATGACCTAAGTACCACAGAATGTTACTCTGGCTTTAAAGCAGTATAGTATCAAGTGCAGTAACCTTGTTAGGAATAAGGCATCTCCTAAACAAAAATATTATGTTATACACAAGGGAGTTTGCTAAATGCTGTTTCTTTATCAAGATTTCATTCTCTCTTCAGCTTGTTGGATCATACTGTGTAGTTGCATTACTATGTTTTGGGCCATTATAGCCCACAGCTCTAGCTATAACTACTGCTTGTTGACAAGGCTTCCTATAAAAGGAACTGCATAACCTGTAGAGAATTTACTGTCACCATTCCTTGACAAAGGCAGCAGTTACTAATTCTACCATTTACAAAGGATAATCAAATATCAAAGAGATTTGCTCAAGGTCATGTAGTGACCAGTATCAGAGCCAATCTATTGAATTCCGAGTAACCTGCTCTAATTGCTGCATATTCAACAGTGAGACTGGAGTACAGAAACTGAGTAGGAGCCATGGGACCAGGAGCTAACCATTTATCTATGAATGTTAGTACCCACCTGAATATAGAACTCCCACAACCAAAACAGCATCACTAGTTTACATTTGATGAAAGTGAGGATTGAAATAATGCCCCATAAATGATGGAGCTATTGAGAAAAAGACGATCTGAGGAAAAGCGGACAAAAAAGCTGCATATTTTTCTTCTCCAACCTGACTTAAAGAATCAAACTCTAAGCAAAACTTCTTAAATAGTAAAATAGTATTTAATTTTTAAAACTGATCAATATATTATCTAAAATTAGCAATTTTATCCTCAGCTTTTTAAAATACAAAACTTTACAATTTAGCTAGGTACAGTTCATCCACGTACAGAAGAGAAGCAGCTTTCTCTGTTTCCGTCCTCCTACACTGAGCAAGCGAGAGGGAACAGAGGGAGATACTTCAAGAGACAGTGCAGTTGAGAGCTAAGGGCTGAGTCCTACAGACTACCTACTGCCTTCAGCTCTGCCAACACCTCCCACACTAGCACGGTTTTACAGGAATTATCAAAATTAATACTTTGGTTTTGAAAATCCTTCACAGAAGCTCTAGTTTAGCAGCCCTATATTTTAAACTATCTATTTTGGCCAGAAGCTCTCCATAGCTCAAATATCGATGAAAGACGAGAGAAGCAGCCCACGTACGTTCTACATGTGCAAAGGCACAGAAGGGTCCTCGGGGACAGCTGCCAGACTGCTGCATATCATTGCATTTGGTGGATTTGTAGATCTAAGGATGGGAAAAAAAAAAAACAAAAAAAACAAAAAAACCAGACATGAATAGGAAAAAAAACAGTGACCGGCAGCCCAGGTACAAAAGTACTACGGAGAGACTCGACAGCAAGACAGGAACACAGATAAGAGGCGCAAAGGCCAGCAGAGTTCAGGGTGACCATTTCAGTGCTTTGCTTCCAAGTAAGGAAAACCCGCTATAGTTATGGAAACACCAGAATATGCCCATCACAGCTAGAGCTCACCCAAAGATCAACCCATCACACATCAGCTCACCCAAAGGTCACCATTTGCCATAAAGTCCCTCAGCCTCACTGGAAGCTCCATGGATATTACAAATAGTAAAAGGTAGGAAACAGTTGACAGATGACAGCACAGAAAGTTACAGCCACATGTTTGCAAGGAAAATAACAAACCATTGACAATGATTGTAGGAAATGGATTATTTCCCTTCCCCCCAGTTTGACAGGCGGTGACAATGGTTACTTTGCCGATACAGGCTCAACAAAGCTTTTCAACACTGTAACATGAAGCAGACTAGGACAAGGTCTTAATTACAATTTCTGTAAGGATATTGGAATGCTCTGGGCATGCTCACAAGTAAAAGCTTGGTGGTTTTTAGCACCAGTTCACAGGTATCTATGGTTTAGTGCGTTCATCATTAACCAAGAATTTTTCCTCAAGGAAACAGATGCTGTATGCTTACCAGCAAACCCACATCACGCTTTCAAAAGGACCCCCATACATGAGACTGCTCTTACACTTGGGTTTTCCCCTACTTTTCTTACCTCTTCCCATACATTCTACCTAATGAAAAGGGACCCCCGTAAAGCAGCTGATTTTCAGCTTACTTCCAACATGCAGTTTCTCTATAGCCTAGGACCACACTGCAAGCAGCCCACATACTCTCCCAGCTGGCACACTAATTTACTTCACAGGACTGGAATGCTTTTGCTTTTCTAGTCAGCTACCAAATGGAGTGAGCAGGTTACTGTACCTCTGGATGGAACTGCTGTTCTGTGCGCGTGTGGCAGTATTGGCATGAGTCTCCATTTTCACACTTACTGGGATCTCCCCACTCATCTCCATGTTTCACACTGGGACATGGCGAAGATCTGTGTAAATAAGGTGGCAGGAGAATACATCAGACTCACAAACGTGCTTCGAGCTTTGCTTCCTCCATCAGGAGGCAGGTTTGGCTGCCCACCCTCAGCTGTACAATCTGTTTGGCTGGCTGCTGCTTCCCCAGCCCCCACCCTGCTGCTATTGCATCTTCTTCCCCTTCCAATTTCCCAATGAAAGAAACATGGCTTAACTCTCCGTCTGAAACCGAATACAACCTGAACCAACATAACTTAACAATATTAGCAGCTGATGTGATTAGTGTCAGAAATGCTGGGTCTGGTTTCTGTTTTGGAACTGTACATTCATAGAAAGTTAATAAGTTAATTGGCTAATCCTAAAACACATAATACCCTTACAGTGGTATGTTACCAGGGTTATAGTATGGCCATGTGGAAAAGGGGCTGAGTCAGGTCACTGGGGAAAAGGCAAGTCCATTTTCTTTCTCCCAGCCAGGAACGGTTCTTTTTCCCAGTTCTGAATTTTTGTCGTGACCTACTTCCCTTGCTCTTCATGCTCTTAACCATTCCCTCAAACAACAGCAGAGGGAAGCAGACAGCAGCAGCAGCCGCCTGCACGAAAGGCAGCCACATCAGCTGGGGGTGGGGAAAGCAACACAGAAGCGAGTGGAGATCGGGAGGGGAGAAGGTTTCACCTCTTCCCTTCCCAAAGGGCCCAGGCAGGGGCAGAAAGCACATAGCTGCTGCCTGAATACTGGCTTAGTGTTTCTGTTTCTCCTGAAAGTGTTGGGATTAATGTTCCTTTGATTTTTATTTGTTTAAATACAGGACTTCGGTGCCAATTCAAAAATTTCTGTGAATGTTGGGGGTGGGGAAGAGAAGCAAGAACATCCATGGTATTTTCTCTCCTGGCTTTCTGGTCTGCTCTTATGTTTTTCAAAAAAGAACTAAGGAAAAGCCCCACTGAGACCGCAACAAAAGCTCTGTTGTGTTGGAGGAAATGAGGGCCTATAACTTGGATGAAATGTGTTCAGGGAGACACTGCATGCTGAAAAATCCAGCGACAGCTGAGTGATGAGAACACCCTGGTGCCTCAAAAGCACAGTCTTTAGCAGTTGGTTAGGAATGCATGTCCAGCTACAGTACTGGTCACACCGTGCCTCACGATTCCCATCACCAGGCACACACAACAAGCAGCTTGATGATTCTGAATCCTTTACCATGAAAACACTCTTGTGTGAGTTTGTTTCTAGATGGGGATTAAAACTTTCTTTTGTTTTCTTTTTCCTGCACTGCTTTCTAAAGCAGGAGTTTATATGGTAAGGGCAAGCCAGACACAGGTTCTGTTTGCTATAAAAATCAGAGTTGTAACATGATTTAGCAACAGTCATTTATCAGAGTTCCTATATACAGGAAAACTCCTTGTTTAATTTGTTACCCTTCTCCTAGGCAGAAATAACAGTCCATCACATCTGTCAGTACAGGCCTTGGAGACACACTAAAAAGCTATCTAGTGGACAAAATCCTAGATCCTTTGTTACACATTTCTATTACACCTCACCACTCAGCTGGGAAATACAATATCCAGGACTGCAGTACCTGTATTTGTGTTTTCTTGGGCTTCTTCTTCTGTCTTTGCTATTGTGGTAGTAGGGACAGGCATAACCCTGGCGACAGAGACGGGGGGGTTTCTTACATTGTTCTGTCTTGTAATTTCCCAACACATATGTTGTATCTGCAAAAGAAGCAACCAGTTAATGGGAGATGACCATGATCTATATTTACTATACAACAGCTTTTGACAGGAGCAGGCACTCCACAAACACCAGACTTTCCCAACCCCACAGACCCTAAGTGACACTCACCTTGCCATCTTGGCTCCTCACTGAGTATTTTCTCTATCATAGCATGGCTAGCAGCGACTGCAGACTGACCCTCTATGCCACCTTCTGATGTAGTCTGACCATTCTGCAAAGCCTCCATTGCCTGAAGCTCCCTTTGTGGACAGAGTTAAATGAACATACAGACTGAGCAGATGAAGAGATAGATAAATGTGTATAAAAACTGACATACTGGAGCGTGTTAACAACTCCTAAGCAGGTGCATTTCATTCATGCATTTTTTGGTCAGAACATCTTTAGTTGAACAGCAACTGCAATACATGTTCTTCATTCCCTGGGAATTCCAGATGCGTTATTTTGAGGCCCTCCCCCCCAATCTGACTCCAAACCACAGCACAACTCGTTTAAACTGTGGTCCTTTCCCCCATTTTCAGTATCTTCCGTGGAGATTTTGTAGATTTGTCTTATTAGGAATGCACATATCATCACCTCAACCCTAAGCATTTCATGCTGAAGTAGTACTGTCCTTCAATCATCTGACTTTTCATTTGGGTACAGAAATTACCTTTTTCATTTACAGCCCCAACCTCTACTAACCTGATGTCATACACTGGAGAGCGTAGGTCATGGGGCCCATGAGCAAACGCGCAGTGGACTCCATTCTTCGTGCAGTTTCCCTTGGAGTCTGTCTCATGAATACAGATTCCAGTTTTGTAGTAGCGCAAGTGATACCTCCTCTCTGTGTCTCCAGTAGTTCTATGCAAGAAGGGACATCTAAGGTACAGAAGGAGGGGAAGAACAAAGTTCAGTCACACAGGTGACTCAACACTACCAGAAGACATATTGCCGATACAGGATGCTGCAGTTAACACCTTTGCTAACTCTCCCCCTTCTCTTATACTGCGCCTTCCAACACTACACAGAACCCCTAAACCTGTCACTACTCAGTATATAATAGTTTCACTCCCCAAAAGACTACTGGATTATTAAGCCAGCAGCAGCTTATTATTCTAGTCTAGTGACTGCCAGGGATCTGGAAGAGAGCAAGGACACTGTCAAGGTGTTCTGATATACTAGCCATGATTGAAGGGACATCACATGGCACATACCATTTCCTCAGCAGCACATCTAGACTTCGTGCTGTTACTGTTTCCTGCTGATGTACTGCTACAGAGCTGTGACAGTCTATCTATAGCCAGATGCATCCTTTATGCAGAGCACAGGACAAGAAAGGAGAATTACAACACTACCATTTTAACTTATGTTTTGTTTCCCCTCTTAGGCAGAAAAAGAATAATCTACACTGAGAACTAAAAAAAGAACAAGATGGAACAGGTAAAGTTCAGATATTGCAGCATCAAGCTAAAAATCAGCAGAAAGTTCCGAGATGGCAACAGTTTTCATTCAGAGTTTGAGCACGATATGAACCAGTGATCTAGAAGCCAAAGCCCCCACATATCCTATTTCCAGTCTCTTCCAGTTCTTTTCTAACAACGAAGAAAGTATTGAAACTGACGCTTCAGGCTGGGGGATTATTCCATCCTGCTGTAGTCACAAGTTCTTTACTTAATCGGGTAATAAAAAAAAAATTGTTTTCCTGATAAGTAGCATTTTTCTGTGTGTTTATACTGGCACTGTGAAAGGGAACTGAAATTCCATCTTTCTATAGCATCTCTATATAAAACACTCCCTATATTTGACCACAGTTTGGCTACACTATTTAATCTTCCATATCTGTCATGTGGCTAAAATTATATTACTGGGTTAACCCTTTAATTGCTGGTGTCTGCCACATGCACAGCAGAAACACTTGCATCTCTGCTCCAGTTAAACTTACCACAGTCACAGGGAGAAAAGACCCAGTAAGACAAACTCTTCCTCATGTTGCCTTATTCTGGGTACCTGTCATTTCCCTACTGGCTTCTTAAAAGTTCAGGAAGACAAAATAAACTGGCAAGTAACTGATACAATTTAAAAAGCTGGGGATAGATAATTCAGGGGGCAGACTAGATGACAAAGCTCCTCCTCTTTCTTCAATCTGTTAAAAACTAAGCTACCCTGCTAGTGAGCAAGAGCTATTATTTGACAGGCAGGGACTTTCTGACCCCATTCGTCAGTGAGCTGTTTTTCCCACCTCAACTTTTCTGAAGATGCCAAGGCTCATGAGGACAGTGAATGATGCAGGAGGCAAATTCCCATCTAAGTGACCCATAGTATCATCTCTGCAGCAGGCCTGGAGCACATGGGTTGCTATTACAGTTTTTACATCTGTTCTCATGTTACGTATGTTACAAAGCTGCTTTACTGCTGACTTGCCTCATCTCTACAAGAACTGGCTGGAATCATCACCTGGACTGATCCCAAAAGCCTAATGCCTGAAAAGCAGGGTGCAGTCTTTACTTACTCATCTCCTTCTGGGCAGATTCCTGTGGTCTCGTCATACTTGGTACAGTAAATGTCAGGGCTGTAGTTAAATGTACCGTCCCGGCGGCGGATAGATCTGCGACGACGCTGGTTGACAAAGTGCCAGTGGAAGCAAGTATAGGGCCGGTGCTGAGTGCACTTGTGCTGCACGAAAAGAGGACACTGCTCCGTGCGGAACTCCTTCAGGTAACTGCAGGCAGAAATCCAACAGCAGGAGATTAGGACCAGGATGCTGGTCAGAGGCAATATCCAATCACCCTGCAGAGTCCAGGCGAAACCGAGCTGCATCCATCACAGAGATGCCTGCTGTCCTTCCCACACCCTCCCCTGCTTTCGCTCTTAATAATGGAGGCTGGAAGCTGCTGGTTGTCTGTAATGGGAAGATACCAGTTACCACAAACATGAATGCTAACAATAGCTGAAATTGTTTTCTATTGTGCCTTTCCGTATCATTTTGAAGAGGCTTTTCAAGAGCTTAGAAAATAGTTTGTGAGAAAATAGAACTCTTAAGTACCTTTCTATCCATTTCTATCTCTAAATCTGTGACCTATCTGGGCAAAAGGAGGTTTCCTTCCTATATGTTCAGTTTAAAAAAAAAACAAACCAAAACCACTTCCTTGTAGCCATGTTTAAAGCTTCAAGTTAATGAGAGAAAGATTTTTAAAAGACTCTTTCACACCTCATCCTCCTGGTTTAACTTGGCTTCTTCAGTACATGATTGACTATGAAATTAAAATTAATCAATTTCTCTCTTGCAATCTTGTGAATTCAGGACTCAGTCTTGAAAAAGCAGGATAACTATCCTCAAAGTCCTGCACGTTTATGCTGTTTTAATTTTAATATGTAATTCTCTGAAAGTACGTGTCGTCTTTTATCCTGAGAACTAAAGAAGTCACAAGCTTTTATTTGTGACACTAATAACAGTCTCTAAACCCAGATTGTAGAGGATTACAAAATGGTTTAGATCAACATAATGATCTGACTGTGATCTGTGTGTAGGTGCTTACAAAATCCACGCTGCCTGAAACCCACTAGCTGCCCTGTATTTATAGGGAACATATGAACAGTTCAAGTAGCTCAGACCTGAATCCCACCAGGTTCGGTCTCAGAGACACCTCCAAGAACACAGAAGGCCCAGAGCATTCTGGTCTCTTATGTTTACAGGTCAGTTTAAACAGCGAGTAACAAAATTTGTTGGTCAAAATAAAAGTACTAGTATTCTGCTGCAAGCAACAGGATGATATAACAGCAGATGTAGACTCATTTTAAACTGCATATGTACTCCGAGGCAACAAAATGGAGTATAGGAATTTGTCAAGTATTCATTCCCATATTGGACGATCTTTCTATCATGTTTCTAAATAAATGGAAAGATGTCTGATGACCAAAGGTGTATTTACAGATAATATCGTCATGCTAGATTCATTCTGAAAGCAACATCTGTAAATAAAGCCTCCTTTCCTCTTTACTGCTGGCTGAAGGGAAAGCCTCAGGAAAATGCACAAATTCAAAGAGGTTTCATTTGTTTGCTATGAAGAGAGAATATCACTGACAAGAGCTTTCCTACATTGGATTTTGCAAGCATGAAAGGATAAAAGCTCTTCCCTCTCTTCAGCCTCCAAATACTCCAGACTTGCAGGTTCCACTGCTTTGGATCTGCGAACCTCAGGGCTGGAGAGTCTCTGCAGGGGGCTGTAAGCCCTTTTCAACCCAAGCCCATCTGTCCCCTGCAATCCAGCGTGGCTGGAACAGTATCTGCATTGGGGCCCAAGGCTTAACATCAGAAAAAAAAAAAACTGGAGCCAGCGTGCAGAAACAGGTCTGTTTGGAGTAGGTGAGGGCTAACAACATCACTTTGTTCCTTTTCACTTCTAAAAAGCCAGCTCCATTCAGATGGAGATCCCTACTCCAACCACAGCAGCAATTCATCGGAAAACTGAATGCCACAATAAAATTAATCCATTCTTGAAAAGCTAAGCTGTTGGACTACGTACAGTTGTAAAAGGTGGAATTCCACAGATTATTTTATCGGCACACTAGTAAGACTTAGAACAAAAGTGACTGTAACAACATTTAGGTTAGAAAATGAATTAAATAAACTTAAGCAGCATGATACTTCGCCTGTCATCCACAGATACTACACAGTCACCAACCAGTCCCTTCTATCCATACATCTCCATGTACACCTTAGAGACACGAGATTTACGTTACCCCCATTTTACATACCAGACAAACTGCAAAACAGCTGGCTACGTGCCCCGGCCAGTATCATACAGCAATCAGAGTTTGTGACAGAAACCAAGAGCATTTAAACTCCTCCATCTTCACCGAAGTGAATCGTCCTGGGCTTAATTTGAAGAACAGCATCCTGAACCTCTTCAAGGCTCTGGAAACTAAGGGGAGATACCAGGCCTACACAACCTGGGTATCAAGCCCAGCACTCCGACTTGTAGTGATAGGCATGTAAAAAACACTGTTAAAAACCTAGAATTTAACAACTGCATGATCAACCCAGCTTAAACAGCTTCCCTTTAGCAGGAGAGTTTTAAAATGTACACACTGCCTAGGGATTTTGGTCTCTGGAGTGTCAATTGTTGCTGAAGAGCATTTGAAAATTAATTGCATTTCATGATTGGCTAAACTCCCTGGAGAAACATTTATTATAATGTAAATGAAAGATAATTACATAAGTAAATGGTTCACCTGAAAAGTGTTTAACACCTAACTTGCTTCATCAGAAACTCATTCTTTAATGCTGTCTATTAAATAAATGATCTCTCACTCTTAATTTCAGAGAAGTCCTGCAAACAGGTACCATTGAGCTCCATACAACACATTAACTGTGCATGATCACCTCTGCAATAGATCCAACAGAGGAAAAGGAGAGTTGTCACATTAAGTCAGTCATTTCAAGCCTTTCAATCACTGCTTTGGGTTTTTCTCTTTTTCAAGCCACTATAACATTTTAAATCACCCTCCTCCACAATAGCCTGAGTGGTAAATTGCCTTACAGCCCTGTATTTTCTTGATCCGTGAAGTGAGTTTTGGCTCCTCTGGGAGTGCATGGACCACTCAACCAGCCACTTTGTATTAAAATATATGAAAGGCATCTAAACCACATGTGTTTTGGGAACATAGAAAGGATACACAGACCACACTACCGCAATGTGATGTCTCACAAAGCAGAAAGCTATTAATATTTCAGTAGCCTCTTTGCAAAGGCTCTAAAAAAAAAAAAACACCACACAAAACACTATCATGACAGATCATTCTGGTGTCAATGGTCTCTATAAATTTTTTCCCAGAACAGCTGAGAAAAGGAATTTTGGAATGACCCTTGAAACTGAAAACATGTTGATAACTGGTACACATTTCACAGCATGTCAGCCAAACGCTGTGTCTGTACAGGAAAAGGAAATCCAGCAATGATAACTTGCATTTCTCAACTCCTCTCTCAGGAAACTCTACAGCCCCCACGAGAGGCATAAGAATTATTACCCCCATTTTATATAGGAGTTACTTCTATATTTATCTAGAAAAAAACCCAAACCAAAACAACAAAAAAAGTGAAACTAATCAGTTTTGTATTGGTCTACTTTACATGCACTTTCTTTTGTATGGGTGTGTATGTCATATTTTCAAACCCATACAATTTTTAAAAAAATGGAAACCATGTAGCACAGTCTTCTTCCGATACTACATTAACATCAACAGCAACATCTGAATTCCTACAGGAAATGTTATCATTTATGAGTTCTACTAAACAAAGACAAATGCAATTCTAAACAAATAGGACAAGACTGGCCAGAACAATGCAGATCAAAGTCCGCAGCCTGAATTGGACTTGTTGCCGAACAGGACGGACACTACTGGAAATGAAAGCTTCTTTCACGAGGAAGACAAGAGGAGAGGTTCTTAGGCTAGCTTTGGGAACTCCCAGAGACCGACAGGAACGGCAAGTATTAGAAAAAAACCCAATGCTACGTTGCTGAAATTCCACTTCCTCTGGTGTGGGATGTGGGAAGGGGCAGTAATTACTCTCTGCAAGAATTTACACTAGCAGGGAAACTGCTAACTGTCTTTAATTGCCAGTGGCAGCTCCACTCTCCAGGACGGGGCAGCAAGTGTTTACATCTGCAGCTAGTAATTGCAGCTAGTTCCCCCTCTGCCCTGGAGGAATTGAGCAGCAATCTGCTCTGGGAGCCGCATGAAAAAACATGAGGGGAAAAGGAAAAAAAATAGCACTTCCAAACACTACCACCAAAAAAAAAAAAAAATTCAAACCTAGAAAGGAGGAGGTAAAAAACGAGAAACCAAGAAGAAATGCTAACCTAGAAGCTTTAAACTCAAGAATTGCAGCCTTGTCCTGGTCACATTCATTGCCTGCTGCTGCAGAGATCTCTTGCTTTGCTGCAGCTTTACTGGTCTGGCTCTGTTCACACTCAGTGCACTCAAGCAGCTCAGCCTAGAGGATACCTGCATCCGTACTGCGTTCCAGGACTGCAAACTTCCTGCCAAAGTTGACATAAGTCACACATGCAGCGGCATGAGCTCAATTCAGGAAAATATGCTGGTAATGCACAAAGACAGCCGAGTTCTAAATTCCTCATTAAAGACCTTACCCAAAGCTCCCTGAAATCACTGGAAGATGGACACTGACACCAAGAGAGAAGTCTCTGCTTTGTAACAGAGGGATCAAGAAGACTGGGGAGAGAAACAATACTGAGGAGCATGGAAATGAAGGATTAAAACCAACTCTTCCAAACTCTTGTTGCTCCCATAATGCAAAGCTGGGCCCTCCTTTGCTTGTGACACCCAAATAGCTTGCACTATTTGAAATTTTTACGTAGGCCCCAAGACGAGCTCCTCTCCTTTGCAGCCCTCCTTGCTCCACCCAGTCAGTCCCCTTTCTGCCAAAATTCCTCTCGGGCCCAAAGAGAGCACTGAGGTTCATAAACAGGATCTGAACCTTCTGCAGCAGTACAACACCAGAGAGAAAACCATTAGATAATTATTTGGCTAATCCAGACTAAGACACTGTCTGTAAATGTAAGACAATAGTGAGAGCCAACACCGCTGTCATCTAGATTTCACATACATGTGGGTGTGTTTACACCCATGAAACTATGCTACAGCACCCTTAGTAAAGGCCCGCATTAAGCTATTGGTACCAGTGCTGTTTATCTGGTGCTAGACCAATGTAAACTATGGACATCTTTTACACTAGCGGGCAGGTCCCCATTCAAAGCACTGGCTGCTGTCATTGGGGCTCCATCCCTGCAGCTGCTCCTTGGTCACAAGAAACTAACCCAGAGAAGGTAGCCCAGGCCATGTTCAGACAGCACAGGTTCTGGTCATTTCTGTAAAGTCCAGCCTGGTATGGACACTTTACCTAATTATTAGCAACGATATTAGGAATACTAGTTCAGGGCTATATAAAGATTCTTAGTACTAGCCGCTGTCCAAAACAGCACACAGAGGCAAATCTAGTTAAGAAATCTACAAAGAAAGTGTTTGGTTTCGGGTTTTTTTTTTAAACCAAGGCTTAAGTTCCTGATAAAATTTCAGGTATCAGCAAGAAAATGCTCTTCTGCCATTACCATTTATTTTAGTCCTGTCTGCCTTCTCTCAGCAGAGGATCACACCGGCAAAGGTATTAATTTCATCGGCACAAAAGTACATGGGAATGCTGGGGACTTTTGCCGGCACTTTTATATCAGTCATGTCCTGCTGTTTCAGACAGGACTACATGAGGCCATAGACCTCTTTGTAAAGTTTCAGGTGGTCCCAGTTCACCTCTCTTGTAGACAGACATCCTTCCTGAAAAATGCAGCCTGAATGACAGAGGTCACTGCTCTCAGCTGCTCATCAGCTTTCCTTTGCTGCAAGTTCCTGTTGGCACTGATCTGTCCAGACAGCAGGATGGAGAAAGTTTTCCTAATTCAGTTTAGGGTAAAAAAAAAAAAAAAAAAAAAAGAAAGAAAAATCACCAGCTTAGCTTTCAAGTTTAAATTAGTGGTTGGAACTAACACGGATAAAATTATCTGAAGTAAACCAGGGTGTGCTTACCCAACAGACTGCCTGCAAAGTAGGCAGCATTGCAAAACCCAGGAGAGAATATCTAACCATGGATATAGATGTTTCTAATTCAATAATGCTTATCTATTGAAAATATTTTCAAAACTGCTATTTTCTTCTTAAGCTCAAAGAGCCACCCCACCACAAGAGGAAAAGAGCTGTCCATATTTAATCAGCTCTCTAAATTCATTTCACCCTCATAAAATTTTATTGCAAAAGATGATATCAGACACACTTTAAGTAAGAAGCCCATGACTCAATTATTTTCTTTTACTGAACTGTGGTATTCCAATTGAAATGAGTCAGTGGTGCATGACAGAATCTACTTATTCCAACAGGATACTCAATAAAAATCCTGCTAATGCACCTTTCGTTTAACATATCATTACTGATAGAGAAAACCCATGATATGCAGTTCTGACATTGCTTAGGAGTTTTTGCTCTTAGGGCAAAGAAGATGTTCCAGAATAAAGGGGGGGGTGGGGGGGGGTGGAGGGGTGAGGAAATAATGGGGATTTAAAGAATAGTGCTGTTCCAAAATAATTCAGAGAAAGGGTTTGATACCAGCATTCCCATGACATCTTAGAAAATGCTGGCATTTCAATGCAAAGCAAGCTTCCTGACAGGGAACATAGCCTTCGACTCTCAAGATTTCTTGGGATTTGGGAGAAAAAAGTCAAACAAACAATCTAACTTCATAGGAGTTGTAGTTCCTTGTTCCCAGGGGTGGACACAAGGCAACCAAATCCCTCAACCGACAGCTGCAGACTACCAGCAGCCTCGTTTACAGCCTGCCTAAACCTCTGCACGAAAATGTTTAGCATCCTTCTAACAAGAGCAGTAGTTAAGACAAGTCTGTTTCAATAAACAATATTTTTTTTACTTACTGGCAGATGAAATCTAATATTGAAACAGAGCCTCACACCAATCACTGCTGAATATCAAACAATAACAAACACTTTTAGCAGCAACCTTGAAGGTTTTCATCATGATTTCAGGAAAAGTTCTGACCAGGTTTTACCAGGAATCTTTATCAGTTACTGTGGCTCACCATTATTGGATATTTCCCCATTTTCCATATTTAATGGTATTTTTGTAAATAACCTCACAGATCTGACCAAACCCTCACACTTCACACCAAGGCTTTTGCCTATGCCATGCATCACTTGACACAAAATGCAAACATCTCTTTCAGTACATCTCAACAATGATCACTCTATCTGCCTTTCCATAACCTCAACAGCCAGGTGCAGTTTTGTAAACCTTGAAAAGATTAGAAAGCATTTAAATCTCAAAGAAAAATATATGGATCACTTTATAAAAACAAAAGGCTGACTGTGAATGCGGGGAAGGAAAAAAGGATGAGGAAAAAGTTTCAGTAAGCTCACATCTGTCAAGAAGATAGACTTCACATGCCTCAGTGTTTTCTTTATCACCTAAATAAATTGAACCATCAACTGGAAAAAGGTCACACAGCAGACAGCACTGTGTGATTTTAAAGCTGTTAGATTTCCCCTTCTCCATTAGAGCTTGACAATAATGTCAGTCTAAGGGCAAATAAAGTGAGAGTTGGAAAGACTTATTACAGATGCATGGAGTTGGGCTTGTTTGGTTGTGGAGGTTTTTTTGTTTTAAGAGTTCACATAACTCGTTGTGTACCTTAGATCAGAAAGACAACTGCTCACATCCATAGCCCACAGCTCCCCCACTTTTTGCTACAGAAATAGGTAGGCAGCAGTCAAGTTTTCCTTTTTCTAGGCATCTGATCGATTTAGCAAGTAAAGTTGAGCTGGATGCTTGCAAATAAATGCTAAAGGATAGTGTGTACTGCAGAAGCTAACGTACAAACTGCTGGATTACAGAAAACTAAGGATAACACACCAACAAGTACAATAGTCATATTCAACAGTAACCTGATCGTTACTGTAACTCTATTTCTGGATTTCAAAGATCATGGGGTGGACAACAATGCAACTAATTCAATTCAGCCACAACGAAAGATCTATCTACTACCAATACTTTATAGATAAGAACTTTGACCGCAAAAGTTCATGCTAAAAATGACACGTGTTGGCAACAATCAGAAATGATCAGGACATTTTTCAGTTAAAAGAAAAATGTCAGACAAACAGTTGTGTCTTGTCTACACTGAAAACCTAAGGAAAAACAAAGAGAAACACTACAGCATGGTGCCAGCCCATCACAGGAAGACAGCCTCGCACCAGTTTCAGGCAAAACATTGTTTGGTTTCCACAGTTATAGCAAAAATGGCTCTGTTTTGAGAGAAATACCATGTTGTAGCTAAGTAGCTCACCAATGCTGTGTCTTGATGAGGAAAGAAAATCAAGGCTTTCAACTCAGAGTTAACTCAATAAAATGAACGTTTATCACATTTGTGAACAGTCAAGACACGAGCTCCACTGAACTACAATTGCGTTACAGTCTGCGGGTGTCAGGGAAAAGAGGTGCTTATTCAGACTTCCCTTGAGCTGTGCATCCCTTAGGCTTGGCATACATCGAGTTGTGTCATTCAAACCCAACAAATAAAACAATCTGAGTCATTTTTTTGGCAGTGTGCTCTCTTTAAAAAGCATAAACTTGTTGCGTCAGTGGACCATGAAATGTATATGATCAAGCCATACCAATAAAATCCATTTTAAACACAAGTGTTTGTTTACACAGAGCTTTCACCTTTTTTAATTAAAACAATCCAAGCACGGGCATATGCAAACACTTAAATGCACTACATTTCAGAGATGCTTCCTTAAAAGCCATTCAGCAAGATCCAGAACTCTGCAGAAAGCCTTGAGTTTACATTCACATTTCCCTGAGTTTGATCTCTTTTCTCCCAAATTAGTTGGCCATGAGTATGTGTTACTTGACATGACCTCAAAATTAACTAAGCATTTAGACAGTTCATGCAATGTTTTAAAAACACAGCCAACTTTTTCCCAAGTTTAAATGACATATTTTCATTTTGACACTGCTGGTTTATGTGAACAACACAGCTGTGCCTAAAGTACACCTCCCTGTTTTCAAACATGGACCAACCCCAATTGAGACAACCCTCATCACCCTGTGGGTTGGTTTCTGCTCTACAAACTATTTAGCTGCCATGAATTCTTCCCTACAGCACCTGTGTAAGTGCTGAGTCTATGAAAACAGGATCATACTGAAATAATTATTTTTCAATAACATGTGGGTTGAGCCCAACTGTTTCAGTGAAAATACCGGCTCTTACTGCATCCAGACAGCTGTACACTGTTGAAGGTTATACCTGGTTTCATTGTCAGCACAATGTATCAACATGTGCTTAAATATGAGCAGTTAAATATTTTACTATTAATTACTTTGCAAAATATCCATCCACAGACTTGTCTATTATGGTCATTTATTCAGCTTATATCCTGATAAATTTTCTATCTCTTATTAACTGGATTAGACAGGTGATGCTTCTTTATCCTAGCGTTAGTGTTTGTAGCCTCAGACACATGGAGAATGTCTGCAGAAAGGCAGGGTTCAAATGGAGTTAACACATCAGGTTTGCTGTGCTAGACTACAATGAATTAAGGTCTGAATAATACACTGATGACCTGTGCTGTAAAAATTAAAAGTTCCAGCTCCCAGTAAAGTTTTCCCACACTGTACTTCTCTCACCATCGATTCAATCACTAACAAAGCATACCGAGGGCTAGCAACTGTAGAAACACTAGTGAAGGCTGGAAACAGGGCTGGGCCGTTTCAAAACTTGTGTTACTCACTCTGCTAGTTCCCTAAAACAAAACATCCCACATGCAAGAATTCGTAAAGTCTAATTCAGAAAAATGTTATTTCCATACATGCCATTACATAACTCAGGGTTTCAGTTACAGGTTTTCATGAGCATTTCTAGGCAGCTAACCTTTAACATCTTGTCTCACAAGAGGTGCTTCAGAAACAGAGCACAGTAGCCTGCCTTCTCCTAACCACACCAAGAACCCTCATGATTTAAAAAACAGTTCGTAGATCAATTGCAGCCCCATACTCACAACAGTTTTAAGACAGTATGTGAACTGTTTGAAGGTCTATACTTACACTGGACCAAAACCAGAAAACCAAAACCCTGCAAGAAATGACGGATCTATAGTGCTCTCATCCAGACCAATCTACATTTGAAAATGAAATGGCATCTGCTTCTTCTCAGGTTAAATGCCAACCATGTTTGCAGCAGCCTCTTTGGAAAAGGCTTACATTTGTGAACAGACATTTTCTGTTGTGAGTTTGAAACAAAACACGGTGATTATCTAACAAGCATGAACCTGCATCCCATAACACATGTGCCAGCACAAAGATAGAAGCCAACTCTTACTGGTTGATTTTGAAGAAATCAATGTTAGCCATTCAATCGATTTTCTTTTCCATTCAGCACTCAAATCAGACTTCATCCCTGTCTGCTACAGCCCAGTGGACTCTTTTGACACTCCATAAGGCAGGCACACCTCAGAATAAAAGTCCTATACACACAGATAGACTGGTCCAAAGAAGCACCATTACACGACCCCACACCAGACTGAGCTTCAAACAGGTAGGCTGACATGAAGACGTATACCAGCTCTCCCCCAGGGGAAAAGCAGTCAAATCCCAGGCTTCTCATTTTCCATTCTGACTAATCAATACATGAATAAATCTGGTGGCACTCTCAAGATATTTTAACCGTGCAAACAATATTATTATTTTTTGTTGCTGTAAAGCAGCACAATTGCCCTGAGGCATCTGCTGTTTTTATTTCGGCTATGATGGCAATATTCAAGTGCTATTAATGAAACCTCACAGTCTATTGAAAATTAGAGGAGAAAAATCACCTCTGAGCATATTGGGTATGGACTGACAGCTTCTTTTTGAACTGTGGTGACATGCTGAAGATGAAGGCTAACAAGTATAACAATATTGACTTTAATTAATTCAGATTTTTGCAGATATTCATCAGGTATAGTTTCAAGAAACTAATTCCCTTTCCATATGTGCATGACCGCATATTAATCTAAAGAAATTCTAGGCATACAATGATAAAAAGCAATCCAACTTTAATTTCTTAACTGTAATTAACAGTGCCATCATTCTCAATAAGCCAGTACGCTCTACTAAAATGTATTTACAATTTTTGACCAACAGATAGCTAGGGATGGGCTAAGATTTTTTCTTGTCTGACCACAAACTTGGTTTAAGTTCCTCTTCTGCCAGTGTTCGGACAACTATATTCAATTAAACATCTCTGACTTCGAATAAGAGATAAGAATCAGGCCAGTATCAAGCATCTCAGTAAGCTAGTCCTTTTATTGCCATCATTGCACTTTAGCACTTAAAATTGAAATATTTCTTTCAAAGAAAACCTAGAACTTTTCTTGTAGTAACAATAACCTTCTAAACCTGAATGAACACTACGGCAGGTTGAAGGTGTGTGAGTCAGAAGACAGCCTGCAACAAACCTAAGAAGAGAAGAAATTGTTGGTATTCATTTTAAGAGAACATTCATTCCAACTGATATTTCAAATGTCAAACTGGTATTAACTGCATCAAGCACTGATCAAAATACACAAGACAGAGATTGCTGAGAAAATTATCACAAGCATCTAAATTGGCTGTCATCACTAGGTGGAGTCTGAGAAAGTACAAGCCTTTAGCATCTCCTTGTGTACCCTTCTGGTGAGGCTTTGTATTTTTGATTGCCCTGATACAAAAGACAAACTCTCTCTAAATAAAGTAGAGAAAAAAGGCAGCTAAGAAACTGTACTTCCTCTACAGCCTGCTGCCACATAACCATTCATTAATTTAGGACATTAGGGGATCTGCTGACTGGCTCTGTGCATAGCTTTCAGTAACAACTTTGTACCTGATTTGCAAGCGATCTGCTGAATGTTACAAAAAGTTTATAGAGTATATAAAGCCTTTATAAGATAGCAACCTCTGTGATTGTCTCCTCTTGTAGTCCACGATTTCATCAAGATTTAGTTTAAGGAGTTTTTAAGGAGTAAACTAACTAACACAATATTAAAAAAGCAACAACAATTAGACAAAAAAATTCTTAAAAACCGTTTAGATGTAGGTCATTCCATTAGGCGAAGTGATGGACCAGGTAACTTCTCACCATCTCTTTCAGCCCTGCCTCTTGTGCTTTCAAAAAGATTTATGAAGTTTTTAGAAAGCAAGAAGAAAAAGTTAACGGAAGGAACAAAACACCACCTCAGCATCCTCTGAAAATGAACATAGCTCTTAGGGTCCTGACAAGCTGGTTCTCATGAGCCTCAATGCAGCAATTTAAGACATGATTGCTCCAGCTCTTTATTTTGCTCCTCTCTCAGAAATTACAGCTCCTTATGACAGGGTTAACAGAAAGGAATGTGTGCCTGCTCTCTGGCTGCCCCAGTTCACAGCCTGGTATATTAATACAGTCTACCAGCGACAGTTAGCTCATGCTAATATGCTACACAATAAGCATGATTAACTGATGTACTGACACATTCCCTCCTGCCACGTTGTTACAGGGGCAGTAACATCCAGTGAACAGCTAGGCAGCAATGCTGTAATGCACTGCAGGAAGATTTTCCAGAGGACATTGGTCAGACCGTTTGTAACAAGAAGGCTGCACATTTCAGCTGCTCATAGAAATTAGAAAAACCTTATTCTGGTGGAAAGAACAGATCTAGAGAAAATAAAATACTGAATTCCAACAGAATTTTACTTAAAATATAGCCACACAATATAAAAAAATATTAGACAATATGTAAACCTACAGAATGAGAAAAAGTGATATAATGGGAAACTCTTAAGCTCTAAGGTTTTCTAAAAGAATTATCAATGTTAATTTTGTCTCCCATGCCACACAAAATTATTCTATATGCTAATGTAAACAATGTATGAACATTAACATAGTACTTTATTTTAAAGTAAAAAATTGAAAGAACCATTTTCCAAGTTGGAACAATTCTGCATAACTGAATCCCTCTCCTCTTTCACAGAGTTTCCGATTTTTGAAATACCAAGCCTTGCCAGACCAAAACTAATTCTGAAAATGTCAAAGCAGCATATGAAGCTTTTCACTCTGCAAAATATCTATATGCCACCTACAGAGCAGTTACCTATACGTGAATTACCTGCCACTTTTATATCCAAAAGTACTCACTTAAGTGTAAATGTAGCAAGGAAACCACAGCTCCAGTCTCACTGCAACACAAGGGGGAAATACCTTATTGCCTCAACATGTGCATTCATCAGCAGGACAGCGCAGTCCTGCACAGAGCCTGTACTGATCGGGCCCAGACAACCCACACTGCCCACTAGCCCATCTCTCAAGCTGCAGTCTTTCAACACTCATCCTTTGAAGAACAAAAAATCTAAAGTGTCATTTTTCAGTGTATGTATTTGGTGGTAAGCACATACTGTGAAGGCAGCACATACTGTGAAGGCAGCTCTTCCTGTTCACACTCCAGTACTTTATACTTCCAACTTCCTGTAACTATTCACACTTCCTAATAACAGTTTCCAGTGGACTTGTATTCAGTGAAGTTTACACAGACTTAAAAAAGAGCAATAATAACCAGCTTATACTTCCCCGATAAGCTGACATTTACAGGTAATGATGTAGTAGGCTGCTCATAAGTCCCCAGGTTAGAAGTACTGACTTATTCTGTGCTTTCCTAACTATCTCCAAGGGTATTACCAAACCTGAAACCTAAAAATGCGTGGGGTTTTATTTCCCCACTGTTGCTGTTCTTGTTTTCTGGGTTGTTTGTGGGGTGTTTTGTTTGGTTGCTTTTTGTTTGTTTGGGGTTTTTTTGTTTAAACAACAGGGCTAGTTTCTATTTTTGTCTAAGTCCATATCATCATATTGATCTAAGGGCTGTCACCAGTAAAACCAAAGCAGAATTAGGGCAACAGTATGTTATTTTAAGAGTTCTGATGGTTTAAAAAGAACACAAACCGTTTCTAAAAACAATTTCAAAAGCCTAAACATATTTGCTAGGTTGTGAAAACCACCCAATTCAAGCACATCAAAACTATAATCTAACAGACTATGCAGACAAATGCTACAAGGGTCCTAGAAGAGCAAGCCACTTAGGAAAAAAAAAGCAAAAACTCTGAAAAAGTGTTAGCTACACATCTGGTTTTGGGGTTTCTTTGCACAGTCAGTCTGCACATTTGAGATCAGACATGCTATGTTCCCCCTGCCAGTGATAAGACACTGTCCACTGATAAGAAGATAAGGATTACTCTACTACAGCTACTACAAATGCTTCGAGGTGCGTGTTTGTGTGCCGTTGGTTTTGAGTAAGAATTTAAACATAAGATTTTGAGATACATAAGACTGTGTGTGCAAGCTCGCCATTGAAATCCAAGTCCACCTATGAGCTTGCTATTTTTATTTCTTCTTCACCCCTATTTCTATCACTGTCCTAATCAGAGTTCCTATTTAAGGCTGAGAAACCACCAGACAAGGCACTACTCGACAACACGCCAAGTACAAAAATGTCTTTGATTCGAGCTATAACTAAAGCATTGCACCAACCTGATTTTCATCCCCACTTAAAATGTCCTTCACTCAAGTGCACTAGTCCTTCTACCTCTAAATGGCTGGCATCGAAATGGTTGCAAGACAAAGCTTGGGTGAGTGCAAGCCAGCAGTCGCTAACATGACAGCACGACCAACTGTGCGGATGCAGTTCTAGCACTACTTACAAGGTACTAATCCTTCAGGAATTTCCCACAATTCCTTCCCTCGTGCAAAAGGGAAGACAAGTTTTTTGTCTTTTACGCTGCAAAGGCATAATCACAAAGCTTATCTTGCTGTAGCACAAAGGAGGACAGGATGTGCTCCCAGGCATCTCGGTCCAGAACTCAAGTGAGGGTACAGCTTGTGGGGACACGGAAACCTGAAGTTTATTTACAGGATGGCTGCTCATATTTAAGACGGGCACACTTAAGAGAATTATCTTCAGTAGCTATGATCTGGGTTATGCCCAACAAATCTGTATCCCAAAGAGCTTATCACATAAATCAGAGCATTTTTGACACTGCTTTTGAGCGTGTGTACTTTCAATAAACTAGAATGAAGGCACTCTTTGTTTTTTTTATTAAATAGGTTAATTTATCTTCACCCGAACATTTGCTTTCCTGCAGAGTTATTAAACTGTCTGACTTTCAGGTGAATGCACAGTGAACAAAGGACTGCTCTACTTTCACTTATCTAAATTCTGCCAGATCAATAAATACCCAAGCAGTGGATACGATCTTTACAATTCACAATTAAAGAGTCCAGTCTGAAAACCAATGAAGACATCAACAGCCAAATGGATAGACTGTACCAAACAAAACTACACGATAGTACTCGGTATCTACAACTCCAAGTGACTGATCGCTTGCTTTCAGTTTCTTTGAACTCAGCCTCTATCCACATTTGTAGATAACACATTAAAGACAGAGATAGATACACACAAAAATAACCATGCCAGCTAGAGCTAAAAAACGGTGCAAAGTCACTACTTGGTTGAGGTTTGACAGAGCGTACCCAAACCAAATCCACTTCCCACTATGAGCAATCAACTAACCCCTGCACAGCACATTGTCCGAAGCAGATCAAAGCCATGCCAGCCCGCAGGTACCCCAGAAACGAGCCCATCTCACCCCTTTGTTCGGAGGAATACACTGACCTCATCCTGCTACGGGAGCTGCGGGATCACAAGGAACAGCCACATGCAGAAATCTCTAATCCAGCAACCCAGAGAGAACACAACAGCAGTTGTTGAGTATTTCATTACTTGCTTGAATTCTACAAACAGAATACCAGATCCCCAGATGAGAAACACACCATTCATAATTAAATAGCAAAATTTGGCATACACCAGAATGACTTGGTCTCCAGGAGTATCTAGCTGCATGCTACAACTGCTACCAAGGACACAATTGAAGGGGTTTTTTAGGCTCTTCTTCTGCTAGCAAACAGTGCCAAAGGTGTGAGATAGCATCATTAATTCTTTTTTTTTTTTTTTCCAGATTTTCTTTTGCTGTACATCTAGAATAAAAGTAAGGCTTCCTGACAGGATCTAGAAATGCAGTTCAAAGTACCTAAAAATCTCATGCAAGTAATACCAAGACTTTAGAAATCGACACTAATACAGAAATTGGAACATTTCCTAACAAATACAACCAAAACTTTCCAAGACAGAGATCCCCAGCACCAGATTGCCTGTCCCCAGGGAACAAAGTATGCAGATAATTAAGCTTACTTGAGTTTACAACTTGTAACCTTCATGTCATTTTAAGGAAACAAACTATATTTAAGGAAAAAAAAAAGGAAGAAAATATTTACATTGTGACAACATACAACTTGTTCACATCAACGACCACCACGTAAGTTCCCATATGTTATCAGAAGGAGGTTTACAGTATGATGTGACCTAGTGTACAAATCCAAGACTTTCAAAGTATGGCTCGCATCCCGCTGTCAGCACTCTGCAGCCCCCAAACCCATCCTTCACTTATGGTTATTCAGCTTCTCCGCAACTGTTTTCACTGAAGTATTTTTAGCATCCATCTGAAAATACAAGTTTTACCCTCTGGAAAGAAGCTAATTGCACCAGCACCTTTGCTCCACACTGTCCCATTTTGGTCCTCTGTCATTTTCAGCTAGCGGGTCCCAATCTCCCTTCTCCCATTTCTTGAACTCTTTCTTCCACTGTTTCTTTCCTAATCTTTGATATCCTGGTTTCCATGGTCATGCTCAGCCATATTATCACCTTTGTCTTGCCCTACATAGCGTACTTACAATCTCTCTACCTCACCTCCTTGCCACCTGGGTTTTTCCCCATCTCGCTTTTGACCGATTGCTTCTCTGTCTTTGGTGTCGCTCCACCTCCCTCTGTACTCCACCTGTACCCTCTTTTACCACTACAGCAACAGTCCTAGCAGACTCCTTCATGCCAGTTTCTCCTATAAAGCTGTCAAACTTTAACTGCAGACACCACCAGAAATAAAGTAACCTATAAGGCTGCGACTTGCCAACTCCCTGAAGATCACAACAGGATCTTCACGACAGACATAAAACCTAGAAGCCCTCATTCTGCCATACACTCGGTATTCTGAACAGCCTCAAGGAAGAGGATGTCAAATAGCCGGTGATCCCTGCAGCAGGCATATGGGTTGTATGGATCCATGCCTCTACATTTCTTGCAGCTCTTTTCATTCCCTGTATCATAGTGTGAACGCAGGGAAGAAGTCCATCACCAACCTTATGAAAACACAAACTAAAAGAACACAGGCCACACTCTGAACCTGCCCTTCTCATCATGGGTGGGGGCATCAACACAAAGGAGAGATATGGGTAATTTGTACAACTTTTTTCTGTATGTGGACAACACCCTATAATGATAAGGGTAGACAGTTTGGCACACATATTTTGTTCACAAGGAACAGTCCCAAACTTTCTTCTTTTAAGGACGATAGGGAACACCTGACCTATTTCCATCTATTATATGTCCATCGCTAGCCCATCCTCACAAAGACAACGCTCACTCTCAATCCACCTCGTTATCCCTATTGGAAAAGGGGAACTGAATGTCATTGCCACAACTTCCAGCCCAAACAACTTATCACAGGCCAAGTTCACAGAGCACAAGCTCCAGGAGGTCGTATATCCTTGGGACAACGCAGTGAAATGGTATTTTTTGCTTAGGGAAGCCACATTCCAGCAAAAAAGCCTTCACTGAGGCACCGACTCCAGTGACGGAGGTGATACGCACCAACTGTGTTTCCTTCACAGAGGAATTCCACCCGAGCGGTGTAAGAAAAGGCGGGAAAAGGACAAGCACTTCTCGTGATTTTCGGGTAACATTTCCCACGGGGGCTATTTCTCACACACGTGTAAAACGTTCCCGTAGCTTGCTCGTGGGCAACTTCTCAAAGACGCCTGTCCTGACGAGGGACCCTGCGACGAGCCACCCCTGACAGGCCGGCAGCACGCGAGGCGCATGCCGGTGGGGTTTCGGTCCTTGGGGGCCGCCACACAGCGCGGCACCCGTCTCCTCACAACGCCTCCCTCCACAGGTGCCCGAGGAGCCCCCTCAGGGGCTGGGGGACCTCGGTGACAGCAGCACCCGGGCAGCAGGACCCGAGGAGCCCGACAGCCCAGAGTGCCACCACCACGCCTGCCACTTCCACGCCCGAGGTGACACACGCGTGGGGGGGGGGGGGAAGGGGGTCGCCACCCCGCCGTGGGGGCACGCAGGGGGACCCCCGCCAAGGGGGACAGGGTGGCAGGGTGCAGCGATGACAGCCGACCGACCGGCCGGCCGCCCCCTCACAGGGGCCGGACCTGCCATGGCGGCCGCCCCGCCACAGGGGCCGGACCCCCCCAACGCCAACACCAACGCCCCGGGGGGAGGCCGAGGCCGCCGGTGCCCCGCCGCCCCGGTGCATCACGGTCGGCCGCGGGCCGCGACCCGCGGGGGGAGGGGGAGTCGCTCATCCCCCGCCCCGCCCCCCCCTCCTCCTCCTCCTCCCCCCCCCCCCCGCAGGCGGGACCCGCCGGCCCGCGCCGGCTGGGGCCGGTTCCAGCCGGTGCCGCGCGGGCGGGCGGCGGGTCTCCGTGCGCGCGTGCCGCACGCTGCCCGCTGACGTCAGGCGCGTGTTGGCGCGCGGGCGGGCGGGCGGCGGCGGGGAGCTCTCGCTACGTACGTGTAGTGCTGCGGCTTCTCGGGCTGCGCCTGCAGCGCGCTAGCGGCGCTCGCCGGCCCGGCCGCGGCGGAGCCGCTCGCCACCGGGCCCTTGGACATGCCTCCTGCCTTCCGCTCCCGCCGCCGCCGCTACCGCCGAGGAGACCTTTATTATTCACTCTGCGCGGTCCGCACGGAGGGCGCCGCGCGCAGGCGCCGCCGCCGCCATTGCCGCCCCGGTGCGCGGGGCGGGGTGGGACTTGTAGTCCCGCCGCGCGCGCGCCCTCCGCCAACCCGGGACGCGGCGGGCGGCGGCTTCCGGCCGGCGGGACTACAACTCCCAGGGGCGCCCCGCGGCGGCGCGGCCCGCCGCTTCCTGTCGCGCGGGGGACGACGGGACTTGTAGTCTACGGGGGGGCCGATGGGCCTCAGCCCCAGGGCGCCCCCCGGCGGCGGGGCGGGATGGCGCCCGCCGCGAGGCCCCGTCGCCGGGTCCGTCCCTGGGGAAGGGCCCGAGCCCCCGGGGAAGGCACCGAGCCCCGGGGACGGCACCGAGCCCCGGGGACGGCGTGGCCCCTTCAGCGCGGCCCCTCCAGGCAGGCAGGGAAGGGTGTGGGGGAGGCTGGGCCAGGAGGCCTGTGAGAGGATGGGGAGTTATTTGTGGCAGGCGGCCTCACTTCCTTCCTCCCCCCCCTTCCCTCCGCTTCAGGGACTGAACGTGGATGCGGGAGCACGGCGTCCCGGCCAAAGGCTTATTTTAGTGTTGGCATCTCTCATCGCTCCACGGCCTTCCCCACCCACGGGACAGCGCCGTCCAGGAAGTGCCCGGGAATAGCACTGCAGTCCCGAGGAGGAGGAGGAGGAAGGTCCAGCGAGCCGCATGGAGAACCTACCTCCGAGTAGGTGACACCAAAGGCCCCTGGATACTGGGTCATCAGAAGATTGCATGGGCTCCCTGTCCTCCCCCGGGAGAAAATCCCCCCCTGAAGGAGCCGTGTCCAAGGAAGCAGCTGAATTCCCATGCGAAGAGCTTCCTCCGTAAATTAACTTCTCTCCCAGGGGAGGAAATGATACGAGTTTCTTTTAATAGGACTTTGATCTCTTGGGCTCCACTCAGAACCACTTCCCTCGCTGGGATCCTCCAGCTGTGTGGTAGAGGGCAGCAAGGATTTATAAGGCAAACACCTTTTTTTAACTCTGCCAGCACGCGCGGGGTGAACGATGTTAATAATAAACTTTCAGGCCTGGTCTGTGTGCTGCCTGTGCAGCTGTTTTGGGGAGGGAAATAACTTTTTTCAATTCTCATTTACACTGATTCTACTGCGGGCAGGCTTTTACCGGGGTAATTTAATAGCTATTCCCCTGCGTTTGCAGGAATAAGTCATAGGATATCAATACCTTCTTATTCATCTAACAACCCTCCGTGGGAGGCTGGAGTACTATAATTATGCAGCTCTTGGTCAAGTAGGACAACTTTTCATAAGTCAATATGTGTGGAGGTATTTCAGTTAATATCTATGCATACACGCCTATACACCCAACACAACATCACTGTCAGTGATGGACCTGCAGAAAAAACCCTTCAATTATCGACGAATCACACTGAAAACACCATCAACGTGCACTTTGCGCACAGAGATTCGGAAACCACGGACTGGAATCCTTGTACACTGATGTTTACGCTACAGTCTGGTACTGACACTGTTTCCTCTTCCAGTTCTCCGTTTCACAGTCGGGACAACTTGACGCACACTCTGCCATGCAACAGAGAAATGTTTAGGACGTGCCAGGTACGTGTGCCCAGGGTGCACTTACTTCCATCTTTGTGCACGTCCTCATTAACGTGTGCTCGTTTGCTCTCTTCGGCTTTGGTGTGTACACCTTTCCCTCAGCCGGTTTCATCCAAGAGGATGCACAGCTTTTCTCCAGTCTTGAAGAGAGCAAAAAATCAAAAGTATCGCTAAAATTAGAAGCGTAAGCAGCCATTGCTATGAAAATATGGGCAAGGAAATATCTCAGGAGCACCTCAACTCCTGGTAACAAACATTAAGCACTGGTCTCCAGGCATTAGTGACAGTGGTGTACGCTCTTAAAAAGAATAACTTTAAAGTATATGCTGTTACCCTCAGAACAGGTTTCTAGACTTCTTCTTGCTAAGCGTGAGCGACTCAGGTTAAAGGGGAATTCTTTCCTTCGGATTTTCCAAAACACATACAATGCAAAGGATTGTTTACCGACACCTCCCAAGTCATTCCACTGATGCGCAGCTTTTTGTCTCTGATAAATAATTAACATTTTCCTTTCCAAGAGAGAAAATTAACCTGAAAATGAGGACCAGAGGAGATGCACAGGAGACGACAGCCCTGCGGCAGCCCCAGCCCGGGCACACGTGACGGTCCTGTCGCACCATATTGGTGCATGTTTGCTTGACTTACCAGAGCAGGTGGAAGAGCAGGAGACACGCTCCCTACGTGCCGAGCTCCTGTGCCACGGCAATCCTCGCTCTGCCCGCCGTGCCGGGTGTTGGCCCGAGAGACTTACGCATTGGGAGAAGATGCAAAACCTCATGCAAAGTCTGGGTGACTACAGCTGCGCTCCAGTTTGCGGAGCTCACGGATACCTTTAGGAGCGGCGGTTAAGCAGGCGTCTGCGTTCGCTATATATTCTGCGCGCTACAACTGCGGGGCATTTGAGACCTGTTCTTCCTGATCGTGGTACCCTTCCCATGGGGGCAGGGACCTGCCTCCGCTCCCAGCAGTCGCTACAAAGACAATGAAATAGTAATATAGAGCCAGGTGTAAGTTAAGGCAGCAACTTCCCCCGAAAGCCAGTCTTTTTATTTAATTGCCATTTATCTTCCCGGATGCTACCAACAGGGAACGCGGATTCTGGCTTTCTACTCGCAATGAAACTTTGCAATTCGCTTTAGTGCTGAAGGCGACCCACGAGGTCAGTGGGATCTGGGGAACGGAGGCGCAGAGGGGCACAGCCACAACCCCTGCCTGCTCCCAGGCCGGCTCCCGGGGAACGGCCCGTGCTGGCCTTCCCAGGGCCAAGGGTCAGACCCCTCCCGGACTTTTGGGGGGGTCGCAGACCAGCAGGGCTTCCCGGTCCGAATCCAAGCCCGGTGACGAGCGCTCCTAGGCTGCGGCAATGATAAAACCGGGCAAGAAATGCCGGAGGCGCTGCCAGAGCCTCTTCCCTTGCCAGGGGCTTCGCTCGTCCCCGCCGACACTCGCCAGCGAGGGCCCCGAGCGAACCGCCACGCACCGGAGGCTCCCGCGCCTCGCCCGAGGGCCGCCGCTCCCCGCGGCCTGCGCGCTGCGGCTCCCGGGGGAGGCGGAGGCGGAGTGTGTGTGTGGGGGGGTCCGCCGTCCCCCCGGGCGGCCCCGCGGCCTGGCCCGGCCCTCGCCGCTCGCAGCCCCCCGCCAAGCGCCTCCGCACCACACGGCCAGGAAAGGCGCTTTCTGACGGGGGCGGGGGAGGGAGGGGGGGGGCGGGCCGGGAGGCGGCGGGGGCCGCCGGGGCCGGCCGGGGGGGTGCCCGGGGGAGCCCGCCGCCCCGCTGCGCCCCGCCGCCGCTCGCCCCGCTCCTATTGACTTCCCATTGTGGAGCTTTGCAACAAAGGGTAGGATCCAAACCGTGCCCCGTTTCGTCCAATCAGCGCGCAGAGCGCCCGCCCGCCGTCGATTGGCCCCTTCTCGCCTCACAGTACCCAATCGGACGCCTACTTTAACAACCAATCAGCGGCCGGGCACGCGCCCAATCAGCGCCGAGGAAGCGGAGCACGGCCTTTGTGTGTCGTGACGCCACGGCGCCGGCGGAGGTCCCGGCCAATGGTACGGCGCGCTGCTTCCAGGCATTGTGAGGTCACCGCGCCGTGTGCCGCCCCCGCTATAAAAGGCGGGTCCCCGCGGCGGGGAGGGCGCAGTGAGGGGGTGGCTGGGTGCGGAGCGGCTCGTGGTAGGGGCAGCGCAGGCTTCGGTGCGCAGCGCTACCGGCACCGGTGC
Organism: Harpia harpyja; assembly: GCF_026419915.1. Taxonomy (NCBI): domain Eukaryota; kingdom Metazoa; phylum Chordata; class Aves; order Accipitriformes; family Accipitridae; genus Harpia; species Harpia harpyja. The sequence continues at coordinate 8,444,763 of NC_068953.1, read as the reverse complement.
TTCCTTCTTCTCCGAGCGGTAAGTGGCGGGCGGCGGGCGCGTTCCGTGGCGGGCGGCGGTGCTGCGCGGCCTTTAGCGGCCTTGGTTCCTCCTAGAGCCTGGCGGGCAGGCCGGGCCTTGCCTACGTGCCCTGAGTCACGGCCGGTTCCCATTCCCCCCTCCCCCTCCGCCGGGGCGGCCCGGGAGGAAGCAGGAGGCAGCGTGACTCAGGCCGCTTCCCCCGGGGAGGGGAGCGGCCGGGCCACGACGCGAAGCGGGGGCGGAGGGGGAGAACCGTGACTCCTCCTTCCCCTCCCGGGGGAGGCCGCTGGCCGCCTGCCCGCCTCAGCGGCGGGGGAGGGGTAGGGGGGGGAGGTGGGCAGCTCGCCGACATCTGCCGCTTCTGGGACTTGAGGGGATCGGACGGGGGGGGGGGGAGGGGGACGGGTGGGAAACAGCGTGTAGCCGGGCTTGGCGGATCGTGTTGCCGCGGGATTGGAGAGAGCTGGACCCCGTGTCACGCGTGCCTGTCTCCGTAGGTAAGTGAAGAAAAATGGCCCGTACAAAGCAGACCGCCCGCAAGTCCACTGGGGGGAAGGCTCCGCGCAAGCAGCTGGCCACCAAGGCGGCCCGGAAAAGCGCTCCCTCTACCGGCGGCGTCAAGAAGCCTCACCGCTACAGGTAAGGCCGCCGGCACGGCACGGCCCGGCCCCGGCCCCGGCTCCGGCCCCGGCTCACCCGCTCCCTCCTTCCTCCTCCAACCAGGCCGGGCACCGTCGCCCTCCGTGAGATCCGCCGTTACCAGAAGTCCACGGAGCTGCTGATCCGCAAGCTGCCCTTTCAGCGGCTGGTCAGGGAAATCGCCCAAGATTTCAAAACAGACTTGAGGTTCCAGAGTGCAGCCATCGGTGCGCTGCAGGTATTGCTAGCGGCCTGCCGGGCCTCGGCGCTCGCGGCGCTGAGTGTGCTTCGCTGAGGGTTTCTAACGACATTTCTTCTTGTGCTCTTGAAACAGGAGGCCAGCGAAGCATATCTGGTGGGTCTGTTTGAAGATACAAACCTGTGCGCCATCCATGCCAAGAGAGTCACCATCATGCCCAAAGATATCCAGTTGGCTCGCAGGATACGGGGGGAGAGGGCTTAAGTGAAGGCTGTTTTTATGGTGTTTTGTAGTAAATTCTGTAAAATACTTTGGTTTTAATTTGTGACTTTTTTGTAAGAAATTGTTTATAATATGTTGCATTTGTACTTAAGTCATTCCATCTTTCACTCAGGATGAATGCTAAAAGTGACTGTTCACATAAACCTCAGTGATGTGAGCCTTGTTGCTCAGGAGTGACAAGTTGCTAATATGCAGAAGGGATGGGTGATCTTTCTTGCTTCTCATGCATGTTTCTGTATGTTAATGACTTGTTGGGTAGCTAAACTTGTAAGGTACTAGAATTGATATAAATGTGTACAGGGTCCTTTTGCAATAAAACTGGTTATGACTTGATCCAAGTGTTTAACAATTGGGGCTGTTAGTCTGACCATACATCACTGTGATCAAATGTGGACTTTTTTCAGAGGGTGAAACTACAAGTCTTAACCACAGTGTAACTTACAGTTTCCTAAAAACGTAAACCTGGCAGCTATAGAATACACTATGTGCATTTATAATAGCTATTTTATATATTGTAGTGTCAACATTTTTAAATTAAATGTTTTACATTCACATGTGAGGAGTCTTTGTCATTTGGTTTGTATGGGCTTGAAGAAGCTTCCTCCTCCTGGCTCCAGTAGGTTAGCAGTAGATGCCTGTAATGCCAGACTGCTGCTGTGACAATTTTGTCTGTCAACAGAATGGAGAACTTGCCCTGGCCACCCTCAGAGGTTTTTGGAGGCTTGCTGTAGCTTGAGTCATTGCTCTTGGCCAGTGAGAGCAGAGCTGAGCCCTTGCAGCTGTGGGGTAGAGGAGGAATAGGCTGACTTGACAGGCCAAGGCTAGGCAGCAGCCTTTTGGGGGGGGGGGTGGCTTTTGTGCCTTTTTTTTCTTTTTAATAAAATCTAACTGCTTATTGCTGTCAGCTGTTCAGGCACAACTCTAGAGCTAAGCTTTTTTTCTTTTTTTTCCTCCTTTCCACTAGGTGCAGGGGAAGTTTATTTCTGTGGCATGACTGGTCTGCCCAAAGCAAAACTACCAGCTTGTTCCCTGAGCAGTGTTGGGTGCTGAGTTGGGGGGGTGTGGCTGCAGCCCCCGAGTTTCTGTGGCATCTGGCTGTGTGACTAAGTCCCGGTTAATAACAGCAGCCAGCACTAGCAGTGCAGGATGGTTTGTGAGTGGAAAAGCTAATTATACAACCTGAGAGCATATGGGCTGCTAAGCAAACTGGAATGGGCACTCAATAAGATTCTCATTTCCCATCTAAGCTTTTTTGATGAAACAGGATTATACACTCCGACCTTCACTTCAGAACAGCTCTTTGGGCTCTCTGCTGAGACAGGTCTGGTTTTCTCAGCAGTGCCTCTGGGAACAGCCCTACCTTGTTAGGTTGTGGTACAGGAAAGCTGCTCAGGCTGCATCTGAAACACAGGTAATTAACATTTAAATTGAATTGTGAGGCCGGCTCTCCTCAGCTCTTAAAGAACGGGCTGCACTAGTAAGGCTAGAGTTGGCACAGAAAAGTAGCACAGGGAAGTAGTTTAGCCAGCTCATCTTGATTTATTTCAATGAAATTAAAAGTGCCATGGCAGAAGTGGCATTTCAGGAGGAAGAACAGTAATGGTTTATACCAGAGAGCAGGCAGTAAGTCAACACTGGCCGTCCACGCAATTGTTTGCAGACCGGACGTGTTTACAGCACTTCCTTCCACAACGGCTGCCTGAAAGCAGTTTGAAAAGGACCCTGACTCCTGCTCCCTGGAGCTGGGGCCTGCCTCGCTCGGAGCGCTGCCGGGCGGCTGTGTCGCAGGCGAAGGCTGGACCACCGGAGCTCGGGGCTGGAGCCAGGGCTCTCCCTTATCAGACAAACCACTCCGTGTGCTTAAATCCTGCAGCTGGACGAACAGGCGCTCCTTACCATGTGCTCTTACACAACTTCCTCAACGCCCTTTCCTACGCCGCTCTGAGCGTGCTTGGAACAAATGTAGCCCCCCTGTTAATACCATTATCATATCTGCCACAGAGCTGCTAAAAACATGTTCTAAAATAATCCAAGATTAGGTTTGAAACAAGCATTTTCCTCACTGCTAAACCTGTAGGGAAAAAGATTTCCTTGCATCTACATTGTAAACTTAATTGCTTTAAAGGCCTGGATCAAATTTAAGCACTGTCTCAAACTTCAGTTGATGCTAAGTGATCTCGGGTAGAACACCTGGGCAGGTCTGTCCTGGGGGTACAGCCTGCCAAGGGGACAGCTGGCAGGGATGTCCCCACGAGAAACCTGAGGGTCCTTGGGTGGCCTGGGAGCCATGCAATTTGGGAAGCATCACACAGCTTGCATTTAGGCAGGTTAAAAATAAGAATTCCACGTGGCGGGATTTATGAATGCTTGCTTTGGTGCTAAACTGCAGTAGCAGGCTGGGCTCCTGCAGGAAAAGTATGTTTCAAAATAACATCCCTCGAAAACAATGTTTCCTCCAAGTTCTTAGTGGAAACAATGAACCATCTGGGTATGCCTAGAAGCTGTTTCTTAAAATAAAATCATTGTCTAGCACTTCTTGAAAAAAAAACCAACAACACACAACACAAAAAACAAACCCACCAGAAAAACAAACCCACCAGAAAACTGTATCAAAGTATCTATTCATCTTAGTAACCTCAATAAAAAGAAATTAAGCTAGATCTTGCATGTGGTGGACCAGAATAGCAACTCTTGGTATTCCACAATCTCACTGTGATGATATCTGAAGACAGAAACCGTTCCCTTACCCATTCTCCTGATGATTTCCTCGCATTCTTGCTCAGAACTCGATGCAAACACCAGACAGTCGAATGTGCTCCCGTCAGGGCTCTCTGGGGAAGCGCTAAAAATGGAAACACGTACATTAGCCAGCAGAGAGAGTGGCTCTGAAAGCCCAGCCCTGGCTTGTAACCACACCAGAGACCCCGTGGCTGGTCTGAATGTTGCTTGTTTATTTTCTAAAAGACCCGCATCCCTCTATATCCCCCCTCCCAGGGCCCACGGGCAGCACTTACGCCACGCAGAAGGCGAATAAATTGCTGCTGTCCACATAGCGTCCCACGCAGGAGATGGTGGGGTAGGGGTAGCGGCACAGGAGCTGCGCAGGGGACAGGAGGGAGATGGTGTTGGGGGCTGCAGTCAGTCCCCATCGTCCCCGTTCCTGGTTTAAACTGGCCCCATAACCTCTCCAGCCGGGCTCCCTGCGCCGCAAGATTGGCAGCCTCGGGAGTCACCTGGACCTTGGGTGTTGCTCACTTACCTTGGAAGAAGTCTTCTCCTGTATAAGGACTTCTGCTTCCTTCACATCAAATAAAACCTCCTGAATGGGGGATGGAGGGGAGAGAAACCCCGATCGTCACAGCGTCTGAGCTCTATTTTTAATAAGACACTTATGAGAGAGATTATTCAAAAGCAGAGGTGACAAAGCACAGTCAAGCACAGCTTTTTCAAGGAGTTTTCTCTGTGCTGCCCTTTTTTTCACCACCTGGTGCTCTTGCACTTGAATCTTTTCACAAACAACCCCCCAAAGGCTCAAGCAACAGTGACCTGAGCCCTAAAGCACCCTGGAACCAGGCTTAGCCTCCCCACAGTTTTCCAAGTGCTTTCCTGCACGTGGTTGTATTTTTTTTCCTTAATGCACTTTCCTATCCTGACTGCAGAGATGCTTCTAACCAGAAAAAAAAACCTCACAGGGATGGGGGATGTCAAATACTCAGCCAGGCCAAATGAACCTGAAGCCAGCAGGAAAAAATATCCCCAGGCAGAGACTGTATTTCCCTGCAGTTTTCTCACCAAGCCCTTCCCGGGATGCCCTCAGCCCCGTCGCTCACCCGCGCTGCCGAGTGCCTCTCCAGCACGGCGGGGATGGCCCGGTCCAGCACCTCTTTGCCACCGTACTGAAATGGAGTGGGAAGGAGGGAATAACCCACCGGCACGTGAAAAGAAACCCAGAAGAGACAATTTAGCCCTAGGCACATCTCTGGCCCATTGCCTTACCTCCCCAATGCTGGTCCGGCCCAGGTACCGCAGGTTGTAGAGCAGCCTGGGAAGAAAAGGGCTTGGGGGCATCAGGGCAAGAACCCTGAGCATCCTCCTGCTGCTCTTTACAGGGGAAGATGCTCACAGTCCCCCACCACCCCCAGGCCACAGGGACAGCTTTGGCCCCACGGCCTTGAGCAGAGACCGGGGATATCGTGGGTAAGGGGCTGTCCCGATGCCAGGACCCCCAGCCCAGCTTGGGGGTCCTGGGCTTGCCGGACCTACCTGTCCCCCTGCAGCCTCTGTGACTCCCCCTCACCCCTGCGCCGGGGGCTGCGCTGGAGCTGGAAGCGGGGCTCCTTCTCCTTCAGGACCTTCAGGTAGGGCAGCAGTGGCTCGTAGACCCCCCCGTCGTGCCACTGCCACCGCAGCAGGCGGAAGCTGAGCGGTTGTCCCTTCAGCTTCTGCAGCATGGCCCCGGCCTGGAGGGAGGGTGGGGGAAGCAGAAGGGAGGATTTGGGGGGACGGACAGGAGAGGGCAAGATGGAGGGGACACGACAGCCCTCTGTGCTCACCCACCTGCCCACTGTAGGCGTTTCTCAGCGAGCAGCCGTTGATCTCGTCGAGGATGTCGCCGGCCAGCACCACCTCGTCCACCTCCACCTGGCTCTCGGGGAGCACCTCGGTGACAAAGACTCGGCCGTCCACGTACCTGGGGGTGCGGCCGAGCTCTGGCTCAGCCCTGGGGACCCAGCTCATGTCCCCCAGCCCTTTCGTACCATCAGCGATGTTTCACCGATACACGGGGGCAGGGAAAAGCCACCCCTCAAAGAGCAGATACTGGCGACGCTGAGCCGATGGGGAGAAAAGCACCTGAGACAGCCCCGATGCTCTCAACAGAGTATTTATCTCCCCTTTTTGGGGAGTTTTGAGTGTCTTCGTGTCCAAATCCTGCTGCGGAGCAGAGAGGAGGATCAAGGGCTCCTACCTGAGCACCATCCCCAGCGCTCGGCATGGGACCGTCTCGTAAGTGATGCACACCTGGAAGAGAGTGGCCGGTGACAGTGGCCCTGGCAATGGCCACAGGACACCCAAGGAGCATGATGAAGGTGACGGGGAGGATGGGGACCCCTTGCCCTGGATCATTTCTGGTACTGGTGCCAAACCAGGGCTTCGGGAGCCCAGGGAGGGAGAGACCGGTCCCCAGTGCCCCAGGCTGGGCTGGGACCATCAGTGGCTGCTTGACCCTGTCCTCTCATGGGATTTGGCTGTGCCCAGACCCTCAAGGGACAAACCTGCTAGATGGATGGGATGGCAAAGCAGCAGGTGAACCCTTAACTCAGTGAAGAGCCTTCATCCCTCGTCCCAGGCGTCCCCACGCAGCCGGGGGAGCGCTGCCACCCCTCCCCAAAGTGCTGCTGTTTGCAGCGACATTTACTGTCACATCATATTAGCCAGGGACCCGAAACACGGCCAGTTCGGCTGGGAGCACTTGCTCTTAGAAATGCCCAAAAGCCATCAGGATCCCAGCCTCAGCAGCAGCGCCATGGCTCGGCACATGCCGCAACCAGCCCCAAAGCCACCTTGAGCTTTTGGGGGGATTCTTTTGGGTTAAAAAGGCAGTGGAGGGATGCTTTTCACTTTTAAAAGACATCAAGGTGTCCCCAGCATTCTCAATAAATGCACCAATATGTCCGTGAGCAAAACCAAGAGCAAAAACCAACTGACACATAATCTGTGTCAGCCCAGGGAAATGGGGATTTTTTGGCAAGAAATCGGGGAAGGGAGCATGGGAAAACTTCATTTATATCAGCAATTTAGGCCTGGGTACTACTCAAGCTTGGTTTTACTCCCAGGAATGCTGGGATCTGCTACTGGTGACAGCGCAGGCACCCGGCAGGATCCAACCTCGGTGGCAGAGGGAGCTCTGCTCATGCTGGTGAACCTGAGCCAATTCACCCCTGGCTGTGGCCAGGCAGAGAGTTGTGTGGCAATCCCTCCCCACCAAATCATTCCTTATCTTCCTCATTTGACTTTTCAGCAAGGGCCACGCGGCAGAAGGACGGCTCCGCGGAGAGACAAGCTCTTACCGGCAGCAGCCAGCTTTCATCCAAGAAGCTGCAATTCTGCAAACAAAGGAGCTTCAGCGCCATCAGTCCCGGCGAGGAAGGGGCCGGGGCCCCGCGCCAGCAGCCGTGTGCCAGCCACCACCCAGCCGATTTGTCACCGTACCTGCAGGTCCAGGGAGAAATCCATCTCTGTCACCACCAGCAGCAGCGAGAGGAAAGGCTCTGCAGAGGGATGGGGATGGAGAGGCAGTATCACCACCGGGTTCCCGGCAGCCACAACCTTGCGGGGACATGGCAGAGGTCTGAATAAAGCCATTTTCGGCGTAACTAATGAGCTCTGGGGAGAGAGGCCCTGAAAGCATCCCAGCACCATGGCACCCAGGCTGCTGCTGGAGGATCGTCCCGGGCTCCCGCTACCGGCATGGGGAGAGAAGCACTGCAGCTTGATGCCTGATTTCCCCAAATTCAGACCAAGGCTTGCAGCAAATGCTGCTGACGAGCAACTTTCTCTCCATTCCTCCCCTTAAATGCAAAGCAAAGCTGCCTGGGCTCTCCTGCATGAGCCTTGCAATTACTCTGATGGAGAGCTGCAATCTGCTCACGCACCAGCAGCGTGGGTGATTTATAAGCCATCTAGGTACAGGTTTAACGCGGAGTTATTTATCATAATCAAAAGATTAAAGGCTTTCACCCTGGCCTGCCCCCCTCCAAGCAGCATGGTTGCAGATGGAGTGGTGCAGCTTGTCAAGGCAATGCAGCCATTTACCGCACCGAACCCCCCGTGTGACCCCTCATGCGGGACTGCGGCCTGAGCCCAGCCACCAAGGGCTCCCCTCGAAGCTGGACTGCTGGGTCCGCTTAAACCAGCATCCTTGGTACAAATAACACAGAAGACTCTTCAGAAGCAGTTTTCCTATCCCATGATGCTAAAACCAATCTTAGATGGATTCAAACCATGTTTAAATATTTACACCTCTTTTTCCATCACTGCAGCAGCATATTTAGATTTTACCACTAAGTTTGGCTTAGAAAAATCACGGAGGACTATTTTTCTCCCCCTCCGCAGCAGCGCGGTGCCATAACACCTGCGACAGCTGCCCCTGGGGTGGGTTACATCCCGCTTCGGAGGAGCAACCGTCCTACCCAGGAGGTCTTCGTTGCCGAGGATGGAGCTCACCGGATCATAAAACTGAAACAGAGAAACGCCACCATTAATTACGCTTCTGTTTTGCTCCCCATCGCCCGTGGGTAGCAGCTCCCCCCACAACATCCCCACCGTGTGCTGCACCTCCAGGAGCCGGGGGGTCTGTGCCAGCTGCTGCACAGCCGCTGCCAGCACCTTTCCCTGCAGAGCCAGGCGCAGAAAGTACCGCCCGTGGCCCTGCGCCGTCCGTGCCTTCTCGCAGCTGCCTGCTTTCTGGATGCTGATGGAGAGAGGGGTCGGCCTGTTTGGGGAGAGGGGAAGCAGCTCGGGGCTGAAACTTTGGCGGCGCGTGGGAGCATCCTCCCTGCACCCTTTGGGATGAGCACGTCATGACGGATGCTGCCATGGTTCAGATTTTCATCCTCAGCCCGGCTCGGGGCTGCTCACCTGCCACTGTCCCCCGTGGGAAGCTGGTCCAGCCAGTGCCAGTAATCCCGTCTCCTGAAGCCCCAGGCTGGCTCTGTGGGAGAAAGGGAGACCGAGGCCCCTCGCCGCGGGCACCGGGACGCTGCCACCCCCCACCCGGGCACGAAGGACCACTCACGTCGGAGCCCCTTGCGCAGGATGCACTCCAGCAGCTGGCAGAAGGAAGCGAGGTGCGGCGAGGTGTCTGTGCAGGGCCCCCCGTCCTCCCGCAGCCGCAGCACCCCACCTGTGGTGAGGGGACCATCAGCACCCATGGGTGCCCCAGCTGGGGGTGGGTGTGTGGGGGACACACCTATGGGAACAGCTCTCTGTACAGCCCCAGGGAGGGTCGCTGGTGCTGCAGGAGGTGCCCGACACCCCGGCAGGATGTGACCCACCCCGGCTGCCCACAGCCACACCGGACAGAAACTCAGGTAAACTTCCTCAAAACCGAGGTCAGGTGCGGTACCGAGGGGGGAAACACCCGCTCAGGCGGCAGGGCTGGCCCTGCCACGGCAGCCCCCAGCCCGGGGAGACCCCACCCGGCCCGGCCCGGCCCGGCCCACGCCGTCTGTCCGGCTAAACCGGTGCAGCAAGGGGCCGGGCCCCCGGGCGAGGGCTACCGGGGGAAGCAGGTACCGGCGCCGGGGGGCCACGCTCACCTTTAAAGGCGCTCAGCAGCGGCTCCTTCCTGGCCATGGGCTCGTCCCCCCTCCCTGGGGGGGGGGTCCCGCGGCGGCTGCGGCCGGGCGGGAACCGGGAACTGGGAACCGGGAAGGGGCCGGGCCCCGCCCCGGGAGCGGAGCGGAGCGGAGCAGCCCGGCCCCGCGGGGGGGTGAAACCTACCGGCTCACACTCACCCGCCTCTGCCGCTGCGTGCGGCACCGCACGACGGACATGGCGATGCGGGCGCACACACACACACATATATATATATTCACACACATACACACTTACAGCACATCGGTATATATATACATCTACGTATGTACCTGTACGTAACGCATCTCTAACAGAGACACCGGTGCATATACATATGTATCTGTGCTTATATTAGGAGAACGCAGGCATTGGGATAGGGATGTAGATATATGCATTAAAAAGTCCCAGGTACCGGCACCGCCATAGGTACGTGCACACCGGGGTGTGTATAGGTGTGACGCTCGCCCTGCCTATAGGGATGCACACGCACCAACAGCGGTTCCGAGGCTGCAGCCAGGGACGCGCACGGCCCGTGGGAAGGGGCTGCGGGGACCGGGAAGGGCTCGTCCCCCCGCCAGCTCCTCCGGGCCCCCTCGGGGCCGCGAGTTCGAGCCCGGCCGCCGGCGGAGCGGGGAGGGACCGGGGGCGGTCCGAGGCGGAGCGGAGCGGCCATGGCGGAGGCGGTGGCGGAGCCCGGGTCGGTCCCGCTGCTGGCGGCCGCCCGCCGGGCGCACCGAGCGGCTTTCGGGGGGGCGGCGGCGGCGGTGGTGGCGGCGTGGGCCCCCGGCCGGGTCAACCTCATCGGCGAGCACACCGACTACAACGGCGGCTTCGTGCTGCCCATGGTAAGGGCCGTGCTCCGCCGCCCCGGCCCCGTGATCCCTCGGCGTCACCCTTCCGGGTCCCCCCCTGCAGCCTCCGGGGATCCCCGGGGGCCGTCTCCCCCCGCCTGCCCCAGGACGTCCCCCCGGGATCGCCCCGCCGCGGCCGGGACCACCGGAGCTCGGAGCAGGACCCGGAGCATCGGGGGCAGCACCCCGCAGACCGGCTCCTAACTCACTGCAGGGGGGATGTGATTCCCACGACCGCCTCTTCGAGGGGCTGAAGCCTCTTTTCTGCAACCCCGTCAAACAATTTTCGGTTCCTGGAGAGCGATGTTTTGGTGGCAGAGATGGTTCGAAGTAGCTGGGGCTTCCTGCCCTCCTTCGGCTCGGGGAGGAAGCCCTCGCTCAGTCCTAAATCAAACCTACAGCTAATTATTTTGAGGCTGAGGAGCGTGGGAGCAGGTCAGCTGAATTTCCCTGCAGGCAAGAAAACTTTGCGAAGCCTCTCACGTCCTTGTCGTGGGTTTCCACTCCCCCGGAGCCCAGCAGCCAGCGCTCTGGCGCTGAGCTGGGGTGGTCAGTCACAACATTTCAGTCCTAAGACTGACCCTGTGATGCATTAAATAGCCAGAAAGTTTAATGTTGTGATGAGCCAGAGTGTGTGGTGGGGGCTGGCAGACAAAGTTAAGGGTGACGTGTTGGCTGCTGCCAGCTATGGGTTGAAGCAGCCACAGCTGTCCCCTGCCACCAGTGGGGATGCTCCAAGGGATGCCGTGGGGTCTGAACCCACCTTCCCCACCCCCCCCAGGCCCTGCAGCTGGGGACGGTGCTGGTGGGATCCCCCACGCAGGACGGGACCATCTCCATCCTCACCACCTCGGCAGAGGCAGACGAGCCCCACAGGGTGCAGTTCCCGGCTCCCCGCCAAGGCAGTCCTCTCAGCCCGGGGCAGCCTCGCTGGGCCAACTACGTCAAGGGCGTCATCCAGCACTACCGGGGTAAGGCCCAGGCTGCCGGGTGGGTTAGAGGTCCCCTCGCGTGAGGCCGGTTCTCGGCGCCTGGCTTTTGGTGTGCTCCAGGGGCTCTTCCAGTGCCGGTGCGATCCTGCAGCTGCTGCCGGGACCAGGCTCCATCAGAGATGCTTTCAGCTCTGAAGACCCCTGTGTTTGGGGAGGGGGGTACCTGGGTCACACTCTGCCATGGGTCGCCCTGCGTTTTAAAGTGGGATATCGGACAGGGGCTCCTCTCCATCAGTTCCCTGTGAGCTGTGGGGCAGGGCAGCCCCCAGCCCTGCAGGGGCTCATGGCCCCCATCCTCCCTCCTGTTCCCACAGGTGGTCCTGTGCCGGGCTTCAGCGCCGTGATAGCCAGTGACATTCCCCTGGGTGGAGGTCTCTCCAGCTCGGCCGCTCTGGAGGTGGCTACTTACACCTTCCTCCAGCAGCTCTGCCCTGGTAAGGCAGCAGCTGGTTCTGGCCCCTGGTGCCTCTGTTCCCGGCTGGGAGCTGGGGATGAGTGGGGTGGTCTTAGCAAGATCCTGCAGCCCTTGGGGAAATGCCACTGTGGAGTGGGTCACAACACCCCGCCGCTGCTGGAGCTGGCACTGCTGTGGTTGCGGGGCTCCTCCAGCTCACCCAGCCTCATCTGCCCATGCCTCTAAAGCCCACAGACCACCCCTGGGGCTGGCTGGGGGGATGAGAGGATGTTTCCCTGGAAGCATGTTCTCCCCACCCTTACGTCCCCCAAAATGGAGACATCTGAGACACCAGTGTCAAATTATCGCATCCAGCTGGATCCAGGGACCCATGCTGGCACAGATGCTGTGCACTGCTGCAGGAGCAAGCACCTGCAGCTGATGCTTTAGCAAAACCCCAGTCCATGGGAAAGCAACCCTTTACCTTCGTGTTTGCTCCCCCTGCTCCAGGGCAAGGGGTGAAGGTCCCAGAGCTGCTAACCTGCGTCTCTCTGCTCTGGCACAGATGATGGTGATTTGGTAGCCAAGGCACTGGCGTGCCAGAAAGCGGAGCACACATTTGCTGGCATGCCCTGTGGGATCATGGACCAGTTCATATCTGTGATGGGCAAGGAAGGCCACGCGCTGCTCATTGACTGCAGGTCAGGGCCAAGTGCCAAGCTCACTGTGCTGTGCCCACCTCCTTGGGCAGGTGGGGATGACCTGGTCCCGTGGCCATGAAATAAATGCAGGAGTGCAGGGAGAGGTTAACCCCTGAACCCAGCCGAAAATCTCATTGCGGGGCTGGGACTCCCTGCATTTTAATTCCTGCGTCTTGATTCCTCCTCCCGCATGCTTTCTGCTACTTGCCTGGGCTGTCTTTCCCGCGAAGTCATTAGGGTCTCTCATGGGACTAATAATTGGGAGGGAGTGAAATGCTCGAGCAAAATCCTAAACCACTTGGACTTTGCCTCAGCGGAGGCAGGAGCTGCCTGCCACGTGGCCGCACCCGGATGGCCGAGGGGTGGAGCGGGCAGGGGGACGGGCACATGGCCTGCGCTGAGCTCTCGCTGCAGGTCCCTGGAGACCGTCCTCGTCCCGCTGACTGATACCAGCTTAGCCGTCCTCATCACCAACTCCAACGTGCGGCACACGCTGACGGGCAGCGAGTATCCCACGCGCCGGCGGCAGTGTGAGGAGGCGGCGGCGGCGCTTGGCAAGGCCAGCCTGCGAGATGCCACCATGGCCGAGCTGGAAGGTGGGGACAGTCCCTCCCTAGGCTCTGGCCACTCCTCAGGGCAGCAGGACCTTGGTGCCCCATGGCACGGGCTGAGACTGTGGGACAGCACCTGGGACAGGTGGGTGGGTGCACACACCGGGATGGGAGCGTGCCACAAGTAGAGAAGCTCTGGCACAGGATGGTTGCAGGATGCGGCCGTGCTCATCTCCAGCAGCATCCCGCAGACCCGAGCGGCTTTGCTGCAGGGGCATGCATGTCTCCGCAGCGGCCAGGAGCCGGCTGGGCGAGGAGGTGTACCGGCGAGCCAGGCATGTCATTGGTGAGATAGCACGGACGGCCCAGGCAGCGCAAGCGCTGCAGGACAGGGACTACGGGATGTTCGGGAGGCTGATGGTGGAGAGTCACAACTCCCTCAGGTGAGGATGTACCAACCCTAGGGCAGGGCAGGCTGTGTCGGGGGCACCGGCGTTGAGCCCTCGTGGTGTTCCCTTGCCTGCGGGTGCAGCACTGGGGGCAGCCAGAACCGTGTCCTGCCTGGCATCTCTCACGGCTCAGCCTGCCGGCGAGTTTTAAGAAAAGCCCCACAGGCTTCTGCATCGGGGGGTGCTGGGATGAGGCAGCCAGTCACATATGTTACAGATGCATGCTGCTTACAGCAGTGCCCAGCGGGTCCCCGATGCTTGCAGCCTTGCTCATTTATACGTGCACTTGTAGGCAGAGAGCAGGACTGGGATCTGCGGTATCCTGCGTTGCTGCAGTTTGCTATGGCAATGGGTGCACCAAGAAGTGTGTTTCAGCTGCTCGTGGTGCAGGGGATATGGTCAGGGTGCAGGACAGGGCTGATCACGAGTCTCCTCTCTCCAGGGACGACTATGAAGTGAGCTGCCCAGAGCTGGACGAGCTGGTAGAAGCAGCCCTGGAGGTCGATGGAGTTTATGGCAGCAGGATGACCGGGGGTGGCTTCGGAGGTTGCACGGTGACACTGCTGGAGGCTGGGGCTGCAGAGAGAGCTCAGCACCACATCAAGGTACACAGCAGAAAAGTGCCAGGAGATTGGCTTGAAGATCCCAAGGAAACACTCAGGGGCATGGCCCAGGGATGCCATTGAAGCTGTGCTCCTGAGGCACTTGGGGTTGCTGTAGCCCATCCAGTGTTGCACAGGGACAGCCCCCAAGTCTGTTCATGCTACTAAGCTCTTGCAGGCAGTTCAGCACCATGCTGGTCACAGAGCACTGCCCAAGGACCTTACTGCATTGAGAAAGTGAGCGAAAAGGTGCTGGGTGAGCTTCAGGAAGACTAAATCTATCTAGGGAAAAGTAATCCAAGCCAAGCCTAGGCAATGCTGATTGTCAGCAGTCACAGCCCAGGAAAGATCTCAGTGCTGTCATCAATGTTCTTTAAATCAGCAGCTCAGCATGCACTGGTAGCTGAAAACACCAGCAAAACGGAGGTGTCAGGAAACGGGGGCTGTGAATGAGGTAGACCCTCATTTTATTGCTATATGAGATCATGGTGTGCCCTGTAAATGGGGGGGTGGGGGATAAAGAAGGGGCAGAGTAAGATGTCTGAAATGAGGAGAGACCAAAAGGGCTGTGCCTCTGCCATCTAATGAGAAGCTGGGAGAGAGGGAATGTGACAAGGAGTTAGAAAACAGCAAAGGGGGTAGATAGGGTGAGTGTGGAACTGACCCTCAAATCCTCCAAAATAAGAACCAGTGACCACTGGATGAGTTAGGACTAAAACAGAGCCGAGGCAGCACTGTGCAGAGCTGGCAGTGAGTTTTCTGCTGTCGCCAGACGCTGTGGAGGTCGGCAGCATCAGCAAGGTCAAAAAGGGGGTGGAAAAAGTCACAGAGAACAGTCCATAAGGGGCTGCTGAAGGGTCAGCTTGGGGATGTGCTGATAGCCTCCCTGCCCCATGCTGTGGATGGACCAAGGGACCCCAGGCAGTGGCCAGGACAGCATGCTGTCCCTGAAAAAGCATCCCATGTGGCT
This sequence comes from Harpia harpyja, assembly GCF_026419915.1. Lineage (NCBI taxonomy): Eukaryota > Metazoa > Chordata > Aves > Accipitriformes > Accipitridae > Harpia > Harpia harpyja. The sequence continues at coordinate 8,429,754 of NC_068953.1, read as the reverse complement.
GCTGTTGGAGCAGTGGCTGGGCCAGATGCATGGCTGGGCCTTTCTCCCCCTGGTCCGGCATCCCCCAGCCTGGCCTCTTGCTGCTGCGTAGTACAGCCCCAGAGCACCAGCACTTACTGCTCCTCTTGTCTCCTAGGAGAAATACAGCGGCACAGCCACCTTCTACCTCACCAAACCCTCCGGAGGGGCAAAGGTGCTGCCCTTGTAGAAGAGCCACCACCTCGCCTGGGCTGGGATCGCCTCCCTCCAAGAGGCGGCTGCTTTCCTCCCTTCGCAAAGGAATCAGTTTGTCTGTCTGCATCATTTGCCTAATAAATGCAAAACATTTGCACAGTTCTGTGTCTGCATGAGCTGAGCTCTGATGCCAAAGTCACTGGGGACCTTTCCTCAGAGGAGACTGCTTTAACTCCGGTTAGCACTGGTGTAACAAGCCATTACAGGGGACATGGGGTCCAGCACCCTGCTTGGGTATCTGCTTCTAGCATGTGTCCTTCATCTGCTGCTGCAGATGGAGGGTATTGGGAGGGGGGGATGATTTTTTTTTTTTTTTTAAATAAAAGGGAAGAGGCAGACTGTAGAGAAAACATTTATTGAGTGCAATAGGAAGCCATCTGCTCAAACGCTCACTGTCAGAGTGGGCTGCTGGATTCACCTTGGAAAGGCTGAAACACCACCAGCCCTAACAACCAGATGAAAATTAAAAAGTGATGCTGTTCTAGTGCAAGGCATTGGTTAGGCGCACAGCCGCCTTGCGCGTAGGGATGGCATGATGCCCTGGAGAGCAGCAGCTGACAGGCTGTGCTCTTCTCTTGGATAACAGGATAGTCTTTGGTTAAAATGCATGGAAGTGGGGCTCCCTTTTTAGGCAGTTTTCAGTGTTTTATCCTGGACCACAAAGCACAGGGAAAGGGTCATGAAGTCCTTGTGCAGGAGGAGACATGTCAGCTGGAGAGGAAACTCCCAACCACAAAGGTGAGATGGGAACTGGGAGGCAGGCAGGCTGACGCCACTGGTACTTGCTCAGGAAAAATAAATGCTTCTTGAAGGCACAGTAAAACCACAGGGCTGGTGAAGTACCTCTTGAACCAAGTTCAAAACTGACCTAGCTCCAGCTGCAGTCCTGGAGATTCCTGCGGACTTTACTCACCCACATGCCTCTTTAGCTCAAACATGTACAACCCCTCCCACTCAAATGAACAGCCCGGAGAGGAGAAGGAGCTCTTGGTGGTGTTAGTGCTGGAAAGTCTTCTTCTGAGTCTGAAAAAAAAAAAAAAGAAAAAAAAAAAAAGAACAAAAAAGCCAAGGTCCAGCATCAGATCAAATCAGGCAGCCGATGCTGCCAGGGAGACCAGGCAGCTGCTGTTTCGGTTGGAAGGTCTAATCCAGAATGGTGGCAGCTGCTGTTTCAGGCAGGATCCTTGCTTTCAGCAGGCTCCTTGCCTGCTCCCGTGCAGCTGAAGCATGCCAGGGAAATGCGCTGCTCAGCAAGACTCGGAGCCCAATTGTTCTTGTTGGCAGAGGGCAGCAAGATGCCAGGCATCACGCCCAGAGCCAGGAAACGAGGTCCAGCAAGGTCTGAGCTCAGCCCTGCACCCAGCATCATGCCAGGACAGCTAAAGCGGAGGGCTGAAGAAGGCCCAGAGCCTTGCTCAGGATGATGAGAGACCCTGCTGCTCCCAGGCTTGCTCTTCCCTTGTGTTTACTGAGGGATCGCAGGTCCCTTTATGGACGTTGTTGTTGGGCAAAAGGGCTTTTGAAAGATATCCAACACCACCTGCCCCAAAATCTCACACTCTCCATATCAGCCATGTAAAAAACCCCAGGCACCATTCCCGCCTCCAGGCACTGCTGCCTGGACTGTCCCCATCCCTCATCTCCAGGCAGCTCCCAGCCCTTCTGCGCACGTGTGCTGTGGCTGGAGAGTGCTCAGCTGATGGATGCTGTGCAATAAGCGGGTCTGGTCGCTTGCAGCCATCTGCTGAAGTCTCCAGTGCTGGAGGATATAAGGTGCAAATCAGAGCCCACCAGCTCATCAACAGGCTTTCCACCAGGTTTAGTGGCCTTTGGATCAAGCCCTTAAATAATTTCTTCCAGTTATTCATTTCTCAGCAGCCAGAGTCCCAGTGTAGCCTCCACATTCAGCATAGATCTCATCCACCTCAATTTTTTTTATAAAATAATAAAATACATTTATATATATTTATATATATATACTACGAAAACTGTACAATATTGTATGCAAAAATGCATCAGTGGCCATCATGAGCAACGCTATACAAATGAAAGACTATACTTTGCTATCGTGGTACCAAATGTTAGCAGTGAAGGACAGACACAAATAGGTGCAGTAAGAAAGCATAGGTTACCCCAAACCCCTACCTTGCAGCGCTCATAAAAAAAACCCAAACAGAGCGAAATAACCATCTCCAGTGGGCAGACAAGTTGCCGGAGAGCCTGGAGCAAAGATGGAAATGGTGACCCTGGGATCCTCTCAAAACTGAGGACCTGAGAATAAATCATTCTGTTCCATTTATCTGGGGAGGCTGGAGCCATCGAGACACCCGGATTTTGGCAGGTGTATTTGGTTGGATGGGCATTGAAGAATGGCATTGGAGTGAGCGGTGATTGTTCATGGAAGACAACCCTGTGGACTCTGCAGAACTGAGTCTGTGTGGAGCAGGACAGGGTGAACAAGCCCTGAAGGATGAGCACACACCTGATGACCCAACTGTGCCAGAGCTTTGAGAGCGCTGGGCTCCAAACGAGAGGTCCAGAGCTTGAAATGCCATGGAGGGTCTCTGCCCACAGGAGGAGCTGCCGAGGCACCGTGGCAGTGTCTCGATGAAGCACCCTGGGATCATTCCACAAAGTCCTGCCATCTGAACACAAATGTCCCGCTGGCGGGCAGCCTGCCCTGGTTCAGGCCTCGTAGAACTGCCTCTCCATCTGTTTGGTGAGGGTCCCACTGGACATCACGGTCCGGCTCACAAACTCTTTGGTGACCTGTTTGGTGAGGGTGCTGCTGGCGCTCTCCACTCGCTGGGTTGTCATGAGCATGCCATCTGCAACGAGAAGCTCAGTGGTCAGGACACCGTGCTAAGTACGGGGTCACAGGGAATAGGATCTGCTCTACCTAATGATTCCTGACAGACGCTTCTCCTTAAATACCACTTTCACTGATGGAAAACCTGTCCAGATGAAGTGATTCGGTACTTTGCTATGTCAGTCAATAAGATGGACCTCCTGACAGCTCCCAAACTCTCCATGTTGCAGTGTGAACCCATGAGACCATGAACTCAAGTGGGACAACATGGAACAACTACACTGATGTGATTAAAGATGGTCATTACACTTCCCTGTTTTTTCCTGCTCTGAAGAGATCTAACCTTGCAGGAAGAGCTATGATTTGGACCCTAGTGATAGTCCTGGGGGACTCTGAAAACTCAACGTTCCCTCTGTGACTGGGCAGCACATGGGGAAATGACTGCAACTGCCCCTGGGGCAGAGCACAGACATGGTGTAGGAAAGGGTCTGGTCATCTTCATCAGTCCTGCCTGATGGACCCTTCCTCCTTGCCTTTGACACTTGAGGTAAAAGCACCCTCAGACCTTTGGACAAGCAGAGTTATCCTTTGCTTTCAGAGGCTTTCAAAGCAGACAGCAAGTCCCTACCCGTGAAGTGGGGATCCAGAGAGGAATGGCTGATGCTGGTTTTGGTGCTGTATTCGGTGGGGAAGTTGTACACTTCTTCTCTCATGTACTGCTGTCCTCCAAACTGGGAGAAAGTCCCTGGGGAGAAGGAAAAGGGATGAATCAGCCAGGAAACAACAAGGAGCTTCCAACCCCTCAACCCTGCACAGTGAGCACCAACAGTCAGCTCAGGAGGTTTCTCTTGCTGACATCAGAGCCAGGTTTAGGAGGAACTGGGAGGACTGGGAAGGTCTTACACCTGTGCAGCGTAAGAAGCTGCCTCCAGGTATGTGTACAATCAGGCATAAGACAGAAGTTTCATAATAAATTAAACACTGGCAGGTTCTCATGATCCTCCCTCATTCAGTGCATCAGGGTTGGGACGGTGCTCACAAGGCACAGCGCTCACAAGGCACAGCATTGTCTTCATGGAAGACAATGTCTCCATGTCTTTCGTGGAAAATGGAGTCACCACCAGAGCTGGAAAGGGACTCCAGGAGTTGTGTTCCCTGCTCTGAGAGGTTTCTTATCTTTGCATCTCCACAAAGACACGGTACTGTACCTCCATCCTGAGATTCGATGGTGATGATGCCTTCTCTCTCTGGTCCAAAGCCTTGGGTGGTCTTGGCTTGCACTTTGAACTTGTATGGGACATTCTCACTCAGGTGGGGCACAGTCAGGGTAGTTTCTGGATTGTCTCCTTCGACATAGATATTCCTGGGCTCCCCTAATCCACACAGACATACCAGCGATGAAGACAGACAGGAGTGACAGTCCCTCCGAACGCACTCCCCCCAACTCTGGCTGCTGTCTTGCCTTTCCCTAAGCTTTATGCCACCCACAGACTCTATGATTGCACTCAGTTCTACTAAGGGTTAAGACAACCCTATTTTAGTACAGTGGTGATCCTCAACAACCTCCACTGGGTTTGGGCTGTAATAAGCTACAGGTCCTTCCGCTTCCAACCACATTTGTTACACCAGACCATACAATGACACAAGGCGTCAGGGTCCAGCAGCTCCCAGGCCTGGAATCAGCCTCATGTCCCCACTTTGAATGCACCGATATAAGCAGACAGCTTTGTTGCTGGTCCCAGCAAAAATGCAGCAAGTTGCTGCCTTTGCTGGAGGTATCTTGTGCTCTACATGGGGAACTGGGCTTCTACAGCCTGATACCATACCTCCTCCATGCAGCATCTCACAGGTGACCATGTAGCCCAAGATGGACCCATTGGGCTTGCGGGGTCTCTCCCAGCTGAGCTGCAGGGAGTCAGGGCTGAGGGCAGTGAAAACCAGTGGTCCAGGAGCACTGGGCGTGCTCAGCGTGAAGGGTGAACCTGCAGGGGTACGAGCGAGAGGTCAGTATCACAGAAGGTGGCAAGAAGGAGCCTGGGAGGGATCAGCACACAGCATTTATGAAACAAGATGGAAGGTCTCAGCTATCTAGACAGCTAGTGGAAGGTGAGTACATGGGGAAGAAGGTCCTATTTCTAAATGAAAGGAAGGAAAGAGCTCAGGATGTGGTAAGGGGAGAGAAAAAAGCAAGGCCAGCACTGTAGACAGCAGCAGAGACATCAGTGCCACCATTCTCCTGTCCCCCATCCACCTCACCTGGTACAGGGCTGAGTGGGCTCTGCGGGTCCACCTGGGACTCTATGGTGATGACTCCTTCCCTCTCGGGACCCCAGCCTTCCTCACTCTGGGCCTTCACCTTGAAGATGTAGGAGTGGTTGGGTAGCAGGTCCTCTACCACCACTGAATTCTGGCTGGGGTTAGGGATGGTGAGTCGGTGCACTTCTCCTGGGACACACAGGGAAGGGGGACATCAGTACCATGTTGCAGGCACAAAGACAGAGCCATAGCTTTTGCCTAAACTCTATCTCAAATGAATTGCCTGGAAAAGTCATCTAGGGCCCCTCCCTGACCACATCCATCACACCTTGCCACCAACAACTGGTAGTGCAGGACGAGATGTTGTTCCAAAAAAGGCTTGGGACAAACAACAGCTTCTTGAAAACTCAAAGATTTTCAGCCAAAGAGAATAATTTTCACTAACACTGCCCCAAGTTTCATGTAAAAATAAGAGATTTTCATTCCAATCTTTCCTCCAAGTCCAATGTGATGAAAAAACCTTCAACTAAGACGTTGGGGATGATGGAGAATGAGGCCAACATTTTTTGGAGTAGGGGTAACTCCACAAGCAACCCCAGGAATTGTCCCCCCAGTAGAAATGGGGAATGAGAGCTGTGGGGTAGCCAAGACATTTCCTCAAGGCGTACATAGAAAAAGCAGAGTTGGGACCAGCCCCTGAATCCCAGAACGCTTGTGGTTGGAAGGAACCTCTAGAGGTCATCTGGTCCAACCCCCCCTGCTCAAGCAGGGTCACCCCAAACCAGTTGCCTAGGAGAAGACCCAGACCAGACTCTCTACCACCACGAACTCCCACCACCAGTTGCCTGGTGGGCACTGGCGACCTGTTCACTGACCTCCATTGAGGAGCTGGTACTGCACGCTGTAGCCCTGCACCTCCTTCTCGCAGTGCGGCTCCTGCCAGCTCACCTTCAGGGAGGTGGGTCCCAGGGCGGAGAACACCAGGCGTGTGGGGGTGTCAGGAACGCCCAGTGGCAGCCTGGAGTCTAAGGCAAAAAGGGAACATCAGGGTGGAGATTTGGGGGCTGGGGGGCTAAGGGGGCTGGGGGAGAGGAGGGAGTGGCACACGCAAGCGGGGGATGGTCCCGATGGTCTGGGGAGAATGTGGAGAGATGTCATCTCTGCAAGCTGGCCCATCATGAGGGGGGATGGCTGGCTCTGCACACCTACAGCCCATGGCCTTGGGGTGCCAACCTTGGGTGGGACAAGTCAAGGTAAGCTTCATGCCCCTGTGGTAAAGAGACCAGAGCATGGGCTTGGGTGCAGCGTATGGCCCTCCTCGTTCACCCTGAAGCACCCTGTCCAGTCTGCCAGAAGCTTCACAGACATCTTCAGATGTAGTTTAGTTGAGACTGGCCCTAGTCTATAGCTAAAGCAGCCCAACATCTCCAGGGACTGTTCAAGGGAATGGGGGCAGCTGGGACCAGGACTGGCTGCTCTGGCTCCCTCCCAACTCAGCCCACTGGGACACAAAGCTCATGGCAAGCACAGCAGCCTCCCAGGTGACACTCAGGTTCTGAAGCCCTTCGTTGACATGGGCTTTGCCCAAGGAGCTTGCAGAGGGACATCTCGTATGGAGCACACGTTCTCCCCCAGAGTCCTCCAAAGGCCTGTGGGGTAAAACTGAGAACAACAAGCTTGTTAGGAATGAAAAGGACAGGGACAATGAGCTGATCAGCTCGTTAGAGCATGGTGATAGTGGTGGTGGGTGTTAATCAGCCCAGGTGGGTTGAAACACAGCTGAAGTCACCTGCAAATGGAAAGGTGGTGTGATGGAGGCACAGGCCAGGTCAGGAGGAAGATCAGTGCGGCACACAGCAAGCCATGGAGAGAAGGTTTGGGGTGAGCAGTGGGTGGCAACAGCTCGTGGATGGCCGGTGGCTTGGCTGTTATGGGATGCATGGCTGGGAGGAGACACCGGACAAAGCTGTACCTATATACTTGCAAATCCCCGCAGACCCATCAGTCATGATTATAGAGTCCCGAAAGCCAGTGCTGGGGTAGTAACCCTTCACCTTTGCCCTGCTCCTGAAACCCACATCCCGAGGCCGTGGGATTGTCCTCCCAGCATCTTCATGGATGGGAGGGAGGAGTCTCCCCGGGTAATCTACAAAAGCGGTGCAAGAGAAAGAAAGAAACACCATTGGAGACTTCAGAGCGGGTTCAGCCTAGGTGCTGGCTCCTGCAGAGATGACTTTTTAAGGCTCAGATTTGAAGAGACTTTTAACAACCTTCTGTCAGTGCCAGCTGATGTACACATGTGGAACTGAAAGGCAACCATGCTGCTAGATAGAGTAAGAAGAGACACATGCTTTTCCTGGAGTGCTTCACAGTGTGAGGATAAGGATGTAGCTCCCTTTCCTGAGTACTCTGGCACGTGAGGGATGGGAACCCTTTCCAAACTGGTCTGGGAGCAGGGTGGCCTTAGCAAAGCACCTACATGGCAGTGATGAGGACATGACCTTCCAGATCTCTGGTTCGTAGGCCCCCTTAGCTGTGAACACAGTCCTCACCCCAACAGGACTTGCAGGGCATGGGTCTGAAGACAGTCATGGAGGTGGAAGAGAAGGACAGGTCCCATCACCACAGTACTCACCGTGCCCCATCAGCATTGTGGAGTAGTCTCTTGTCAGTGAGGAACTCCCCAACACCCTGTGCTCCTGCTGCATGTGTGAGGTCAGCTGGTGGTAGCTGGTGTTCGTTGTCCTGGTCAGCGTGCCGCTGCCACTGCCAGGGAAGGAGAAGTCCACTCGGCCGTTCAGCAAGTGCTCTGTAAAAGAGGGCACACTGTGAGGAATGTGGCTGTGGACAGGGCTGCTGCTCCAGTTTCCATGGGGAGGAAGCAGGAGGCATCATGGTGCACCCTGCCTTGGCTGCATTCCAGCTTCAGCCACTCTGGAAGGTTGTTCTGGAGCGCTACATCTAGAACAAGCCACAACCACGCAACGCGATGATGCGGAAACAAACAGGTAAATGGAGACTTTGCTCTACACCCAGCACCAGAGACACCCATGGTGCCCAAGGTAACTCCAGACCTCGGCCTCGCTGGGGCACTGCCTTGTGGTTCTCGCCACGTTGTCTCACATCTCTCCTTAGACGCAAGCACAGGTTTATAATTTCAGATTAAAAAAGAAGGCGGAAGAAGGAAAACAGCCCTTTATGGAGGCAGTTTCTCCAAATCTCACTCTGGATCCCATCTCAGCTGGATCTGAAAAGCAAATTCTGCTCCGTTGTTCTGGTCCTTGACAAACCCCCATCCCTTCCCAGCAGGCCAGGAGAGAGCAGCTACCCGTGAGAGAGTGATTTCTGTTTAACAGTCCAGCAGATCTGCCCCAGAAGCTTAGGGCACTTAATTAAGGTGAGAAGCTGCCCTTGGAGGTGGCACTTAGCAGGTATCATCTGAGTTTGCTCCTGCCTTGAAGGTCCAGCCTTTTGTAGAAGCAACTTGCTAGCAGGCTCCCAAGTCCATGCCGAGATGGGGGTTACCTTGACACTCTTGTGAGCAGACACACCAGGACAAGGTTTTGAAGCAACTACAGCACATGAACAGTGCATCACGCCAACACGAGGATGGGCACACAAGGGGAGGAAGGGGACACGTGCTGGGGCAGACCCCAGCTGCCGGCCCCTTGGCCCAGAGCAGGACGAGACAGGACACTCAGTGCCGTAATGAAGCCGTCCTTCACCTGCTTGGGGCCGGGGCGTCCCGCTCCTCCTCAGGCTGCCAGTAGCCACGTCGCTGTCCTCCTCGTGGAGGAGACCCTCGGTGTCCGAGGAGAAGCGGCTGCTGCCAGAGAGGCGGGGAATGGTTTCAGGTGGGAGCCTCCAGGTGATGCGGCGAAGATCCAAGTCTTCTCCCAGCAACTGCACATATTTCCACCTGGAGCCTTTTGGGACAATGCAAGCACTGGTGTTGGCATGATCTGCAGGGGACAGAGTGGGCTACCCACCACCTTCGTGCTGCTTGCTCGGGAGGGGAAGGGGCAGGCGCCAGTGGGAATGACACCCACTCACAGCCCATCTCGCCAAGTGTTGGCTGATGAGTTCAGGCGGTGCAACCATTGTGTGACTGGTAGATGGAGGATGGTGGGAACGTGACATGCACGGGGGTTCCTCAACCCCAGGGCTGTTTTCCAGCCCTGTGTCCATCATGACAAAAGGCGAGAGTCAAAGTCCCACCACACGCCTGTCCCTGTCACGAAGAGTCTGCGACAATTGTCCTCTGCTCAGGAGAGGTTTCGTCACTCCTTGATGTGCGCTCGGGATGGTCGGACTCTTGGTGTTCCCATCACCTTGCTCTCTGAAAGGACCAGGGACTCGCTCCTGGATCCCAGGCTCTGGAGAACCAACCCAGGAAAGACCCTCCAGATCCTACTGACAAGCCTCATCATTTCACTTATGGCCCATCTTCTCCTCGTTGTCCCAGTACAAGACAAGGGAGCCAGCCTCATTCAGAGAGTGAAGTGATGGAGGAAGAGAGGCCAGTGCCTTCCCAGCACTTGGTGAGTTCCCTCCTGTTGGCTTGGCCAAGACTCTGAGCATCCAAGGGACTCAGAGGTCTGTGCCTTGCCAGTGCTTGTTTGCTGACAGTAACTCTTGTGGTCCAGCCAAATGGCAACAGGGAGGGCCATGAAAAGCTCCTCTCCCACCCCACGCTGAGATTTCTCTTTGCCTCATGGCTAAGACAAAGAGGCACTGGTCTTATTTACACTGTGGCTAGTCAAGTGTTCCCATGGATGCTGCTACCATGCTTTGGAAAGGCTGATCTCCACCATCTCTGTGACTTGGATCTCCCCATCTCTGTGAGGAGGAGAGGAGCAGTGAAGCTCATTGCTGAAAGCTGTTGTTAAGGAAAATGAATGTTAAAAATGACCTTTGCAAAACTCAGAGCAACATACCTGAATCATCAGAGACACTGGGATGCTTGCTGCCAGCTGGAGAGCGAAGAACATCTGCGCTGTACATCAGGTAGCTGTCATAGTCCTCACCTCCCTCTGCATCAATGATGGGGACGTCAGGGATGATGGGGACTGGAGGAGACGTGGAAAGTGCCATTCGACAAACAGCTCAAAACCACACAGGCCTCCCACGCTCAGGATGGCCTTCAGCATTCACCAGGGTGGCTGGTGTAGCAGAGCAAACAGGACGCGGAGAAGCAGCTGGGGTGATGGGGAGCACACCCCAGCACTGCTCCTGCCCCCCTGCTCCCCACCCAGGCAGGGCAGTAACTCACTGGACATTGGGCGCTTGGGCTGCGTAGCAAGGTTGATGGTGGCTTCTCTCTCAGGTCCCCAGCCAGCACCATTTCTGGCCTTCACCATGTAGCGATAGGGCTGGGACTCCCGCAGGTTTTCTATCAGCACCATGCGCTTCTTTGGGTCTTCAACAAGCACCTTCTTCATTGGGCCAATGGGTACTGCAAATATGGGTATGCCTGTCACCCACAAGGTCACGAGACACAGGGGACCCCACAGCACCCCACCCTTGGCCAACAGGCTTGCTGAGGTTTGGTGTCAGGGCACAGCCTGGCTCTGGGACAAGGTGCAGTGGCTATTTGGGCTGCTCATGACAGGCAGCACATCTCAGGGAAATTCCCAAACTGAATGATGAAGTCAACCTACAGCAGAGGTCTCCTGTTGCTGGTGTGTCACCAAATGGCATCTTCCTGGCACCCTAGCCCTAGGTTTAGACCGAAGAACTAAGTTTTTAAGAGGAAAACCAACACAAAACACTATGGAAGTGAATGGGAACTGAGAGCCTCCAGGCTTTGCAGGATTAAATCCTGAGGGGTGATTTTTCTGTACTCCTTCCATCAAGAAGTGACCCCTCCAGATCCCAGTTTTCACAGGAAATGTGCTTGGAGCCATTCTGGTTCTGCTGCTGTTTGGGACCAGCCCCACTTGTGGAAAGTGTACTCTAGCCCCTCAGCCTGGCTGGACTGCTCCGTTCAGAAAACGAGCTCTTACCATTGTCCTCATTGACGAGTCCATAACTGACTTCGTAAGCTGTGATCTCCCCATTGGTTTCTGCAGGCTCAGCCCAGCTCAGCTGCGTCACGGTGGAAGACACAACGTTGAAAGCCAAGCGGCCAGGCTCGCTGGGGACTGGAAAGGCAAAAGGAAAGGGTCCAGGTTACCGCAAGTCAGGAGCCAGCGCACACAGATGCCCAGAGCTCCCCGGATCACAGCTGGGTTGCAGTGGGAGCCACTCAGTGCTTGTCCCCAAGACCAGCAGAAACTCCAGGCTGGAGCCCTGACCCCATGCCGGGTGCACAGCACCAACTTGTTCCCACATGGTGGGAAGCAAAGTGCAGAGTCGCTCACCATCCTCAAGCGTGCGGCAGTGGATGATGTCGGAGTAAGCCCCTTCACCCATGGCGTTGTAGGCGCAGACTTGCATCTCATAGTCACAGAAGGGGTAGAGGTTACTCAGCTCTGCTGATGGTGCTTTGACATCAATGAGATGGGCTTCTGACTCGGGGTCCCCTTGGATCCAGTATTTCACCTGGCAAAGCAAGAGCGAGCCATGATTCCCTCAGATCCTCACCATAATGGGTGAGAAATTCCCCATCTCTTATTAAATCTCTGGGAAAGCCAGGGTGTTGTGCCATTCCTCTGAAATGGGAGGCCAGAACAGTCTGGGCATTTCATGATAAGTGATGGAAAGGGAGATGAACCCACCAGGAATCTCCTGCAAATCCCACATCCACCCAGCAATGGTCCCTGAAGGATGGAGGGGGCCAGAAGGGGTGAGCTTTCTCCCTCATTTGGGCATCTTCTCCCCATCCCTTCAGCACAAATGACTCTGTGTGTGAAACACCTGCAGGATGGGACCCACACCCTCCCCCGGGATCCACTCACCTTGTACCCCAGAGGTTTTCCAGGTGGAGGAAACCAGCTGAAGCGGATTTCCCTGGAGCTGAGAGCATGGGCATTGGGATTAAGCGGTGCACTCAGGCGGCCTTTGGGGGACTGGGAGACCTGGCTCAGACCAGTCATCGAGGGGACACCATCCACCACCTCTGCAGACACAAGGAAGAAAGGTCACATCAGTGCTAGTCCCCCTCATGGAAGGAAAAGAAGGAAGCGTGCCTCTCTCCAGCATGGTACAGAAGGGAAACTGAGGCGCTTGGTGATGATATCCCCCAAAGCCACACAGCAAACTGGCATGAGAGTCAGGCTCAGACTCCCCAAGTCCTGCACCTCCTGCTGCTTCTCACAAGCTGCCCAGGTAGGAAGAAATGAAGAGACCACCTTCATGCCTCTGAAAATCTTTAGCTCTGTCTGAATGTATTTAACAATGCTTCAACAGCTTGATAGTTGCCCTGTGCAGCCATGAGAGAAGATGGAGAGGGGCAGAGCCTTCTCAAGTCACCCAGTTTCTTCTGCTGGAAACCCACCAAGTCCAGCTGAGAGCTCTCTGGAGCCCACCCCAAACCCAGTGCCTGCCCCTGAAGTGGTTCCGGTTGGTCCAGTGACAAAGGACTTTCTGGTACCCCCAGTATTCATGACCGGTACTGTGATACATACTTTTACATTATCGACCCACTTGATGACAACCCATAGAGTTTTGCTTGTCCAGCCACAGGAACCACCAAGCACAGCTCATGGCAAGTCCCACATTGCCCCTATTTTTATAGCTTTTTATTCAAATCCCCAAAGAAAAGGAACGAAAAATCCACTGTATTTCCTTTTGCGAGGTAGATTATCCATCTTCTTCCCACCCACTGTCTATACCCACTAATGCCTCTAGAGGGAGGCCCAAATCTACCAGTCGGAGCTGGAGGAACCTCCTCATTGCCGCTTTTTGGGTGAGTAGCAGGGCTGGAGCTCTGTACATCACCCCGGGGTGGGCTGGTCCGGTGTGGGGGTCCCACACCCCCTGCTACCATTCCCCACCGCCTGGCTGCCAGCCCCTACCTGGGTCGGCGATGGTCACCGTGGTCTGGGGGTATCGGCCAATCTTGGCACCGTACTTGGGATGGAGGAGGTCGACGGCAAACTGCTTGAGCTGGCAGTTGTGTAGGAGGGTATCTATTTCGGTCAGCTCCAGCAAGGGAACCTGCACCTCCTTTCGGGTCTCCCCGGGCTGGAAGACCAGGTCACCCTCTGTGAAGATGTAGTCCTGGAGGAGAAGGAAGAGGTGTGAGATGATAGCCTGCAGCATCCATGAGAAAGCTCCCACAGAGCTTCCCCTTGTCTCCCAGTGAATCCCCACTTGCCTCCCAGTGCCCACAGCTCAGGGGGCAGCTGGTACCCTCTGCCTCAGGTACAGGCAACCTCTCAGATCCCTGAGGCACAGGGAGGAAGGGATGGAGGGGAATGTCTGCCCTTGTACTAATAAGCCTTGGGTCTCCCCTCTCCCAGCCACATCCCATTTGAGCCCGATCAGCTGCTCTTCTGCAGCCCCAGGTTCGGTTCCTTCCCAGCCCTCTGTGCCCACTCGTTCCTGCCTGCCAAGGCCAGGAACACCACCCTTACCCTGCCATTCTTGGCGGTGAGATCCCGAGTCCTGTAGGTGACTTGGGATTTCCCGTTGTCTATGATCTCCCGGAGGACAGGGATCTTGGCCAACTTATCAAAGCGGCTGTGGGAATAGGCTGGCTGCAAGAAGGTGATGAGGCTGCTGGCTGGAAGGGGCAGGAGAGAAGGAATGTGTAGAGCAAATATGTGAAGGATCACATTACAAATACACCGGTGTCCTCCCTGAACAGAGTTCCTATCAGCCATGGGTGTGAACTGTGTATGAAATATTACTGCATGGGCTGGAGACGTTACCACTCCTGACTTGTGCTCCCTGCTCAAAACAACCAAGTGGGAAGCAGAGGCAAAATGCTGGGGACATTCACCTGCCCCAAGCACAGCATAACAGCAAAGAGGTTTTATTTTATTCCAGCGGCCTATGAACTGGAGCAGCAGAGGCATATAGTCAACCCTGGATCTGCCATGGAATTGGCAGCATCTAAACTTGTGATGGTCAAACGTTTGGGTCTCTGCCACCAGGGATGATGACCCTCCTTTGGATGCTTTAAAAGATGCTCTAGTTTAGACCCCGGTGACTTAAGATAGGAGTCACCAAGCAAGTCTCTAGTCTGTGACCTGGGTGAGCTCAGATACGCAGCCTGCACCTTCCTTAGAAACCACATGGGTCCATCTGGACATGGGACACTCAAACACAAACGCCCTTCATCTCGTGCCATGGTCGCAGCCCTTCACCTTGTTCTTTGATGATGGTGATGTTGACAAGCCTGCGTCCAATCTCTGCGATGCCAGTGGGGACATCAATAGCCTCCACCTGCAGCTGCTTCTCATCATCATCATCCTCCCTGATGAAGAGCGGGACACGGACATCCACCAGCTCCACGGCCTCTTGGAACTCCACCATCCCATGAGCATCTGGGGGAAGGGGCAATGGTGAGAGGTGGGAAATGCCCCCCCCTGCCCAGCCAGGAGGCAGTGCTGGGCTCTGCTCCCTACCTTGGTCTGAGGTCACAGTGTAATAACCCGGTGAAACCTTCAGGTCATTGAAAGCCTCGTGGGAAACATGCTTTTCCGTCACTTTGATGATCTCTGGCTTGGCTGAGCGAGGGGCGGTGAGCACTGTGTCCACAATGGTGTGGTCCTGCCTGTGACCGGTGGGAAGAGAAAGCTGGGTAAGAGCTGAGGCCAGGGTTGCTCATCTTACATAGCAG
Source organism: Harpia harpyja (assembly GCF_026419915.1). NCBI lineage: Eukaryota > Metazoa > Chordata > Aves > Accipitriformes > Accipitridae > Harpia > Harpia harpyja. The sequence continues at coordinate 8,414,725 of NC_068953.1, read as the reverse complement.
CTAGTGAGTGCGTGGGGCATTCAGTCACCCCACACGTTTGTGTACAAAGAGGGAGAAGCAGCACAAGTGAGGGCTGCAAGTTCCTCTTACCTTTTCCCAGAATTGGGCTGTAACCTGGGGGGGGGAAAAAACCCAAAACACGAATCAGAGTGACTAACGCATTTGGGGAGATAAAGTTCCGCGTGAATCACAGCCCTGTGCAGGTCTGAGCTGCGGCAGCTGCCCTGCAGGTGCCAACCCATCCTGCAGAGCCCGTGGCCCCATCACATGTTCCCTCCTGCCTGCCTGCTCCCTCCAGTCCTGGGTTTCCCAATGCAATAAGGAACATGCCCACAGGGGAGATCACATCTGGTCAGAGCCGTGGGGAGGGGATAACACTCCCTGCCCAGCGCCGGCATCCCCAGACTCCTCTGTCCTGCACCAGGCACTCGTAACTTTGCACAGGGCTGAAACTTTTGAAGTCAATGGGAATTTTCCCGTTGAGTACCATGCGACCAGGATTTGTCCCTGTCTGTAGAAGTCTCAGGTCCAAAGCCAGATGCGGCTGAGATCACCTGCACAGCTGAGTGGGCTCTGCTTTGCAGCCCTGGGTGGGTGAAGCACTGCATTGGGCTTGTGCCAGGGATGTCTCACAGACCATGCTCCCTCAGGGCATCCCACAGTTCACACCCCAGCCCTCTGGTCTGCTCCCTCATCAGCAGGGCCCTGGGGGAACCCTGCCCCGCAGGAGGTCTCTCCCCCAGTGACTCACCTGAACTTGGTTTGCTGGAGCTTGTGGCAGCCGGGGATGTGCTTGAAAACGTCATTCAGCTGCAAGGAGCAAGAGGGCCTTTCACAACATATCCTTTGCTGAACAGGGATGTGTTCAGCGACCAGACGCTGCTGCCAGCAAACACGAGAGCCCTTTGGCCACCCCTGGGTCCCCCCCCTCGCCCTGCCACACCAGGCAGAGCCCACCACAGTTTCTCCCCAGGACATGGCAAGACGCTGCAAACTGAAGCCGAACAAAAGCTTCAGACCACGTGCCCCGAAGCAAACCCCAAATCTCATCAACATGATGTTTTGATAATTCTCACAATTGCATTCTTAAAATCTGTGCTGCTTTCAGAAAGAGGAGAAATTGCTTCTTCCTTTCAAGAGCTGTCTGGGTTCACAGGGAAGGAGCACTCCCCCTTCCCCAGCACACTGCAGACACCCCCTGAGCATGGCTGTCCCCCAGTCCCACACCCCAAGCCCCCTCATGCCCGGGCTCGTACGTTCTCCTCCACTTCCTTGCGCAGCTGCTCGCACTCCCGGGTGTCCGGCTTCACCAGGTTCTGCGTGAAAAGCCGGGTCAGCCTCAGAGACAGCCCGTAGGGAACTGGAAAGAAAAATTCCCAAGTCAAACTCCTTCCTTCCTGGTCAGAGAAATAACCCAGCCAAAAGTTGGAAGCATGGGGACACGCATGATGCTCGTTGTCCAGATCCTGTATCGCTAGCACCCAAACCCCATAGCACCAGCAGAGACAACCCTCTGAGAACTGGAAGGCTAACTGGGAAGCTCTCTGCCAGATCCAGCAAAGGAAACAGTGTCCAGTGGTGGCTCTGGACTGATGAGGCAGTGAAATCAAGGCTGAGCTAATGAGGCTAAGACACATGCAGCATACATCCACCACACAGCCAGGCTGTCAGGAGGTCTCCAAGGCTACCACCTGTCCTGCTACAGGCCTGGACACAGGAATGTGCTGCTCAGCTTCCCCCAGGATGGAAGCAGATAAAGGAACAACCCCCCTTGCAATTGGGCTTGGAGGTAACGCCACGACTGCTGCAGCTGGGGGCCACCACCAAGGGTTTGTGTCCTTTACAGCACCGACAGCATCTCCTCTACGCCCTGTTCCTCAGATGTGGCACTCACTGAGATCTTTGGGGTTGGCAGCAGCGAGGGAGGTGAAGCCCTGCTTGTGAACATTGTTGTTGATCTTCCAGCGGACTATGTCTCGGCCCTTGAGGGACCCGCTGCGGACCATGGGAGTGTCCAGGTGGTCAGAGGACATGAGGCTGTGGCGAAGCATGTAGTGGTCCTCCTTGAAGCCAACAGTGCGACCTGCAGAGCCAGGGGCAGGGTCAGAGTCTGGGCAGACTGGGACAACGCCAGCCATCAACTTCCCGACACCGGAGACTTTGTTCTGGGGAATCTTTAGGGCTTCTACCATGCTAAGGGTGTTGGGATGTCAGGAGAGGAGTGTGGTGGAGAGGGCAAGGGGTGTCCATAAGCGGGGAAAGTACATCACACCAGCTGGACGTTACAAGGGACACTGGTCAGGGGAGAGCCAGCAGCAGGATTCCCAGCATGGCACACCAGGGTGTGGGGCAGGGAGGAGCAGTGGAGCAGCAGCTCAAGGGCTCCTTGGCTCAGGCTCTCTGCTAAGAACTTTTCCCCTGATCTACCTCCCCAGCTCAGAGAGGAGGAGGAGGGACGCTTATCGCAGCATGACCCCCCCAGCCCGGGAAGGCAGTGAACCCCACAGGTCCCTCCCCCCCTAGTTCAAAGGGCTGGTACCTCGTGCGCAGCAGGGAAGCAGGGCCAGGCAAGCCTAGAAAACAAGTGGCCAAAGACACAATCACTTTGCGGCCAAGGGCAGAAATCCCCTTGTCTCCAGCTGGGAGGATTAACATCAGCAGGGATGGGTGGGCAGTGGGTGGACGGGGCTCTGGAAGCTGATTTTAGCCAGATATCCCTTCAGTGGGGGAAATCCCACAACAACTCGTGTCAGCAACAACAGAGTTGCTAGATACAACTGGGACCCAGCCCATGCCAGTCTGGCCATGATGGAGGCTGGGTGGATTCTGAAAATTTGTCATGTTTTTGGCCTTTATCTGGTCCTCTCCCCAGGCTGGGGCAGCTGGCCGAGGCACTCACCTTGCAACAGGCGCAGAACTTCCAGCAGAGCAGCAGCAGCAGCCCCAGGAGCAGGATAAGGAAGATGAGCAGCGGGATGAGCCAGAGGAAGCTTCCCGGTGGGCACTCTGCAAGCAACAGCAATGTCACTCGTGGGGATCAGCCCCCTGCGTGGGGTGTGCAGGGAGGGAGTGGGGAGGCAGGGACAGAGGGGAAAAGCTGGACCACAGCTCTCTAAGGGATGGAGCAGCCCAGTTAAGCTTGGAAACTTCTCTCTTGGTGCTCACAACAAAAAGTGCCATTCAGGGAGAACTATCCCACCTCTCTGCTCACATCCAGCCATCCCAAGGGGCTATTCAGCACCTCGCGTCAATCCCTGCCCTTGCCAGCAGTGAAAAGGCACTGATCTCTAAAGGTGCTGGTCTCTGAGGATGCTACACTCCACTCCTTGCAGTTCATGTGACAGCCAATGTCACCCAGCCCTGTCACGCAGGAAGGTGGGAAGGTGCAGCTGGCCCTGCCCAGGGCCACAGCAAAGGGACAAAGCGGGGATCGGAGGCATTGTGGAGGAGGGCACTGCTGATTCAGACCCCAGGCTGGACATCCCCTCCTGCCGGGTCCCTGCTCACCTTTTTTCTTCTGCACGCGGACGGTGGTGTTGGGGAGGACGGTGGGGTCTCCCTCCAGGGTGTAGTGGTACGTGCAATCGTCCTCCTCGTCCTGGAACGAGCAGTACTCACTGGCCTCCTCTGCAGAGAGAGAGGGCACGGTTGCAAAGTCATCAGGACCAGGAAAAGCGTGGGGAGCAGCCCCACATGCACACACACACACGGGGCAGGGCCCACAGGAGACACACCACACGTGTCTGCACCCAGCTCCGCTTCTCCAGGTACCTTTCTTCAGCTCTTCCACCATCTGGATCTGGAGGTGGCACGTGCTGCAGTTCCCTTTCGTGTTGCCTGTTCCCCAGGCCTGGCAGCGAACGCAGTCGCGGATGCTCTCGCACACAGCCTGGAAGCCCTGGGCAGAGAGGGAAGGTGGGATGGTCAGGAGACAGCCCACGGGGAGCGAGGAACGACATCACCTCCGAAAGGCAGAGCTGGAGAGGCAATGCTGCATCCTCACCCCAGTTCCCAGGCAAGGTCAAAAAGAGGAATCACAGAGAACAAGCAGCTAACAAGGGATTTATAAGCCCAGGAGCCCAGCGCAGCCGGCTCCAAAATTTCTTATAGAAACAGCCTGCATTTGGGCAGCGATTAGATCTTCTCCAAGGGGTTTAGGTGGCCTTTCCATAATACAACCAAGCCAGCTTTCTCCACTCCCACTGTGGGATTAGCCCATGTTGTCAATGGGGAAACTGAGGCACCAGACCGTGAAATGTTTTTTTCCAGTCTTGAGGCAAATCAGAACAAGCCAGGAGCTGAGCCTCAAACCTCTGCCCTTCACCAGTGTGCAGATAAACACAGACAGACATTCAACAGTTGCTGCTGGTAAACTGGAGAACAAAGAAAGCCCGTGGCTGCAAAGCAGCTCTCATACCAGACCCTTCCTGGCCACTGAAGGCAGGACAGGCAAGACTAGGCTCAGGATTTTGCTCGTGACTGAGATGTGCCTTCATCTCTGCATTGCTTTCCTTCCCTGGAGGCTCTGCATGGGAAGGAGAAGTGATAAACCCAGAGGGACACCAGGCTGAGCCTCACCAGGGAGTAGCTGATTTCGCAGGTGGAACTGGTGTACAGCGAAGCCTTGTCACAGATGCATCTGCCGCATTCGCACCTCCCATGGTTGTTGCAAATGCCCTGGGAGGGAAGAGGTGACAGTCAGCATCCGAGAGCAATCGTAGACACGCAGCGGCACTGGGAATCAGCAAGGTGCCAGCTCCCAGTGGCCCTAAGCTTTGGGCTTTGGGTCGATTTGCAACAGCCCTGCCTGGTTTGGTCGCCCCTCGTGCAGATACGGCAGGACCTACCCCTCGACTGTCGATGCAGGTGTCGTTGCTCATGGGACACTCACAGCCCGGACCTTCCCAGCCGCTCTCGCACACACACGCGCCCTTGGAGCAGCGACCGCGATCTGCGACACAAGAGGAAGAATTACCCAGGGTCCAGTGCTGTGCCACTCCCCTGGCCCTGTCTGCAGCTCTCCTGCTTTTTTTGGGGTGCAAAGGGGCTGCAAACAGACTCCACAGCATCCTCCCTGCACATTTGCAAGCACAGAGTCCCCGCAGCCCACCGCCAGTCACTCAACCCCCCGTGCCAGTGCCACCAGCCCAGGGACACCCAGCCTGTGCCACCAGGACAGAGCAGGGCACAGCACGTCCCACAACTGGGGGGACGCTGGGGGCGGCAGGGCTGTTCTCACCATTGCAGAGGAAGCCGGAGGTGCGTGGGCACTGCAGGACGTCGTACTGGCAGAACGCCCCGTCGAAGCGCTGTGTCAGGTCCTCGGAGTAGCACTGGCACTTCCCGCACAGGCACTCGCCCCGGCCTGAGCACGGCTCCACATCCCCAGGGCGGATGCAGGCTTCGTTGTTGGGAGACGATGCCGGGGAGCAGTCGCACGTGTCCCCTCGCCTGGTGGGGAGGAGATGGTGCTGAGAGAGGCAGGAGCAGAGCGCAGGACAGCAGGGTCCTAGGCAGGATGCCCAAGGTACAAGTGTGTGTCACTGTGGGTCCTCAGACCCAGCACAAACCCTGGGAGGCGGACGGAGCTGGGCAAAGTCCTTACCAGCCCGGGTGGCAGATGCACTGTCCACAAACGAAGTCCCCATGGAAGCTGCACTTGCGTGAGTTAAACTCTTGTTGCTGTAAGAGAAGAGAGACGAGGCGTTGCCGAATGGGCTCAGCTGCCCCCAAGACAATTTCAGGAATCAGAAAGGCAGATCTAGGGGCAAAGTTTTCCCCACAAGACCGAGCTCTGCCATAGGACAACATGCCCAGCTTGGTACAGGCAGTGATGAAGATCTCCTTGGCCAGGCTGAGCCTCCGCTGAACAACGCTGAGGGGTCAAGCGGGACCCACAAGTGCCGGCCAACGCGTTCCCACCCCAGGCTGGCCAGGAGGAGGACATGTCTCTGCAACATGCCCCCCCACATACCTGTTCACAAGGACACACGTCACAGATGACAGAGGCTGTGACTTTGAGGCTGTCACTCAGGGACGTGGGTTTCACGTGGATAACTCCCTGCCGGTCTTTCTCAGGGAGGCTGCAGACGTGCTGCCCACCAATGTACTCAAGTGCCTTCACACGCACATTGAACTTGCCCTGGAAGGAAGGGACATGCCACAGGAGTGAGCCAGCTCTGCTGGACCACAGCTCAGCCACACTGACCCTGGGTGAAGAAGGAAGGAGGGACGCAGCGGAGGGCTCAGCCCCTCACACGCACATTCTCTCCAGGGCCATCCAAGGACTTACCACTTCCCCACGGGTGATGTGGAAGGAGCCAGATTCTGTCTTTTCATACATCAAGGAGGTGAAGTCTGTCTTCATGGCTTTGGGGATGAAGTCAGCCCGGATGTCCATCTTGGAGCGGATGCGCTGGGTGGCAAAAGATAACCACAACGTTGATTTTCAGCAGTACACCTGCAACCACCCCATGGCCTGCCCCAGAGGGGCCGCATCCTGCCTCCTGCCTGCTCTCCTGGGCAGGAGGTGCCTACCCTCTGCCTGCCCTGGGAGCAAGAGCAAAGCCCCAGAGAGTACAGTTACCTCAAAGGCTGTGCGGAGCAACTCCACGATGTTGGAAGAGTCCTCCTGGAGCACCCCAATCTCAGAGATGGGGAAATACTTGCGCAGCTTCTGCAGAGAGAAAAGAGCCCCCTGAGCCAAGGCCTTGAGCAACCTCCTCTGGCACTGAACTGGGCTCTGCTTGGAGCAGGACTTGGACCAGAGACCTCCAAAGGTCCCTTCCAACCTAAATTACTCTCCAGCTCTGTGTCCCCACTGATGTACAAGAAACAGACACCAACATGGGGAGACCTGTAGGACCCCAGATTCCTGCACCCAATAATACACCCTGAGATGTCCCATGACCCAGAGCAGCCCCTCAACACACTGTAGCACCCTCCCAAAGCATCAAGGTGTTGGTTTAGCACTTGGGGACAAGAGATGGGAGAACACCTTCTCCTCACAGCCGAGCTGCAGGCAGAGGAGCAATGGTCCTGGAAGAAAGGTAAGCCCTCATGGCATTACCGCCATGGTCTCCTCACCTCATAGTAGCTGTAGGAGTGGTTGGTGACAGCAAAGATGGGGATGATGTTGTGTTGGCCCAACAGGCGCACAAGGGTGGGCACTGAAGGATAATCCTGCTTGGTGTCATACACATAGGTGCCATTGGTGTCTAGGTGACATTGCTCATCGTTTCTCGCCAGGATCCCTGCCAGGACGTTGGTACCATCAGCTTCATAGTGAAAGGCAGATTCGGTGGAGAACACGAGCAGGTGAGTGCTGTCCTTCCTCCAGCCGATCTTATCCTACAGCCGGGGAAGGGGAGAAGGAACCATTATCTCTGTGCCCCCCAAACCACTGCACAGCCATTGGCAGGCCAGCACGGGCAGGAGTTGGAAAACCCAAGGGGCAAGGCACCACCTCCACTTGGCAGCAAACGCAACCAGCTACGTGGCTCGGGGAATCCAAGCCAGCAGGTCTCCGCTTCCCCCATCTGCACTCCCAATGCACAGGATGTTTCCCAGCAGCTCGGTGCCAGGCACATATTTGTACAGGGGGCAAGCCCATGCTTTTCTGGACATGTTTGGAGCTGTGCTCATCCCTCAGCCAATGGCCAAGCCCAAGTGGGCTGTTTTCCAGGGAGCAGAGTTTCACCACCGTAGGCACGCGGGGGGACAGAACAAAGAGCACACGCAGGGTGCCCAGCAAGCAGCTCCTGTGCTGGGGATCAAACACCAGAGATACACACACAGATGGTCTAAGACCTAGGAAAAATTGGGAATGCAAAACAACTCGGCACCAGGAGCACGCGGCTGGGAGGGCAAGAACCAACTGTAGCTGAACGTATAACCTGGGCTCCCCGGCTGTCTTGTCAGCTGCCCAGCATGCTGCATTTTTGCTCATCACCCAGTATCAAGATCCACTCATTAAAAACAGAGCCCTGCCCACACGGCTCCTGCATCCCTGGCCACCATCACCTTGCAAACAGCTGTCTGCAGGATGGCATCAAAGCCGCCCTCAGGGGCATCCAGGTTGCCAGAGATGCGCTCTTTCCTGAGCTCCTGGCTGAAGTAGTTGATGTTGCTGGTCAGGCGGATGACGTTCTTGAAGGAGAAGGGGGAGTCGGCATTGTTCCAGGGCTCGCGCAGCCTAGGAGAGAAGGGGGGAGCAGGGTTTTTGTAGGGGGCAGGAGCAAAGGGATGCCTGGGTGCAAGGAGAGGAAGGATGGGGAGAGTACCCAGGGGCTGGAGAGTCCCTCAAGGGAAAGCATGAAGTTGAGTTAGCAAGCCATCAGCGCTGACAGAAGGGGTGAGAGCAGTAGGAGGGATGAGGGCAGAGATGGAGGAGAAGACAAGACATGCAATCTGTCGTGGCAGGGTGGGGAAGGTATGGAGGCGGAGGAGGACACTGCTGATATTGGCATGCTGCTATAGCAAGCCCTGAGCACAGGGCAGGGAGGCTGGAAAAGACATTTGCAATGAAAGGAGAAATGGATGGAGGCTCTTGCACTGCAGACAGAGAGGATTAGGAAAGCCATGTAGAAACAGAAGGCACCTGCCCTCCCCTCTCTGCTTCCACCCCAGGGATCCACTGGCCTCACTCACTTCTCAGGTCTCATGTCTGTCTGAGGGGATGAGACTTTGTCCACAAACTTGCCGAATCCGATGGTGTAATTGGAAGTCAGGGCTTGCAGGAACTCCGCTGGGAGGAGAGGAAGGGAGGGAGGAGTGGACACGTGAATAAAGAGAGATCTGTGAGGTTGCTGCTCCAGGGAAAGAAGTCCTTTCCTGGGCATCTTCTCTGCTGGTCAGGTCTTAGATAAGACTCCCAAACTATCAGTTCTTAAGCTCTTTAGGCTTGGGGCTTGCCTTTTTGGTGTAGAAACCTATGCCACCTTTGGTAGCCCCTCTCCAAGACTGGAGCTTCTGCAATAGCACACACCACACCTATAGATTCAAGATGCCAAAGCCACTGCACAGATCAACTCTGCAGGGCACCAGCCCCCACGCTGGGCTGAAAGGAGAGAGCACACGTGATGATCCCTGCAGGGCCAGGAGAGACATCCCCCCACAAAGCAGCAATAGTAAGAAACTCTAGTTAAAGCAGATGCCTCTCAGCCCTTTGCCGGTTGCATCCCTTTCTCTGGTGCCGGCAGAGAACTCGCAGCCGTGGGCAGGAGTGAGCTGCCTGCCTTCATCAGCACAGGAGCTGGCTCCTCTCTTCTCCCAGCTCTTGTCTCACCTAGGTTTTGGCCCATGCTTTTGAGGTTGTCCAGATCATCAGACATAGAGTAGGAGAAGTCCATGAGGATGTAGAGATCCACAGGGCTCTCCGAGGGCTGGAAGACATCCATGTTGAAGCTCATCTCCTCCCCAGCTCGCAGCCGCATGAACATGCCCTGGGGGGACACCTGTGTCCTCTGCAGGGCCGTGTTGATACTGAAATTCTGTGAAGAAAGAGCGATGTGAAGGGGACGGACTCCATCTCCTGTGCAGATGCAATGAGGAGGAGGCAAGGAGCAGGGAGATACGTGGGAAGTGGAAAGGCAGGGATGATCACACTCCCTTCCCTCACATACAGCCAGGGACCGAGGCAGCTGCCCCCGTGTCAACATGTGCTCAGCTGGGCGCCTCCTCCAGAACTTGGCATTTTGCTTACATCTGTTTTGCCTGAAAAGCCACTCCAGCCCTAAGCGACCAGGGCTGGTTGCCAACAGGTTCATCAGCTAGCAAAGGCAGAGCATTGCTTTTGAGTAGACCCTACATAAACAGAGGTCTAGACTTTGTATTTTTCCGGCTGAAGACTCTAGAGGAGGATGAAGGACGTGAAGGACACTGGGGAGGTGGGACCCCTCAGAAGCAGCCAAGCAAGGGCTGTCTCCCCAGCACCCACCTGCTGGGTCTGCATCTCGCCCCTGGTGTACACGATGCTGGCTTCCCCACAGCCATACCGCAGCAAGTTCTCCCGCAAGTCACAGCGAGACTCTTCAAAGCTCTGCCAAGGGGGCAAGAATAACATTACAAGCCAGGAAGCAGCAAATCTTCTGTGCAAGGGGAAAAGGCACTTGTCAGGAAGCAGGGTGCTCTGCTGAGACCATTAGCGAGCAGGAGTGGGGCAGAGAGATGGGGACGAGTCTCGCACAGAAGAGCCAGTGGCCCCAGCAGCAGGGAAATGTGACCACCAGTGAGTTACTGGGCTGTCTGGGATAAGACTCTCCCTCCATCCCTTGCACACTCTGTTTCAGAACTGGCACACTGGCATTTTCTGATAAACCCCTGTATTCCTGCAAGTTTGCCCCAGATTCCCCTTCCTCCCCATTTGTCCACACCAAAGAGACCCCACATTTTTGTGCTTCCCATCCAGACCAGCTCTTTGCAGAGAGAAGCTGGAGCCAGAAGCTGACCCTGTTCTCAGGTCACTCTCCCAGCTTTCACTGGGGGTGGTGGGATCCCTCTGACAGCAGGATGGGAAGCGGAGCCCCACGCTCCCCTGCAAGGTCTCACCTCATCGGTACAGAAGGAACAGTCCTTATCCACTCGGATGCACTCGGTGCAGCTCTTTGCCCGGGACAGCACGCAGCGGTTATCTACCGAGAAAGACCAGGGCATCAGGAATGGAGGAAACAGAGCGAGTTGTGGGAGGGCATGAGAAAGGCTGAGCCCATTCCTGGGGGAGTTGGTGGAGATTTTGCCTGGGTGGTTAGTGGAAGCTGGCTACAAAGCAGCAGTGGGGTAGCAAGAGAGGGGCCCCAAATGCTGGGGAGATACAAAACAGGAGGAAAGGCACACAACAGGTCTTATCCGCATGAGGACTGACGTTTCTGGAGCCCAGGAGGGGCGTGCACAGTCCCCATGGGGCAGCACCAAGGGGATACCACAGACGGATACACTCACTTTTGCTCCTTTGGCAGAGGCCGGTGGCACAGAGCAGGGACAGGAGTAGCAGCCCGGCACACGCCCGTGGCAGCACATCCATCCTCTTCCTCCTGAAACACATGGATCGCTACGTTGCAGAGAGCTGAGAGATGGAAACGGTCCCAGAGCTGATCGGGGCAGAGGCCCTGCCCAGCCCTGCCAGGGTGGGACAGCCTTGTCCACCCAGGGCAATCCGATGCCTGGAAGCAATCTCTGATCTCAGCAGGGCAGGGCACAAAAGCAAAACCAAGAGCGGCTCGTCCTCTGATCAGGCATCTGCGAAAGGCTCAAAGTCCCCAGCAATGCCAGGGCAGGGCAGCTGCTACGCCACAGCAACCCCGTGCTCCGGAGTTGGGGTGCCCGGCTTGCCGGGTCCCCTGGGGCAGCGGGGTCGGTGCAGGCAGCCGGAGCCCAGGCTGCTCCCAGCCGGAGCCCAGCGCCGTCCGCACATGCGAGAACCAGCTAGGTCAAGACCTTGCTTTTCCTGGCAGGTTAAGGAAAAAAGAGAGGAGGAAAACAAAGCAACTGTCTACACCGCTCCCCCAAAGCAAAACAGACCCCTCCCTTCAGCTATTTCCTATTGCACTAAGAGTTTCCAGGATGGTCGAACCAACAATAAATAGAGGGTGAGGCCTTGGGAAATGCCAGGCTTGGAGCTTTGGAGCTGTTGAATGAATCTGTGGTCTTGAGAGTTTGGCAGCTCCAATCTGTCCTGTTCAGGGCAGCAGGAACCCCTCGTGTGGATCCAGAGGCCAAATCCTAAACAGAGTGAGCCATTCTCCCTGTACCCACACGTGACTGAGAAAACTCAGTGCCATCCAGAAGTCAGCATTTGGACATGGTAAACAAAAGAGACAAAGCTGGAACTCGAGCTCTGTGGCTGCCATGCTGGATGGTGGCTCTGACTCTGGCACCCCAGCAGGGCAAGTGAGAGCAGTCAAGGCAAAAGACTTGGTATAAAGACAATTTTAAAGCATCTCCTTTCTGGAAGATGCAAGTGTGAAACATAAGATGCAAATGGATTGTCTTATAGCTTCTTGCTGTGCAAGCCCTGATTCTAAAAAAATGAAGAGAATGTGAAAACCACTTAAAACAGGGAAGGAAAATAGAAATAGTTGTTGCGTGCAATGAAGATGTCTGGGTTCCCAGGGGGACATCCAGCACACAGACTGGTCACTTGGTGACTTAGCTACTAACAGCCTGACCTGGGGCCCAGGCAAACCCTTGGAAAGACCTGCTCTAGCCTCAGCAGCACTGGATCACGCTTGGCCTCTGGATCCTGCATCAGCTACTGAAGCCAACGGGAATACACTGAACACGTGAAGCTGAGCACTCGCAGAAATCATTGCGGCACAGAGCTCCAATCAACATAGCATCGATGCCAGAGGACATCTCCCTTGGTATTTGCACTTTGTTCTCCATAATGGTCACTGGATACACGGGTAACAAATGACAAGACATTGGTATCTCACTTATCTTGTCAGTTGTGCCCAGGAGGATTTATCGCAGTAATTAATGCCCCATAGCTGAAACATGAGAAATACAGAAATCTCAGGGCAGCATCTCTGCAGGGAAACCCAGGGAAGCTTTGCCGTTCGTCCGGACCTAGTAGCCAATATGCTGGTTTTCTTATGGATAAAAGGTACCAGCTGACCAAGGAAATCTCTTTGCTTCCCTCCTGCAGCCCCTGAGCAGAGCTCCCTGCAACACCGACCCTCCCCAGCTGAGGCTCCTCACAGGTTTGTCTTGGGGGGGTTCCCCCGGCCAAGCCCCAGCGCTGGCTCTCAGGCCAGCGGTTACCCTTGTCCCTGGATATGCCCGTGACCTCCTTCAGCAAAAGTCCTTGTGCCACTACATGCTGGCAAACGCTGTGTCCCTCGCCACTGAGAAGGGTGGGTTTTGGAGTCAGGAAAATCCCTTTTTCCCTTGCTCCGCCCCAGTGAGCCCTGCCAGCCACAGTGACTAGTGCTACAGAGACGTGGGGAGATGCCAATTAGAGGTGAGATGAAAGGGTAGGGAAGTCCTTTGAGCCCGTCAAGGGAAAACACAGCAAAAACATCCCCTGAGCACTCAGCAAATCCCATCTTCTATCATAGTAAAGGCCACGAGGAAAAGATTGAGTACAGGGGACCAGGTTGCTCAGCTCACACCCCCATCTTCCAAGGTAGCCTCAAAGCACAGACCTAATTCATCCTCCTTTAATCACAAGTCAAGAAACAGTCACCAAGAGATGGATGGACACGCCCTGGGCTTTGGACGCATAAACTGCTATAATGTCTTTTCAAGTGCTGAGATAAAAGGCCATAAAACTCAGCTCGATATTAACGTCCTGTTGCCCTGTGAGCTGCCAACCTCCAAGGCTTTAGCTGGGCAGTTGCCAGCGGGCAGGGCATTGGTGGCACAGAGCATCGCTGCTGCCACTCGGCGCTGCCAGCTGCAGGAATGTAGCCCGTAATATTTGTGCAAAAATATGCGAGCGGCCATCCTTTGATTTCAAAAGTGTCCTCTGAAAGGGAAAAATGCCACTTTCACTTTGGAAAAGCTGCAGGGGTTCGGTTGAATTTTCATGATGACAACAAAAAAATGCTGTTCAGTTGTGCAAAACCAAGGAATGAAGCAGAGCAGCTCCTGGCTGCATGCAAACACCCTACCCCTATCCCAGACCACCATTCTAGCATTTCCTCCTGGTCTCTTCCCTCTCCCCTAGCCTTTGCCTGCACCTCAGCACAGCCAACACACCTGCTCCAGAAATACCCCTGGAACCCCCAAGCTTGGAGAAGCCCAGGCTGGGTACCTCATCCCCAAAACCCAGGGGATGCTCCAAAGAAACCACTGGAGCAATAAGACAGCGGACAGGGTTGGAGTGGCAGAGCTTCATCGCCCTGTCCCGTTCCGTCCCCACGCCATCCCAGCAGCTCCATGCTGGGAAGGACAAAGTTGAAGCCGGGCATCGCCCCGGAGTGGATGGGGGAGAAGGACCAAGGAGCAGATTATGACAAGCCACGAGCCCATGGTGGGAGCCTGGTCCCAGGTGCCACACAGGGGACACCCGGCAGGTTGCAGACACAGGAGTGGGAAAGCGAGGGAGATGCTCGAGCTCCCCAGTGCAGACTTTCCTCCCTCCAGTGGGCTTTGCCTTTTTTGTGGCTACAGACCCCCATCCTGCCGAGGGGTGCACTGGGGCTGTGTAGGGGACTGACGCCCTGGTAGATGGGAAGGCATCTGGAGGAGCATCTGCTTGCCCACGTGTGCCGAGGACAACAGCGCTTGCAGCCTGCTGGGGCAGGCAGGTGGTGCTGGTCACCGTGATCAGCCTCAGCACAGGGCTGGGGGTCCCAAGGGAGAGCTACTAGCGATGGAGGCAAAGCAAAAAGGCAGCTGGGTGCCTGCCCCAGGGACCCCAGTCCCGTTCCCCTGTGGGCAGCACAGTGACAGCCGCAGTGGCTCATGCAGACTCAGTTCTCCTCCCAGGGCAGGGCCGCGGGCGCATGGATCAGGGCCACAGCTCACGCTCTCTCCCTCCCTGGGCTACTCCCTCCCTGACACACGCGGCGACGCAGAGCTCCTGGGGACCGTGCTCCAAAACTTGGAAATTACCAAGCCAGATCCCCAGAAAACTACCAAACACTTGACCAGCAAATCAAAGCATTGCTTGAACACGAAATCATATTTGTCTTTGATTTTGTTTGTCTTCCCCATCTATGTCCCCTCCTTCCCCAGGTGTGCCTCTGCAGCCGGGAGGCTCCATGCCAGTGTCACCATTTGTTGTTGCCAGTGTCACCATTTGTTGTTGCCAGTGAGAAGGGGGATCTCAGCTCCCAGATCAAGCTCCAGACCCCAGACACGGTCCCTGGCATCCTCCAGCAAAGAACAAAACACAGCGGGACCCAGCCCGGGGACCCACACGGCGCTGCTGGGAGCTGGGGAGTTGCCGACACCACCCTGCGCAAAGGGCCCATGGCTGCAGCACCGTCTCCTCCCTCTGCCCTCCGGGTTCGGGCAGGGGGGAGCCCCGAGGAGCAGGCAGGAAGGTCGGGACCCTGCCTGCAGGGCTGCCCGAACGCCAGCACAGCTCCAGGACCCTCCCGTCCCCCTTGCGCATCCCCACGTGCTGCTCCCAGCACATTCTCTGCTCCTTTGGCCCCACAAGATGCCTTTCCTCTCCCTCCTCTCCGTGGGCGCTCCTCACCCCTCTTTTCCTCCTCCTAACCCAGCTCCCTCACACCAATCCTTCCATCCACGCATTTCCCTATTTTTCATCTGTTTCAGATCCACCAGCTCGCAAATACCCCGACACCTGCAATTCAGCAAAGCTCACCCCGAACCCCCACTCTCCCGTGGCCTTTTCCTCCGGGGACACCCCCTCCCCTCGCTCCCAGCCGCTCCCCCCTCGCAGGGGGGTGTTGCACACAGCCACCCATCCTGCAAAACAACCTCCCTGGGTTCAGCAGGTCAGAGCCACCCGCAGCCCAGCCGACTGCCAGCTGTTTCACCCATGAAAGCTTTCCCTGGGTGCCAGCTCCAAGGCACAACCGCCTTTTCCCCTGGAAGCGGGGCAGACGGAGAGGACGACCTTTGAAACCCACAACGAATGGTCCCCAAAGGGCTCTGCTCTGCCTCACCACACCACAGTACCCCCACCTCCACGGCCCCCCACCCAAATACCTTCAGAGACAAAAAAATGCCCCGTGCAGCCTCGCAAAGCTCTGCTCGGTCACGAGCGTTGCCCTTCCCAGCCGGACGAGAGGCACAAGACGGCGTCCGACAGCCAAAACCAGAGGAAAAAGGGGGAATGAGCAGGCAGGCAGCTAAGCACCCTCGCTCCATGCCCTGCCTACCTGCTGGCACAAGGAGCCCTGCACTTTATTTCACCCCCCCGGTTAATCAACACTGCAAAATTAAAGCAAGCTGGACGCTAAAGAGCACAGATGAATTAATTCCACAAACCTCATTAGCGCTGGGTCTGACTCAGTGTCCAAATCCTCTGCTGCAGCCTGAATAAGAGGCACCCACACACCAAGCCAAGAAATTCTTCCGAAGGCAGAGGGGGAATGTGCTGCTTCCCTGCCACGGCTCAATTTCCAGCCTTAGCCTTTTCTTTTTTTTTTTTTTCCTTTCTTTTCTTTTTTTTTTCTCCCTCCTCTCTATTTTCTGTCCTTTTTCTCTTTCCGGTTAAACGTCAACTTCCAGTCCGGCAGAGAGGGCAGACAGCCCGCGATCCCACATACCTCCCCGCTGATTTCTGTACCCTCCAGTCAAATATCAACTTTGTTCTCGCTCCCTTCGCCGTCCCGGAGCTGCCGCCTCTCCCTCCCGGGGGGCTGGCGGGGAAGAAAGGTGGGAGCCACGATAAATGAGATTGGATCCCAGGTGAGGACGAGCTTTATCCCAGTTGGGGAGGGAGGAGGGGGTGCCCGTGACTCAGGGCTTGGCATTCCTCCCTCGCACACCTGGACGGGCAGGCACAGCCCGCACAACCGCCCGGACCCTCCCTCTGCACAAGCACAATCCCACAGGAAAAGGGCTGAGCGGGTGGTGGGAAGGTGCCCGCCACGCCGAGGGTGCGTGGAGGGGTCTGCGGGCAGCGTGGGCGGCATCGGCTGCTTGGCTTCACCAGCCTGCTCAGGGCAGAGCCGAGGGTGCTCCCCAGCCCCCTTCGCTGGGGTTTCTCTTCCAAATTGCCCACTGGCATGAGTGGGGGGTGTCATCCCCAGCACCCGGGTAATGTCAAGTAAATTCCTGCCGTGACAACAACCGCCCAGCTGCCGAGCCCAGCCTCCGTACCTTGCTCACAAAGAGGACGAATCCGCATCCCACTTTATCCAGAGCACGACAGCCCACTCTGCATCTGCCATAGATCCGGCTCGTGGGTCAATGCAGCCCCTTACAGCACCATAAGTGAGACCCATCCACACCTGCTCCTAATGCATCCTACCATGATCCAAGGGTGCAAAGAGCAGCAATCCCACCACTGTGTCCAGCCTTTCTGCTGGGCTGGATCCAAAACCCCTTCCCCAGCCCAAGGAGCAGCAGAGGAGGGTTTGGAGTTCAGGTGAGGTTATTTTTTTTTTTTGTCCCACAGGACCCTTTTGCTTCAGAGCCTGGGGTTTGTCACGGCTCAGACCCAGCCACACCTCCCACGGTGCAGAGTGGACACGTACCAGAGCAGATGCGATAGCAGAGGCTGCATTTTAGCTCCCCAATATATCCTCACAAGGAAAACTGCATACCCTCAGCTTCAACACGAACAATAGCAACAGCCAGACAAAAAAGTAGCATATTTCCTGCCTGCCTTGGAGATGAGAAATATGAGCAGGGCAATTTTGGTCTCTTCATTATCAATATAGCATCACAGAGGAGCAGGATTCCTTTCACTACAAGAAATAGAAAGCTCAAGTAAATATGTGTAAACTGATTAAGCCCCAGGAAAAAGGAGCATGTGCTCATGCCATTAAAAACTGCAGCAAATGGGAAACAGGCAGGGGAGCAGCTGAAGATGGCCCAGGCAGTTTAAGTCTGGTATTTCCTAGTTTCGGAACACTTGACTTGGCAACCTCAGCATTAGCCTGGTCCTTTTGGAGATGCAATTTCCTATATTTAAACCAAACCTCTGAAAATTAAGGGGGTTTATTGTTGGGTTTTTTAAAACCACAACGGACATTTACTACAATGTGAGAGCTGGAACATGAAGCTCTGATGCTCGAGCTACGGCAGCGGCTGCTGGCGAAAAGCAGATCGTTACTGTTGGGGGGCTGAAGGCAGAGGGTCCCGCTCTGCCTCGGGGAGTCACAGAGGCAGCAGATGTTGTAGAATATTGCAGGTGGAGAAAAGCTGGGCTTCAGGTTGCTGAGTCCGGAGGGAAGCTTGTGCTGGTGCTTGCAGACGTGTCTGCTCACCTCCCCTGGTCCTTCCTCTGGTCCCGTCCACTAGAAGCACCCAGCTCCCGTCAGCCCCAGCCTACCTCCCACCGCCACAGTTCTCCGTTACCACTGGGGTAAGCAATGCTGCCAGGCACTGGAGTTAAAAAAGGCAATTTAGGCTACAAGCAAGAAACATATTACTAAAAAAAAGGAGTTCAGTGATGGTTCCCCAACAGGAACCCTAGAAAAAAGCAGAACCCAAGCAGAAAAGCTTGGGAGCAGCCAGCTTCCACCACAATATTTGGTGTCCTTGGTTTCTGGATGTCCTCATTTCTTCACCTGAGATGGAGGATGTTTATGTTCCCTCCTGTAAAGAATCTCTGGTCTCACCTACAGACACTCTGACAGCCCCAGGGCTGCCTGACACCATCTCCCTCCCCTTTGTCCCACCAGCCTGGAGCAGCAAGGCAGGACCAGCTCTGCTCAGCATCTCCAGCTGTGAGAATGAGCCCACTTACTCACCTTGGGTGCTGCCAGAAAAGCCCGAGATATTAATTTTGCACATTTCTTTGAGACATGTCCCCCCCAGCCCCTAACAGATCTCCAAGCACACGGAGCTTGAATTTTCCCAGAGACCAGGCTGCATTTAACTAGACATTTGCAGGGCTGATAAAAGGCACTTTTCTAATAACAAGACAACTCCACCATCAAGTTTTAAGGCAACAAAGCAGAGAGGAATTAGAAATTCTTAGTAAATGGTCATAATGGGTTTTCACTTCATCATGTCTTTAAAAAAAAATGTTGTTGTTTTATGGGTTGCCTTTCAGGCAACTTCTCCAAGATACTTCTACCAGGGAGGAAGAATACCTGGTGAGCTCAAGTTTTTGCCTTTGTTCGATACCTTGCACTCACTGCCTGCTGGATCAGGCTTTTGCCACGCAAATTTGCTGTTTTAAACAACAGAGAACAGGGACTTCAGAGAGGAAGGATCAGCAGATTTTGCTGCAGATGGCTCTACCAAAACTCACAGCTGCATACATGGTACACCTCACAATTATAAATCAGTGATTTTCTGCTGTGGCAATGTGGCCTAGAAATTTTTGCCCTAGGAGTGAAAACAAGTCATTTTATAGCTCACACTAAATTATTGTGCTCTCTGCTGAGACTGCCAGTCCAAGTGCCAATTACTGATGTAATTACAAGTGATTTTAGGGTTAATTCTTTTCTTCTTTTTAATACCACGACAGCTTGTACAGAACTTTTCTTCTTTCTGTCCTGCCACTGCAGTGTGCCCAGAGGCGGCTCTGGGGCTTTTTCTAGGTCTCTGTTGAGCGGTTACAGTGAAGATTCTGCTGCTGGAACACTTTCGTTCCCTTTTTGAATTCTGTAACAACACACACTGCTAAAAGAAAAATAAATACTTGATCCCATAGCTGCACTGTACTCTGTAGTGGCAATATCCTGCTACCTGGCATAAATTTAAGGAATGCTTAATGATGCATTATTAATGTACGTTAATGTGCACATAATTTATTGCACTAAATTATGCTTAATATAATTACCCAGGTAATTAAAAGTGCAAGATGAAATCCTCCCATATTCTCTTCCTCAGCCTTTCCCTAAGACAGCATTAACTACACTTGTCCGTTGTTTTGCAATGGATGTTTCTTGTCCTGAACACATACCTAAAGGAAAATCTTTGCTGAACATCACTGATGCCCATTTGCCTCTGGCATGGACCAGCAGCAGGAGGTGAGTGGCCCACCGAAACAACACAAGAAGAAAATGTTAGTAAAGGATCCAGGATAAAACTTCAGCCTACGACAATCCTAACATCCATCCAGGGAAAACAGGACCTTCCAGGGTTACATTAGCATCTTACCCAGCTGCCAAAGGGCTGAAAGCACACTGATGTGGTGTTTGAAAGATTTAGCAAGATAGCCCACCCTTCCTCCTGGTTTGTGTTGGCTGGCCCTATACAAGATATTCAATAGCGTAGGTGAGAGCCTCGTGATGAGCCAGCCAACACAAACCGGGAGAGAAGGTGGACTGTCACCTTTTGTCATGCTCTCCAGGCACTACAAGAGGCTATGCGAAGAGGAGAGAGGTTAAAAGTACCAGTAACTTGACCTTTTATTGCTGCACCAAAAGGCAGGCTTGTCTTCTTCCCAATGCTGGTTCATACAAACACGGTAGAGGACAGACAGACAGACGCCTTCTACGTGAAAAGGCAAAACCTTTTCTTGTGAAATCCTGATGCTTTGCTGTTTACTGGCAACCGAAAGCACGAGCCCAGCCCCAGCCAAAGACAAGTTTCAAATAAACAAAGACTAAATATTGGAAGTCATCAGTGTCCATGGTTCTCGCTTAGAACAAAAGGAAGGAAGTAGAATATAAACAGTCAGGGGAACAGCAGCGCACGGCAAGGCTCGGAGATGGAAAACTGCTCTGTAAGAGTGATGCATGAATATGCTGGTGTGTAAACATTTCCCAAAAGGAAGAGGAGACTTTGGTGGAACCTCACTGCCCCTTCATGGGTCTTGCACCTCAACAGCAATTTATTTATTTTGACATTAGGTAGTCTTGGAGAGCCCTGCTGAAAAGCATCTCTCTTTCTCTGCAGGTGACAACTCTGGGCTTTCCTGGGTTCACACCATTTAACAGGAACAAGCAGCCCATACCCTTTGATAACTTTCTGGGCACATTGCAAAGACCATCTGTTTAAGGGCCTGTGCAGAAAACTACAATTTCTTCTCCCTTGCAATGACTAAGAGCTGGAAAGAAGCTCATGCAGGTGTCGGCTGGCCAGACGCCGGCTAAAGCAATCACCTCCACGCTGCTAGAGGCGACTGTGTCATCGGCAAAGCCTTGGCATGGCCCAAAGCCTTGGCAAGAAAGACTTTTTCTTTTCTTTTTTTTTTTTGTCTCAGTAAATAACTCTCATAAAACAGACAGTACAGCAGCAATCCAACTAAAACATAGCTTCGGGTGCTCACATTTTACGGTTTGAGGTGTGGCTGGCAAGGGCTGCCCCTCCCCACCTGCTCTTTCGGTTAGGCAGCACCCAGCGAGACATAAAATAAAAAGCAAATCCTGAACACACAAAATCCCTTCCCACAGCAGCATCAAAGGAGGGCAGATCTCTAAATCACAACAAGCAAATAGGAAAGAAAATCAACACCTCAGGGCATGGAGGTGGGAGAAGAGACTTCAGAAGGGAGGGCGAGAGCAGAACCAACTCTGCCAAGGATGACTTCATTACAGCAGCTCTCCTCCCTCTGAGCAGACCGGCATGGCAGAGACACACACTCAAATGTGGAGCTTCAGCTAAGACAAACCTACTCAAGCTTGGAGACACCCATGCTTAAAAAGATGGTAAGCAGAGAGAAGTCCCGTGGTTTTCAAGGAACATGAGCCTATAATTCTCAGACTAAGGAATAATGAAAGTGGGACCAATTTTACTCTCCTGGATACAGTTAGTCTCCCATTGGGAGGAGAGGTAAGAATGAATATCTACAGCTTTTAAGAGTTAGAAGCACAGCCTGAGCAATCACTCTTGCAGCAGCATAAAGGGTAATGCTTTAGCCATGTAAGCTGCAAGTTTGCATTAGTGCAGCTCAGACACAGCTTGCAGCTCTTAGGGGCCATTTGAAACACAGGCACTTAAACACTCAGCAGGTCCTTCCAGCCCTCCTGCGCTCAGCAGCCGTCACACAGCCCTGGTATGATCACAGCCATACAGATTTCTAACATCAAACTAGTCAAACCTCCTGTTCAAGGGCTTCAGGCCACAGCTTCATGGGCCAGGAAAGGATCCTTTTCACTCAGGACATTGCTCTTGCACACCTGAAGCTCCCTCCACCTTCCTCTGGTGCACTGGCTGACCACAGCTGAGTGCAAGCCACCAACATGTACAATCATGTTCTCAGAGGTAGGAAAGAGGCTTTTTCCTAGAACTGTACTTTCCAAACTGTGTATCCATCTATTACTTCCGATAGCAACAACGCAAAATAAACAAGAGCAGCAAGCTATTGTACTGGCTGCAAGTTTGTTATACAATGGTTGGCATCTCCACTCCAGCTTTTTGGAAAGGAGAGAGAAAAAAACCAAACCAAATCATGCATGTTTCAAGTTGCTTTCTCCACTGAGGATAGCAAACACTCAAGTCATGAGAGCTCAGGAGTTAGCTGGCAGAGCGCAGCCCAGTTCAGCCAGGTCTCTTGCAGAAGCCTGTTACTGCAGCAGTTTGAAAACTGCTGCTCCAGGTGCCTCAGCCATCTCTGCTCAGCACTCTTCAGCAGAGCTAGTTTTAGGAAGTTTTCTCCTTATTCCTCTCTGTAGCATCATCAAGCCCTGCTGATCAGCATTTTCCTGTTGCTCCAGAGTTGCTGGACATTGTCGCTCCCTGCCTGCTGCAGCAAGGCAAGAGCTAAACAAGCAGCGTTTCTTGGCTCTGGTCATAAAGTCTGCAAAGAAATCCAGAGGTTTGGAATGACTACGGATACTGCAGAGCAAGAAGGAAGAGGGCACGAGGAAGGGGTGGGGTGCCAGGATGTGTTATATGAATAAGATACTTGCATTTAAACAATATTCAATAGCTTCTGTAGTTAAATGATTCATCCCCAAGAACTTCAGCAGCTGCCCTGGGTCACATGCTTAACTGGTAAGATTGGTTAAATTAATGTAGTCTCATCAGACTCTCCCACTTTGTGCTTACCACCAGTTACAGTTATAGACAGGGCAGAGGAAGGGGATGGACAAGACTGGCTGGTACCTCTGGCACTAGGCTGCATTTCTGTGTACTGGCACACACCTCAGTGAGATATTGAATCTCAGCTTCAGGCTTGCTCACAGCACACATATTAAGGATACTCATTAGAGTAATGTTAGTTGTTCTAGAAGCCCAGACACACCTCCACCCCTATTCTCAGCAGTAGACAATTGCAGTGATCCTTCTGGTGCCCAAAGTTTGTCATTAATCTATAGTCTGAGACAAACTGCAGCAGCTGGTGCCCACCTCGCTGCAGTTTTACTGTTGTACCTTCATCCACATGTTGTTCAGCAGGACTTTAACACAGATGTTTATACCATACAAGTTTTTAAACAGGATGGAATTGTACAAGACATTCTAGACAGAAGAGTCACCTTATAGAGCTGCAAAGCTGCATAATGGCTTGTATTTCCCACCACAAGTACATCCTTGGCCTTTAAAGGAACCCCCTGAAAACTCTGTTCAAGGCAAGGAAATAAACACCTTCAACAGTTGAGGTGAAACGTATCATCCTCTGCAGAGTACATTACAATCCCAAAATAGAAGCCTGGGAGCTGTTACCATCTTCCATAGGATGAGGATGGAGTTAAGGCATCTGTTACAAGCTTGCAGGAATCAAGTCAGCAGCCCAATGCAAAGTAATTTAACAGAGATGTCTTACTATTTTCATGCCTTTCAATATTTTATTGCTTTAAAAAGAGCAATTCCACCATATCCCCAACTTCCCATGCTACAGTCTCATCAGTTCCCTGGTTTCTCCCCCATGAGCATTCCTGGATACACGGTTTGGTTTTTTTTAAAGCTAAAATGACTGCCAGGACAAAGTGCTTAGCACATTTTGAAATTATTTAAAAGCGGGAAACCAACCTCTTATTTCTTCCTTAAGTCTCAATAAATGCAAAGTCTGGATCAGGAGTGACATAAGGTATATAAAAAAACCTGAAAAAGCAACACTGAATTCTAAGAAACTTACGCTTTTGTTGATCTGGCAAGTGTCTTTCCTATCACTGCTTATGCACTAGAAAAAGCAGGCTTTGGGTAGAAATTTAAAACAATGGGAAACAGAACAATTACTGAATCTGAAAAATATGATCTATGAATTAAAGACCATTTAAATAATCTGGAGGGACCACTACAAAGAAGAAAAAAGTCCATGTTAGCAGCTGTTTCTCTACACAAATGGAACCATTCAAGCTATTTATCCCACCTACCTCAAAACAATGAGCAAACCACTTCATTACTGTTGGCCTCCTTTTTAGGAGACCAGCCGCTATAGATGAAAGTTTTATGAAAGACCTAGGTGCTAGTACTAGAAGGTACCTTTTGAAGACATTTAAGATGCAGGAATAGGTTTGAAAAAAAATAACATTAAGAACAGCTGAATTACCAAGTGTTTCAGAACATCCTCTACAACAAAAGTATCTCCAGTCAAAATCAGTTTAATGCTCCATTTTTTTTTTTCCCCAGAGTCTGAGATTTAAAAAAAAAAAGTGAAAAAACTTTCATGCCACCCCCACTCTCATGGAATTATTACATACTCACCTAATGATAGCTGTAAACCAAAGCACAACAAATGGATACTGATTCTCCCTCACCGAGACGAGAAATGCAGACACATCAATGACACCAGGGTTTTTTTAAAGACTTTTCCATTTTTATAATAATCTTTTGCTACACAGGTAAGAAGATTTATACAATAAAATTTTTAACTGAAAATACTTTTTCACAACAGTGGAGCAAACAGTAACTGCCATGTGTGCATTTCACAGTACATCACTACCTAGTACAAAGATGGACAATATCACAATTAAGATCACTCTCCTCTGCTTATCTGCTGTCCAATCTCATTCCATGGCAATGGAAGAGTTTTCTGCACAGGTCTTTGCAAATGAGTTCACAAATCAAACCTCTACAGCTTGTGGGTTCTGCATAGAAATCTCCATCCCCGCAAGACTATTTCAGCACAGTTTCCTCAATAGTTCAACTATTTAACATGTGGTCACAAAGATCTACAGAGATATGCACACAGGTACAGATGTCAGTACTATAACAAAGACTGAGTCCAAATTCATAGATGTAGATCACTCCAAGTCTCTGCTACACATTTGAAGATGGACACTGACCAATTGTCTCTGCTTTAATCCCCTTGGAGCGTACACAAGGGAGGCACATATCACAACCTGCTAGCAGCCTTTGAGCGTGACCTGGAATACACAAAGGTAATACTGATACTCCTTCACTACTTGCCTTTCCCCCCCGCCCCCCCAAACCAGACTTGCAAGTAGGGTAAGACCCTAACGCAGTAATTTAATAAGCTAACTTTTACAAGCTGACTCCAGATACCACCTTCCTCCAGCACAACACACAGAGACTGGTTCTTTCCACAGCAAGAAAAGGCAGAGGCATTTTCGGCAGAGGTCCATTCCTGTGGGCACACAGCTGGCATGCCTGCTCCTGCCCCCATTCTTTCAAATGGGAACTGTGGTCTGTTTCAAAGAATCTTGTCATCTTTTACCAAAGGCGAAAGCTACCCCTCCCTTCCGAGAACAATGGCTTCAATGACAATTAAGTCCGAAAATCCAGGCACAGCACACCAGTCACTGCTTTGCCTTTTTCACAATGGTGCCAACAGCTGATATGACTGTAGTTTTGGATCCACTTGCACTAGTTGTCACTGTGACAACACCTGGCAGCGTTGCAGTAGTGGTGAGGATGGTGGGCTGAGCTATCGTTGTTACAGGGATGGCTGAGTCCCACTTGCTCTTCCTCTTCTGGGCGTCTGTGAATTTGATTAGATAAAACAAACGAGGATTAGCATCATGTTAAGGGTCACTGATCCCCTTTGAAACACCCTGTCTTGTCAACTCTTAATATACCACTGCTTGACTAGACAACTTTCCCTCACATTAATTTCAGCATATACTGGCAGTAAATGTTGAGGAGGGAAGATAACTTTATACCTCAAGAGCCAAAGTAAAACTCCACACCTGAACTCCAGCCAAATGGGAGACAGGTTCACTCCCTGCCCCAAAGCATGTTTAATTTTAACAGAGCACACGTATCTCAGTTGCTCAGGTACAGGCACAGGGCACACTCATCAGCCTGCAGTGGTTTTTTTTTTTATCTTCCTCTCAGTTTAAAAGGCAGGCTGTAGGCAGGAGAACAATTCTCAGTCTTTCTAAATCTCTTGAGATGTATTGGTCCCAAGAGCACTTTACAACCATAAACATCAGCAGGTTTCTTGACCTGCCAATAAACCTCTTCACTCTCCAACCTGTCTCCTAAGCTTTCACTGCAGAAGGACAGCTATGGGACACAGGGACTAGAGAAAAGCTAGTCAACTCCTGGAAGACCAATATACACATTATATACACAATCAATAAGGAGCATTCAGGATTTCCAGGAAGCACTAATCCCAGCATTACTGCAGCTTAGTACAATCACAACTGTTCTTTACCTCCTACAGTGGTACTGGCTGTTGTGGTTGTTGTAGAAGCAGCACTTGTTGTTGTACCCTTTTTAGTGCCAGTCACAAATTCAATCTGGGAAGGGAGACACACACAGGAGGAAGGGGAGAAAATAAAAATGAAATGTTAATATACATAATCTTTCTTAACCCACATCACTTCTCTATGTTTTTAAGAGCAGCTTTAATGTCATGTAAGACATTGGCCTCCAAGCTGACTGTCAAGCAGGGAGAAAGATGTAGACCTCAGGCCAAAGCGTACTGAAGTCATGATCATTAAGGATTCCTGCAACCCAGCTCTTAAGTCAGATACAATAAAAATGTGTTTGTTAACTGGTATAAGCATAGGAATTTGATAGAGCTCAGAAAGGATAGATCCTGGTCATTAAAAAAAAAAAAAAAAAAGGTATTTATACAGTTAGAAGTTCCTGTTCTTTTTCCTTTTAAGAAACATGCAAGACAAGTCCCTACCTGCACAATTTACTGCGACAGCATCATAGCAGGAAACCTAGCAACAAGAGCTACAATAGCATGCAGTCTCATATTTTCAAAACTGCAGATATGGGCAAGGACGTAATCAGATACCTGGGTTACTGTACAAAAAACAAAACAAGTAGCAAGACACAGCATGCACTGCAAGAAAAAAATACCTCCACATACTGAATATGGAAGGAGCCTTCTGCAAGGTTAGATGGCAATCTCTAACATTAGATAGTTTTCTAATGCCAGCCACTAGCTTAAAAGGCAACACCACTGAAGGACAGGAATAAAATCTTCCAAAGCCTGTCTGTGTTCTTTTTGGGGGGTACATAAGAATGTACATTTTGTGACAAGCCCAGTTAATGTTAAAATAGGCCCAACATTTCTGGAAATTAGATCCAAGGCGGCAGTATCAAGGAGAACAGAAAGCAGATACTGTTTCACAATGCGATAAGGTGAGGAAATTAAGCTATAACTAGGCTATGCCACCAGGCAAAATGTCATAGATTAAGAAAAAAAGCTGTTCTTAATGCATTATTTTGCCTGTATCTGGCTTACTGAATACCATTTTAAGATGCCTGGTTTAAAAATACTGACAAAACAGAAGGAAATCCAGTGGAATAAACAACCTATAGAAACAGACCTATAAGGAAGGGCAAACAACTGATCTGTGCAGCTTAGAAAAAGACATGCAAGAAGAAAAGACAGAACCAGGGAAAAATAAACAGTATTAGCACAGAGCACAGTTCACTAAAACAGCAAAGCAACAAAATGAAATTCAGCAGGGAAACAAACAAAAACCCTGCATCTCCATCTCTTTTGGTTTTGAATAGCTACCTTTGTGCGTTCCTTCTTGGCCTTCTCCAATTTGTCCATTTCAATCTTCTGGGCTTTAGCTAAGAAAGATCAGAAGTTACAAGAAGCACCAGGAAGAGTAAAAATCCATAGTTCTCTCTCACTCACACACTTCCTATCAAACAATCAAAACCTTCAAATTGTGTATAGAAAATTAAACTGTCATAAAACTAACTACTGCTTTTTAATCAAAGCATTACTGCACTATATTAATGATTTAAGAGATTTAAACATTGAAGAACCAATTTAAATGAAAAGGCTTTCCAGACTGATGAAGCATCAATAACATTCAGGCACATCCAATCAGAATGAAGTAGTTAAAGAGCAGCATGTGATAACTTCTCATTTATAAAGGAAGTGAAGACTCTAGAGCAGTTAATTAACTACAAAACACAAAGAGCTAAGTTAGGACAAAAGAAAGACTTCCTGGAATTACCTAGTGCCTCATAATATGAATCCTCTGACCAGCCATGAGGATCAAACATGTCCTAAAGAAAAAAAAAAGTCAGATTAAGGCTATTTCCACATATACACAAAACCCAGTTCAAAAATGTTTTATGTATTTCTGTTCACTGATGATATTCATTACTGATTTCTTCTTGTATCCCAGTGACACAAAGATCACATCAGACCTTCTTTTATAGGACCACGTTCTGTTGTGAACGAAGAAACAGCTTTGAAGCCAAAAGGATGCTGGGATAAGTCATGCATTTTTCTGCTGCTCAGCTTCTATTCCCACCAAGGAGTTTCACGTATATCTACACACTTCATCAGTTCTTGTTCAGAATCATTATAGTGAAGTTGGAGGCACTGGGGCTCAGTACCAGACAAAAATGTTCACTTCAATGAAAAGGATCAGACTAAAGTTCCCTTAAAGGACCTCTAAACAAGCAGGCTCAAGAAAGCCTGAGGTAAGACCTTACACCCCTGTATTATCTTTTATCCACTCCCTTGCCAGCCAAAAGTATTGCACCTCACCTTTGGATAATTTGTACCGAGTTCATCAATTGAACAAAACTGGATCAGCTTTTCATAGATGCTGCAAAGACAAGAGTTCAGAACAGAGCCAGTGAGCTAGAAGTAAATGGAAGTGTTCCAGATTTGTTAGTAGAAAGCAGTTGTCACCTCTTCATACTGGAAAAGTAAAATCAGAACCTGGTAAGCTATGCTTGCTATGATGGATGTGGCCTGCCATTAACCGTATTATTTCCCACTTGCCCCAAATTAAGCTCCCAGCTCCCAGAACAGACACATCTTCTAAAATACTTCATCCAAAGCCTGTACATTTAAAATCTGACACACCAACTCTAGTTGTTGCCTCAAGGAACACAAAGAAGAGTTTTACTGTTTCAGTTACAATCAAATTATGACTCTCATTTTTGTAAGCAGTAGTACTTCTTGCTCAGAATCCTGTTTCTGCTACAACTCCAACAAAGAGGAAAATTCTTGGGATTTGCTCTGTAGTGCTTTGGTCACACGGGAAAAAATGGTGGCTCACCTGGGGTTGCGGAACTCCTTTTTCCTCTGAATGATGTAATTCATATCCATGCCCTCTTTTATTTTCCTCTCATACAGCTTTTGAATTTTATCCTAAGGCAGAAAGATTACAGAGTGAGCTGGTACGAAAGAGAGGAGCGCAACAGCAAACTATCAAAAGTGTACATGTGGAAACAAGCCAACTGAACCACTGACCTCCTTGCATGGAACAAGGATTCTATCTCTCCCTTAAGGCCAGGCAGACTGATTAGTAGACACTCCCTCCCTTAAGGTCTGAAAGTATCTTCATGAACTGTCTGGATGGGTAAGGGAATTGATCTTTGCACATTCTGAAGGCTTCAGTGATTAAAGATTTGTATTTGAGGCAGTAGTGCACACTCTGTCTTCCCAGTCTGTTGTTTCCCTTTACAGCTATGACTGTAGAGAAGTAGAAGCCAGTTCTGAGAGGGACAGGTGAACTCCACAAAGGTTCTCCCACAACTTACTGTGGCCATCATACCCACCTTCAGACTCAGGCGTGCGTGGACCTGAAAAACAGCTGCTGGGCTACACTGCACAGAAAGCAAGGCTCATGGCTATGTCTGGGTAACAGACGAGCAGAGCCGAGCTCTGCTGGACAACTAAACCCAATGTGATCATCAAGTATTGCTGGTGGTATCTACTGGCAGCCAAATGCTCTTAGGAACAATGCACTTGTAAATCCTTGCTTGGGCACAAGTGGCCAGTTCAATGGAATCAGCTTCTCCTTGCAGATCACTCACATAGTTATGAAGTCTATGGGTATGTTACTGAAGCCACAAGCCCCTGCAAAAGGCAACTTAACTGACTCAGGTTGGACATTTCAAGCAGTCTACTCTCCAAGAAGACTGAAAGATTTCAAAATAAACATGATTTTTTTCTTCCTCAGCAAGGTAGTGAAAGACCTTAAAGTATTTTTACTCTGGTGATGCTGAAGGGATAGCAAAAGCAGAAACTTTCAGATGGAACAAACTTTAGTGGTACTACTAGGAGAATATTCTCAGTATTTTCCTTCATCTTTTCTTTTTGACACAAGTTTCTCATGTACAAGAGGCATATAAAGTAAGACCAGAGGCTAGGCCTTCAGTCTTTCAGGATGAGAGAGTTGAGTCAACTTTCCTTTGTTGCTTCTGGGTAAGTCACTTCATGTCTCCTCCATATGGACAGTCAACTTGAATACAGAACTGACTATTGCCTAAGGGTTTGCCTACACCTGAATAAAAGAGGATTGTTAAGAGCTGACATGAAACTCCTGTTTCATCAACCTTTAAAAAGCTTTGTAAGATAAATTTTCATCAAGTCCTCACAAAACTAGCAAGAAGAAATTACACAGTCTCCACATCTGGCACACACATTGTGAGGTTTGAAGGAACAACTGCAAAAAGGTGAATTTGGGGACTAGAAATGATTGAATAGGTGTTCCCTTTTGTCCCCTCCCCATGGAGGTAGCAATATGGTTCACAAAGTCCACAGATGGGGAATTACTCAGTCAACTTTATAATAAGAAATACTCCCTCTGGCAGAGTTCAAGATATAGTTTATTAGAGGAAGAATCTGACAAAAGGAAAGAGCAAATCAACAGTGAAAAGTCCAGAACATTTTGCATGTCTAAAGAACAATCCCATCTTCTTGCTCAAAGTGCTCTAAGATGTGGTTTGACCTGCTAACAGAGGACAAGTTCTCCTTTGATTTAACATAGTAAACTGCTGTCAAAGGGGAAGAAAATCTGCTTTATTCTGTCTGCTCTCTCAAGCTCTGTGCATTCCTCAGATCTAACGCACTCTAATTCATTGATGTCAGAACAGTAAAATCCTCCTACAGCACAAGAGGAGGAATGGGTGTGCCCAGGTACACTGTGTGGAGAAGAAGAAAGCATGATCTGGATGGTGAGTCATTCTGAATCACCATTGCACATTAGTAGCTTACTTTACAGAGCATTCCAGAAGTGACTCTTCACTCGTGTTTCTACTGGGAAGATAACTGCAGTTAAAACTCATATGGGTGGTAGGAAACAGCAGCCCCTGCTCTTTCGTTTGCCCTCCATCAGGAGGAGGAGAACAGAGCAGAAGGTTATTGCAAAGTTGGTTACTGCAATTATTTGGGTGTGCACCAGAGAAAACATGCATTTGTTTTCTTTTGCTGCCTCTAAGTTACTAGCTTTCCCTCTAAATGTTTATCATCTACAGATATGTAGGTGGAAAAGGAATCCAGTCAATGCTGCCTCAACTATTCCAGTTAGGGTACTCTCAGGCCCATATAGAAAAACAATGATTTGTTCCTTCCTACGGAGCTGAATTTGCTGAGGTAAGAGGATAGCAGCCTTCACAGTAAACATTGCTTATGTGTCACTGGTGGGATCAAGGGCCATTTTAAAGTATAAGTGACCCACAGAGACTGGAAAACAGCTTTAAACTACTACTTTGAGATTCCTAAACTAGAATTGCTGTAAAGTCTAAAGCATTAACACAGTGCATTCACAAATTCAGTGTGGTAAAAACCCAGCTTTAATGCTGGATTTTTAACTTGCACAAAAATACTGAGCAGACTTCCCAGATATCCCCCCTCCCTACTGAATTGCAAGCCTTTAAAACAACAACAACAACAAAACAACAGAGTGGATTTATACCAACCTGCAAGTGGTTAGAACATCTGCCAGGAGGCTCAGGAGGGATTTTGATCTCATCTGGAGACATGTTCCGCACTCTCTCTGAAAAAGAAGCTGTAGAGAGCAAACTGGTCATGAGTTATGGCAATACTGAATGGAACTTAAGCCATGCAAGTCATTAAACTTGTTTTATGTCCTTGCTCGGGCTACTCTATTATTGAGAACTGACAGGTAAAAGTAACAGGGGAACGCTGTCAACTGGTACTTGTGGTGTTTTCAAAGTGCTGAGCAAAAAAAAAAAAAAAGCAACTAACCTAAAGTTTAGATCATTAGAAGGGGGATGTGATGCTTGCTTTGTTGCTATCTACCTTACCCTGTGGCTTTGTGTCACACCCATGCTTAAAGCTTTATTTTCAGGGGTCTCTTCACCCGAGAATGGAAATGTAAAAAGCTAAGCTACTTTCTCCTCCAGCTGCAATTGTTGATAAGATCCTCAAAGGCAAAGGATCATCAGAGGAACAAACATTGGTCCGTGGAATGTATCTATAAACCCCTGCACTGTGCACCACATACTGAGCCCTCCACTGCTCCAGGCCTTCCATGCGCACTTTAAAGTCCTGCTCTGAACAGCTCAGATAACCTGGAGTCTCTGACAAACCTTGTGCCAGGATACTCTCAGAGAGAGAATCAGACTGTGTATGTGGAGTATCACGGGATCAATCTAAAGCAGCCTGGTTCATTGCCATTCTTGGGGAGGTAATCACTTTGGGTCCTATTTATTTCAAGGCCTACCTACATGAACCAAAACGGTTCAAGAAGGGAACAACCCTCCCCAAGGCCATCAGGAGTTAACCACAAGAAATTACATTTCATCCTTAAGTTAACATTTCCTTAACAGGCACTTTGATCTTTGCTTACAGAGTCAGACTATTGCTAGAAAGAACAACTCGTTCTGCAGGACTGAGAACAGACCAGTACAGATTGGCAGATTTCTATAGCTGTTTGTGTTGGGATATACTGTTAGAGTACCTGATTGCCCTATAAAGATTAGTTTACAGAGCTATCAGCAAAAGAAACTGCCATGTTTCCCCCTATTGCTTGCTATTTTCCCACTATTATGGGAAACCCAGGCAGTTTTCTAGCCAAGTCTTGGAGCAAAGATTTGTGCCACATTTAAGCAGCTGGGATTGTTTTCAACCATAATTTGTACAGGGAACACATCCCAGAGTCATAGTCTGTAGTGGATAAAAGAGACCTGACACCAGCACAGAGTCATATCAACCAAGCCATTCACATTTGCAGCTCCTCAATTATACATTCCTCAGTAAAAGCTGCCTGAACTGCAGTTCCAGCACACTCAAGTTCAGCTCCTTTAACCAAAGCCAGAAGGGCCCAAAGGACAGACACTGGTGTTTTAACACAGCATGCTCTCCTGACTTCCAGCACAGAGCATCACATAGCTGAGGTTACAGATAATCAACACTACACACGTTCAGTGCTACTACAGTTTCTATTTCTTTTGTAAAAACGTAAAGCACTAAGGACAATATCCTTCAGAGATGCAAAGCTGGCAGGCAACCACTCATTCTATTTGATCAAGATGTTGCTGAGGGTTAAATTCTTCAGCAGTTGCTAGTAACAAACAAAAAGCGTCCTTTGGCATTTACTAAGAGAGTGCCTCCATGGAAGAAGGAAAGCTTGCCAGAGCCCCTACAGAAAGGCAGGCAAACTGGAGCTCCCTGACAACAAGGCAAACACTTGTTATAGGTTACAGCTGCTGGTGGGATGGGGAAGCCTCTAGCTTAATTAGTGTTTCAGGAAACCAGAAGACAGTAGCAAACAGACAGAAGTGTTCACAATAGACGGCACACTAGGCTTTCCGGAAAAGGTGAAAGCTGATTAATGGCTTAAGAGATTCACAGCATCAGCAGAAACATTAAAAAAGAAAAAAAGCCACCAAATCAAGGCTTCATAAGGCAAAGAAAGGACCTAAAAAAAAAACAAACCAAAACCAAAAAAACTCAACAAAAAAACCCCCAAGCCTAGCTCCAAGTTAGACATCCCATAGGCTCCTTATCTTTGCAGACGACCAGAAGAGACACAGAGAAACAAAACATTTATGGGAAGGAGAATTGTGGGCTCATATAAACTCAGGAACTATGGGCAAGAACTCTGTCTAGCATCAAAGAAGTCACAGTCGTAAGAGTATGTTCAGCAATCAGTTCAAAGCTTCTTTGAAACAGAAATAACACTGGAGGAGGAACAAGAGCTCCCAATGAGACAGTATAGTTTGACCCATGGCTTTTCAAGGTTTTGGTGCTCATTTCTCTTTTGTTTGAGCCATGTGAAAACAATCATTTATCAACATTATACGATGTGGGAAGGCATCTCTTAATGCCTTACAAGGAACTGGAACTAAGACATCACTGTCTACTGCAATCCCACCATAGCTGTACGCAGCTGAAGACTGAGTCAGCAGTGAGGCTACGTGCAACCTGTTCCACCTCACAAACTGAGCACAGACAAACATTCATCATTACTGGGATATTTCATCACATCACAGCCAGACTGAAATGCCACATCATTAGGAATAAAAGGATGAGTTTAACCCCTTCAGGCCTATTTTACAGTAAGGAAGTGCAAATTATTCATGCCCTCAAGCAGTCCTCAAACTTCCTCCCCAAACAGAGAGCAGAATGGCTGATTCCACAGCTTCTTCCCACCAGGTCTTTTCCTAGAGAAAGGGGCAGCTGGGATTATCATTCAAGGTAATCCTGGAATTTGCATATATGGCCACAGGCTCCTGTATAAAAGATTTTGTGTTTTCGAAGTCCCAAGCACAGCTTTCTGCTGCCTATATAGCGGTAAATGCAGATGGACAGCTAACAACAAGGTGTGTCCTCACAGGATACATCCAACTGCTTTGTGCATCCTGTTATTTCTGACAAGATCAAAGTTTTACTTTTACATGAGTCATAGGTACTGACACTGGCTGGAGTCTCTAACTGGGCCTGTGATTTGCTGGCTCACAGCCTAGAGGATCTCCATGTGGGGACCTCAGGAAGTTTGCCGTTGGCACAATTAATAACTACGGGCACACCCAGATTCTGGCTCACAGTAAGTAAATATCTTCCTCTAATCAGATTCACAGTCCAGATGAAGAACTAAGGCCATAAAGCAGATCCCATGACTCAGATGGGGGTTCAAGAGAGTAGGAGCCAATGCACTGCCAAGTCTGCAACTCAAAGCATCCTGCTGCTGAAGGACACTGCCACTGGTGCTTAGTCAGTGCATTCTCCTTCCACAAGCTGACCTAAAAGTTAAAAATTTCATCGGCACAAGCAATAGATGCTTGTAGCTTTTTGTGCAGCCTGTGCATGCACTGTGGCAAGGCAGAGATGTTCAGCTGCTCCCAGGCTCCACGTAGGAGGCCAAAGCACAGCCAACTATCAGGGTGTACCTAGCAAAGATTCAGTATCTCAGTAGTCAATAGAGGATATTTGTTTGCCAGATCTTGGTGAGGCAGATAATTAAATGGAAACGCTACCACTACATTTAATCTGCTTCAGATGGGTTATTTGACCAGTATATCCAACAGTACAAAGACATACTGCATAGCAGGAGAGAAAGTGCCACCGGCACAAACTGCGCACTCGGTTCCTTCTAGAGGGAAACAACTGCTCACAGGCCAAAGGCTATGCTGGAGACACGGACAGGGGGCACGCAGGAGTTTTTTTTCCTCCAGATGGGTAGGCATATTTTCCTAGTGCAGAGAAAACCAAAAGAATAGAGAGCATAGGAATAGAGAGCTGGCCATACCTGGACAGATTGGGGTGTGGATCACCTGAGGTCTGGCTCAGCACTCTCAGTGAGTAACACCACTCCCCAAGTAGGATTAAGAACTCCTGTCCCTTTCAAGGTTCACTTGTATGCTGTGTCTTAAGCAGCCACAAGGGATTACAGGCAATATCAGGTGCCAGTTTGTCTATAAAGGTCACACCATGCAAAAAACAAGCAAAGACCTAGAAAGGGTGATCAGAGGGGCATGGCTTTCCCTGGAGACATGCAAACCGGTGGTGCCTGGTCTCTAAAACTGCATTCTTTGGCACTCTAATTAAGTCTGCTTGGCATAAACCAGGGTGTGTGGGTTTCTGATTTCCTGGCACCAGAACAGCCAAATCAGAGGGAAGAACTGGAGGCAACAACATGCCAGTGAGTCACCCATCCATGGATGGACACTAGTTCCCTTTCTGCTCTGTGGGCTGAGAAATGCAGAGAGACCTGCAACTCAGCCATATTTTCTGCTCTATGAACACTGGCTTTGTGCTCAGATATTCTAAGGGCTGGAGAGAACGTTTCTTACAGTCCAAAAGGTAAACAACCATGCTGCAAAGAACTTCAGGGCAAAAAAATGCATCCTAAAAGTATTACTTTGCAAGGCTGCAGGAAACAGCAAATGCAATGTCCTGCCAGCACCATGTACTCTTCAGAGTAGTACAAAAAACCCAGAAGGACAACACTGATGCAGAACTCTATCAAAATAAATTTCACAGATACTTTCTCCTCAACCACAGGGCAGTAACTGCTGAAACCTCCCCTCCCATTCTTTCAGGCTTTGACTAATGTTACGGATGGCACGACTAACCATAGTTGTGTACTGCCACAACTATGTAATAACTACCTCAGCGTAAGTCAGGACAACCATGCCCTTCCCAGCTGTTCATCCCTACTGTTTTCTTTGTGCCGACTCTTAGTGCTCACCTAGCGTGCACTAAGTAGATCAGGAATGGATCCAGCTGGAAGCCTCACGGGGTGGGGGGGGGGGGGGAGGGGAAGGAAAAAAAAAGCAGTGAAGGTAGATCTCAGCATTATTTTTGGGAGGAGCCTACATTTATGCTGTACTTAAGCAACTGCATAACCACGGACTTTAATAAAGGTGACACTGAACAACAAAAGGTTATCTTCTGAGAAGGGCAGGCCCACAAGATTTTAATGCAAAAAGCAGTTGTGGAAAACTAAGGAAGACTTCAAATTCCACATACTGATATTAGACAAAGCTTCAGATGTTCAGACTGGAGAAGTTACTTGCTTTGTGTCAGAAAATCCTGCACCTTTTTTCATTCAAGAATTCTAACTCAAAAAGTCCAAGTTTCCAGAAAGGGAGTGGTTCTCACCTTACACCAACCACAAGGCTCTTGAAACAGTTCCTTTTCAACTAGCTAAGATATGGTCTAATGCAAAAGACCTACAGAAGCCAGCATGGCAAATACACTGACCTCTAATAACCTGGTTCTGCACAAAGCTTGCCTATATGCTGCTCTGTGTGTGTTACCTTCGGGAAAGGATATTAAAGTTATACTGCAAACCTTAATCCAGGTCTTGGACTCGCCAACACTGTCCACTCACGAGCATATGATACTGTAGTGAGTGCCCTGCATGCAGCTTTTAAGCCTGCATGCAAGTCTGGGCTTTATGAGACAAATGAGATTCAATCTTCTAATCTCCTGTGGATGGGGCAGTCACTGGGGGAAGAGGAGACTAACAAAATTGTAACCTGAGCCTTATACCGTAACTACGAAAGGACTTGCCACTACATTGCTTTACAAGTGTAGAGCTTCACCCATATGTAGAGAGTAGAAGGGCAGTTGGCTTTCAGATATTATTCTTTACTTTTAACCCTAAATGCTGTTGTCTCATCCATGTTTCTAGTGTGCATTTTGAGGCAGATCAGTAGTTTGGAGAAAGATCTCTGTTGCATTCTATGATGAGACTGGTTAAAGCAGTTTTGCCCTCTAAAGGCTGATAATTCAATGTAACAGTTGGGTTGGTGCAAAGTCTGGGCAGGCCAACTGAAAAGGACTTAAGTCCCAAACTTCAGAGTGATGGCTGTTGTAGGAGTCACAGCTTAGCATCCTAGTGTTTACTATCTTATTTTACGTTTGTCACACTTTATGGCTGAAATACCATGCTTTATCCTTGACAAGCTGACTTGACAGACAATGAAGCAACTTCTCAACTCACAATTTTTTTATTATATTATTACATGCTACCACACAACTGTACTAGTAACCTCAGGAACAAAGGGTTAGTTCAAGATAGTCAGAGCTTCGACATAAGATATACTTTCTGTACAGCTCCACAGAGACCAAGCAGAGGATACCATTTCAAGCTGATGACCCTGGAGTTTTCCAAATCTAATAATGGTGCAATGAATAAGTGAGATGTCACAAAAATCAAGTAAGTTTCAGTAACCATTAGAAAACATATGGTAGGCTATGTCAACCCAGCCGCTATAAATCAGTATGTGGATCACATTTAAAGTGGGGATATTTTAGGTAGGTTTTTGAAGCCACAGAACAAAGTATCTGTCATCATTCCTGGTTATACTGGCACGCTCAGAGATGTGTGGACAAAGGTACTGCTTTATTGTTTTAAGCTCATCTAGAAAAACACCAACACTGCCCTTTACATATATGTCTTAGACATTAATATATGCAAATATTTTCATGGTTTTAGGCAGGGTACCTTTCTCCCAAAAGAAGACTTCACTGAAAATATTCCACTGAGATAAAACATTGCAGGCAATAATTCAAATTACAGCATTGTCAGGACAGAGTGAAGATGCTTTTTACAAAGGGGAAGCCTAGAAGGTCTAGTTTGAAAAAACACGTGAATAAATACTCCTGAGCGAACTTACCAACTAGCTCCTGAGGATCTCTTTTCTCCAGTTCTGAGAATTCCTGGGAGGAAGGGGGAAGAAACAGATTTTAGTCAAGGTATGCTTCCAACCTAAAAAGCTATACTGTCCATTTGTTTAGAAATTTACACATTATTTCTGAGGCAAAAGAATAAAAATTAAGAATGAAATGCAAGTTATTAGATAATAGGGCAATGTTTGTACCATAGAAAGTCAAAGCCTAACAGGATGCTCTGTTTCCTCTCAAAGCTAGAGTCTAAATTTAATGAAAGAATTCAGGCTTTGTTTCTATGAGTCCTGGACACTCAGCTCCTTTTGAATTCCACAAAAACTGCTGTACTTGAAGCCTTTCCTCAAAACAGATCAAACCATAGATTCTTCATTTTTGGTGACTGGCCCTTGGCACCAATGTTTTAGAGCATAGCTAGCTAAATACAAGCTGGATCCAGCCCACAGAAAACTGCTTAAGCCCTGGGAATGCCTACCACAGGCCTGTGCAACTTGCAGTCCTCTAAGCAGGGCCAGCAGGATGCATTCCCCAGAGTAACATGAAATCAGCTGAAATGCTCCCAGAGCCAACGGCAGAGCACAACAAGTTCAGAGCAGCATCTGATCGACCTCTCTGCAGATACCCAGGGCTCTACAGGGTCCCAGGCTGCTGAGGTTTGCCAGTTCTGTGTGGTACCAGAATTCACTTCTGTAATTGTGTAATTCAGGGCTTTGGCTGATAAACCCTCTATGAACCAAAATGCCAGGGAGCATGGTGGTGATGCAGATCTTGTGTTCCCATTTTGGAAGAACTCTCCCACTGTCAATTCTCTCTTGGCTGCTACTTCCCAGGAGCAATATAGCCGATCTGCTCTACCAGAAACTCAAGGGCATCCTCCACTGGCTTGTAATGCTCTCTGTCCGGAGATCTTCTCAACACAGCTAATCCCTCCTTAGTTATATAAATTAAGGCTGCTTCAGTTGCAGGAGCACAGCAGATGTTTGCACCAGAGTCTGCTGAGCAGGAGGTGTTATGCAGGATAAGACACTCTTAAATATGCTTTCACCATATTGAGACCAACATTCAAATATTTTGGTGCTTCTGAAAGCCTCCAGGAGAGTCACAAGTGATATCAAGTTCAGCACAAATAAAGTTTCTGAAACAGTAACAGCTGTATCCCAACACTGCCCTCTCCCCCTCTGCCTCCCTCCCAAAGACCTTTTGTGACTCACTGGACTGTGTATCCAAAATTCCTCAGTGCCTTCAAACACTGAAGCTATTCATTCAACCTGACACAGACATAATGCTGCCTCCTTGCTGCTTAGTAACCACTCTCTAAACCCCCTCCTTTACTCCATTTCCAATCAGGTGAGAGATGCATAAGGTGAGGAGAAAGCAGCAAGGTCACCAAGCCAGATCTGGGAACAGGCTGTGCCAAATTCACTGTGAAAACCAACCAATTTCCAGAGAAGCTAAAGCCCTTTGGAAACAGAAAAACAAATTCTTTGTGTGGCACTAACTGCTACAGGGCACTTTTTATAGCCATTCATGGAGAAGGAAAAAAAAAAAAAAAAGGCACTGTTTTTCCGTAAGTACACTTGGATCACAAAAATACAAGGCTAAAGCTATTTTAGAAAAAAAAAAAAAAAAAGTAGTACACGAAGGAACACACATCTTCTTGCTGGCCAGCTGGCAAGGCCCCATGCCCCTTTGTGAGAGGACGGTAGTGTAACAGCTCCAACCCCTCTAAGCTAATGCATTTGGCGTAGTGCATTAACACCTCTTCTCCCAGGGTCTTCAGAAAGAACAGCAGAAGCAGAAATATTAACAGAAGTATGACATTTCAAAGCAGAAAACTTATGCCAAGAGAAGGAGCTGTCTTTGGCAAGAGCACTGGACAGGAATCCAGGGAATCTAGGCTGTGTTCTCCACAAACCTATGCAGATACAGCATTAACGTGGTGAGCTTCAACCACATTGATATGGCGTTAACATGGTGAGCCTCAGTTTGCCACCAGAGAAGTGGGGGCAATTCTGTGGTAACTAACAGGTTGTGAGGACAAATTCAGATTAGCGTGCAGGCTGGAGAAGTTCACAGAGCTACAGATAGAAGGTAAGCATATGTCCAGGCAGCATACAATGACTCATGAGGCAGTAAACACATGCAGTTCGAAGGCAGCTTTATTCCCTTTACGGGAGAACTTGTTAGATATGTAATTAAAAGTATTTCTCACCTTGGTTTGAAACAACAAGCAAGTGTGTGTTTGTTGAGGTGAAAGGAGGGAATTGCTTTTGTTCCAACCATGACTGAATTACATCTTGCACTTTTTTCTTTTGAAAGTTTTGTTTTAAGTGGACTGAGAGGAAAGAGGAAGAGATGGGCTACATGCCTGAGCACCTCTTGATCCTTCCTCTTACCCAGCACTGTATTTATTATTCCATTATCCCTCCCATCTTCTTCTGCCCACTTGTCCTCTCACCATCCACGAACACAAAGGCAAGAGAAAAAAAAAAAATCCCGCAAATGACCAATATTGCCAAGCAGGCACTTAAGCAACCCAGTGGCACAGTCAAATTCAGGTGCTTTAGACATGTGTTAAATGCCCTCAAGAAAGTTTCCCTCTTATATGGCCAGTTACAGGGTTGCAAGGGTATTTGCTGTATTTCTGAAGTCCTCAGAAGCCCATTTTCAAGTCTCCTATAGCTGTTTGGAGCCAGCACCAAGTGTAAGCACACAATTTTCAGGAAACAAACTAGTATTCTGAGAGGTAATTTGATGGCCAAAACCGCTCCTGTTATGTACCTTACATTAGACAAATACCGCTAAAATGTCGGATGCACTAAATAGTGTTTTATGAATTTCCAGAATCATCAGCAAGTTTGCTTTCACCAGAATTAAGTTTGTTCTTTAATTTGCATCCTTTAATCCTAGAGCTACAGCACAAGTCTGCCCCATTCATAACAGGCTAAATAAAGTCAGTCATCAGGCTGCCACTGTGTATTTACCTGGCCTGATCACCCACACCCGTTTGGCCACAGCTGCTCTAGCAAGTCTAGTCTCCACATCCTCAGGCCATAGCCAAAGACATCAGAAACCCCAGAGCTACACCAAGCAAAAGAAAACAAGTTCACTAACATATTACAGCCACACCTCACTGCCCAGAGCATATAAATTTTGCTTACTGATGAATTACTGCCTACCTACACCCACTGCTCCATCATTAACAAGCTGAAGACATCAACACAGCTTTTCATTAAGTCGGACTACTTTCAAACCTCTTAAATGCCTTCAGAAAACAAAGGGATGACCAACTCCTCCTATAGTGCTTGTTCATATTTGCTCAGTTTACTGTCTAACACTATGGCAAGGCAAGTATCAACAACTTGACCAAAGACATATAGTTTGTCAGCTGTGAGATTTAAGAAGTCTTGTTCAAACCTCCCAGTATCTACTGAAGATCCAGAACTTAAGGACATTCTAAAAACCTTCAGTGGACTAATCACCCAACAAGAACTGTCCTACACTCCCTTGGCTAATTTAAGTCTGGGACACATACCGAATACAATGAACTGATTAGAAAAGACAACATTAAAAAAAATAAATTCTGCAGATCTAATCTAATATAAAGTTGAATGAAATGGAGAATCACCAAGTGGAGAAATAAGGTGCAATAAACACTGCACAGCTGCTATCTTTTGGTTGTGAAAGGGAAGAAATATTTACGCATGGATGAGAGATTTCTAAAGGAATTCCAAGGCATTTGAACAATAGAAAATTTGGAAGGTAACTGAATTTTAAGTAGGGAAGTTACCTAAATCCATTCAGGGAAAGGTGCTCTTATTGTAGATTACTACATAATCAACACCCACTGTGCTACATATCAGTATCTCACATGAAGAGCACAATATGAAGCAGGTGAGTGGTTCCAAACAGGGGATTTTATGTCAAATCTCTCTATCACAGTAAATATATAGAAGCTATTAGAGCCTTCAAGTATCCCAGAGCTACAGGCATCATTTAATGGGTTCATTTCCATTTGGATCCTGATCACTTTCAAAAAATAACGAGGTTAAGACTTCACTAGTGGCACCTTCCAATATTGCACAGTTTTCACAAGCCCAACCTCTGAAAGTCTGTATGGGAACACCTCTGAATTTACTTTTGCAGCCAGTCTCTCGCTACTTGCACAAAGTCAGCCTGGACACATTAGTTATGCTGAAAATTCTCTCTACCACCATTGAAATACAAAACTCAGGCAAAACAGGCATCTTGTGCTAATTTTTCTCTCTAGTCATTTTATCCCATTTAGTATTACATGATGGCCTCTAAGAATGACTAGAGTGAATCAAAAAAAGCAGTACTGCACTTTGTTTTCATGCACTCAGCAAGTTGGTTTTCTGGCTGCTATCTACTTTGCAGCCTAGATCTCACAAGATCAACTGTTTAAAGGCCTAAAGCCAGACGGCCTTGGTCCAAGAGACCCACTGAAAGGAGTCAAGGGATGCCGTGGTGGTTCACAGCCAAGTTGGAAGAGGACCGAAAGACAACAAGACAAGCAGGAGACAAACTCCCTTCCCCTGATCTGGAGACTAACAAAGAGCAGCCTCTGAAAAGCGCAAAATGCTATGGGCAAAGACAAAGTATTAAAAAAAAAAACCCAAAACCAACACCAACAACCAAAAAACGCCAAAACTTTTTAACATCTAACTGGACCACTAACATAAGTCACAATTTCTGTGCTTCTAAGAACAATTCTGCACATCAGCTTACCAACAGCAGAAAACAGTTATTCCATTACTATTCCCATGTGCATTCAGGAAGAGTTTTCCATTTTTTCTACTTCCAAGACAAATGCCTTCTTGAAGCCCTGGGCAAGACGATGCTGCCTGCAATAGCCTGACTGATATGAACCCAGCTTGATGTTTCAGTTTTTATGTATCATAATCAGTTAGAGCAAGCTGAAGGGGGGGTGTGGGGGTGTGGTTGTGTACATGCATAAGGACAGCGCTGCATTTTGGCTTAAGATTTCACCTTGCTGAGGTGAAATATAGATAAACTTTTCAGTCATAGAGCGTTTCCATTCAGTTACATAAAAAAAGTCTTTGCTCAGGTTCCATGGAAAATAAAAACAATCAAACACAATCCTTGCAGTGTGGAACAGATTAAAGGAAGGAAGCAAAAACAACATGAATCTGAGACTGATGAATTCAAGTTTGTTCTGGGCAAGCCCTTCCAGCTTTATTTAATGGAAAGAATGGAGTGAGTTACAACAATGCTCACTAAATCCTTCCTGAAACAAGATCCATAAATCCAGTACAAAGCTCACATCGAACATAACTGTTGGCATTAACTGTTGCCAAAAGGTACAAATTCAACCATCAATTTCTCATAGAAGCAGTTGAATATGTTAGTGCAGGTGTACATCAAACTACAAGAAATGATTGAATAGGGAGGCAGAAAAGATACAAAACCAGAAACTGATTGCTTCAAATAAGATACAAACTGTAAGAAGTGGAGAAGTTGATGCCAGATTTGCCACTGCTCAGTTACGTTCCCAGACTTGCAGCCAACTTAGCCCTACAGCTTCATTCTTCCGCTGACTTCCAGGTAGTATTAAAAAAAGTAGCTAGGAAGCTTCCACAGTACCCCTCAACAACATTTTCTCTTTTTTTTCCAGTGAGAACACTCTTGTGCTACAGAATTTCTTCTCTGCCCCAAATATTTCACCTGGTTGCTTGCACATAAAGAAATTTAACACCAATTTAAACTGACAGCCACAAATAGTATAGACCAGTCACATTGTTGTCATGCTAGTGGATTAGTTTGAAGATACTAATGCAGAGAATTTTTCAGTGCAGTCCTTCCACTAGTAGCCAGTGGACCTGCTGCTGCAATGGTTGTTACAGTGCATTTCTCTCACCCGAGCAAGCGCCAGCACTAAGTTCTTGTAATTTTTCCTTCTCTCTACAATTCAGACTATCTCCTATAGTCCTAACATATCAACAACCTCATTTGGCTGAGTACAATGGAAAGAAACTAACTTAGCATAAATTGTTAGAAGAGTTACCTAAGCTAATATGTGGCCTTGCCAGAGCAAGTGGGTGAAATGTTTATATGCAGGCAGCAAGAGAAAGACCTCTCCAAACCCTGAATCATGTGTGCTTTTTTGCTTTCTTTGCCTTTTTTTTTTTTCCCCTTTTCTTTTTTAAAAGGAACATGCTAGCAATTATGTTCTTGCTTTTCTACAAAGATCAGAAGTGCTTATGGGAAAA
This sequence comes from Harpia harpyja, assembly GCF_026419915.1. Classification (NCBI taxonomy): domain Eukaryota; kingdom Metazoa; phylum Chordata; class Aves; order Accipitriformes; family Accipitridae; genus Harpia; species Harpia harpyja. The sequence continues at coordinate 8,370,256 of NC_068953.1, read as the reverse complement.
GAACACCAGAAACTTCTCATTTAATATTAAAAGTGCATGACAAGAACTATTTCATTCCTTGCTCACCAGATCTGCCTGATGTTGGTGCGCTACCAGGCTGAGGGCAGCAAAGTGCATGTCAAGTGTATTCAGAGTCTCGGGAAGAGAAAGCAAGGGAACAGAAATACAGTGCTTTTATTCCCCCCCCCCCCCCTTTTTTTCTTGTATTGTGAGAGAGGAGAATCCCAAGAGAAAGCTTGAAACAAGCCCATTTCCTACAGCCATATCCTGTTTGCCAGCTCTGATACACAGCTCCAGGCAAAGTGCCCAGCACAGGATAAGAAATTTAACTAAGAAAAAACTGTACGGACCAGGATCTAGATACTAAGAGAAGCACAGCAGCTCAGAAATAAGCCACCTATAGAAAAAAAACCCAATACATCCAACCTTCAGTGACATTTATGTATACAGTCTGTACATACCTACCTATTTTGAGATACTATTGTCACAGACAAAAGGGGAAGGAAGAACAAGTCAGGAAAGAGTCAACTCCTGAGACATTCCTTAAGCATCTTATCAAAATAAAGAATGTGTGTAGCTGACACTGCCTTTTACTTTTTAAGCTAAATTAAGTCTAAAAATCCACCTTCATTTCATTTCAATTTCACAAAAAAAACCCACCGAAAAACCCCAACCAAGATCTGGCAAAACATTTCAGTGAGAAAATGCTTTAGAAGGGAAGCATTCATAGCATAAACACCTTAAACATCTTTGAAACTTGATTCCATTCAGCTGACATGCTATCTCAATATTTGACAAAGATTATTTGTTAGAAGTAATTTCCAGTCAAGGAACTGTGTGCTGTGTGCCAGAACTCTCGCTTTCCAAGTGGAGGTACAGTTAATAATATCTGCCTTACAACAGCACCCTGGTCCCAAAGCTACCTGCTTCCGTTGGCTGCCTCCTCTCTCCTTCTCCACCTCTGATGCTAGAGGCCCTCCAAGTTTAACATTTGCAGATCACCCTGTGTACGTGCTTTACAAGACCACAAAGTACAGCCTCTCCACAGCGCAGACACCAACCGGGGCGCAGTGGTGTAAGTGTGCAAAAGAGCCTGCACAGAAGACTGCACAGCCCATGGGAGCACACCAGCAGTTAACAGCTGCCACACTTTGAGTGCAGCCAGTAGCACAGCTCCCAGCAGTCACTACCTGAAGCCACCATGGTCTGCAGAGACATGCCTTGCTCTGCAGAGCCCATAAATTCTGCTTTCAAGTCACTTTTGCTTCCTACAGTGAAGCAGTAATTCAGAGGTGAAATATCAGCACCACATGACAGGGCTTGAGGTGTCAAGGTACTTTGATGATTTTATTTTTTTTACAGATTGTTGCAGTGCAGAATCAAGTAGAAGGTGAAGCTGGACTGTGAGAAATCTTAAGCCTCACAGCAGCAAAGGAAAGGCTCAGGAGAGCTGACAATTAACTTCTTGCACAAGCTTTCGTCCCTAGTACACAGTACTAAAAATTCTTCTTTATGGTTTGGAGTAGAGGCAAGGTGTAAAAGCAAGTATCCTCACTGGGATATGCACTCCTCCATGAATGGATCCCACAGAGTTTTTGCAGATTTCAGTCCTTCTGTACCCAGAATGAGGAAGCTGAAAGAAGCTATTTTCAGATATTTGTTGGTATTTGAGGCAATCCTCCATCTGTGCTGACTGTTCAGACTCTCATTCTGACACGCACCAACATGCAAATTCAGAACGGTCTATTTCAGTGCAGCAGACAGAAATATTTGCAACAACAGAACTGGACTTGAAGAACTTAGCCCTTTATCAGGTGAAATATGCAAGGGGAAGCAGCTCCAGAAAGGACTTTTCTTCAAGTTTAAAGACAAACAGAAAAAGCCTGGCTTTTCCTTTGGAGAAAGGCAAGCCACACCTGTGTCAATAATCTGTGGTATTTAGTACTGCAGGGAGTGAAGTGTCTGCTGCAGCATGTATGCCTGGCGGGGAGGAAGGAACAAGCATGTCCATGGACATGTCTCATCTTCCAAGCAGCTCAAGAGCTGGATTGAAGCCAGCAGCTCTAAAGTAGGTAAACCAGCTTCAGAGACCAACAACACTGTGATCTATCTCCCTCTCAGGCAGAACTGGAGACACAGAAGTACATGGGGCAAGGGGCAAAATAATCAAAGATGCCAGATGCTGTTTTGTTTCCTGCATACAAAACTGTTTAACCACCACTGATATTCTCTGGCAATAACTAAGGTCAACCACCTAGTTAAGAAAAGGGAACCAGGTATCAGCTGTGTTAACGTCTGAGCACTCACTGTAATTGTCTCGAGGACAGCACTAGAAGCTGAATTAACTCTACTCCCCCTAAAGGCTCTCTGGATGTAATGCTGACTGCTGAACTGCCAAACTCTCTGGTTCCCTTGACAGAGTGCTAGAAAACAGCGTGCCAAAACCTAAAACAAGGGAAAAATATGTAGAGTTGGAGGTGCAGACAGCATTTTACACAGTTATATTAAGAGGAAGCTAGAGTACAGAAAAAGATGAAGCCAAGACTGCAGTGCTTATCACTGGCACCCTCAGGCTGTGCTCACAGGCAAAGGAAGAGGGGGAAACAAACCACTGGAGACCTAACCTTAACCCTAGCCCTGGAAACTGCACACTTCATGCTTTGAAAGTGTTTACAAAGTACACAGCACAGCCATGCATAACACAAGGCCATTTTTAAAATACAGCTGCTCTTTTGCCAGTTCTGCCCATCAGAGGCCAATACTAACCCAGACAGCACCAAAAAGCTGGGGGAAGGGGGCAGAAAAAAAAAAAGAACATAATGAAATTTTTTTTGTTTCTGATGAGACATTGGGAGTGCCTTTCTACAACACACTTACAAACCAGTTATATCCTGCCAGATCCAGCCACCACAAGACAACTAATACACAGCCACTTCAGCCATCGCAGAGTGCGCTGTTTTTGGTTGGAACAGCAGTTTTAAATAAGTGTTCTTCAGCTATATGACCTTTAACATATTCTAAGTGGAATTTTTAAGACTACCTCTCAACAACTGAAAGCATCAAAGGCTGGTGTTTCTTAAGCAACCTTCATAATTTACCACCAAAGCAAAAGATTCAATTTATTTTCTAAATCTTACTAATGCCAGCTCCTGTTACACAGCTTGCTGTGGAATACCTAAATGGAACAGCAGTGCTTTAATGGTAACACTTTTCCCAAACACACTTTTTCCTCTTCTTTAGAGCAAAACACTTGTACTTGAGATGAAAGTTACTGAGTAGGTTCAGGCATCTTCTGAGAATCTGGCTTGATGAATGTATCTTGAATTCAGAAAAATTAATATGCCTTATCAAAATAAGAGTTAATTACAGGGATTACATTACTGCATGCACACACACCCACTTGCTGGTTCTTAGCACTTACTGCTTTTACTTTAAATCAAGATAATTTTGGTATTTAAACAAACAGGTTAATGGGCAGGCAAGATAAAAAAACATTGCAATCAAAAGCTTCTATCTAAGTATTAGTACACACCTACACATCATAACACAGTAAAATTACTTTACAGGTATGCTGGATCAATAAAAGCTAAACATAATAAAGAGTTGATGCTTATCAAGAGGTGGTACTTAGACACACTTAGAAACATAGTATTCCTCTGAAAATTTGACACCCTTCTGCTAGATCCCAGTTTGGCTGCCTCTCCATACAATGCCACAAGGATGCAGAATGGACCCTTAAAACAAAACCAGAAAAGGAAAACATCAAACTAGCCACCTGCTTTGAAAAACTGTTACCATGTGTCAGGTATTCACTCGCCAAGGGAGTGGCAATATTTATCAGCTTTCCTGCACTGGCTAGTCCTGATATCACAATCAAGGCTCAAGAGTTAATGATTTCCCCCTGTGAAAACTCCAGTGAACCAAGCTGCAGGGCTGGGCTCTGTCCTTGATCAACACTTGCAACCTGTTATTCATTCAGCCCTACAATATGAAGTACAGAATCCCTCAGGTAAGACTTGGAGCACAAGGTCAGTATTTCATTTAAGGTTCACTTTCCTTCTTCCTGCAGGGCTGGTCCATTTAGTGAGCTCTGAAGGCTTGTATCTTGTTACTGCATCAAGGCTGTAACCATAGTCAGCTGCTGGCAAGAGCCCAAGCAAATTGCACTCACTGCACAGCCCATTAACCCTGATCATTCCAAAACAAAGCTGCCAGCAGAACACAAATGAAAGACCCATTTCCAAAAAGTCCTTTGTTTTGTACCCACAGCTCCATCATCTGAGGAAAGGACACAAAGAACCCATCCAGGCTGTGAGATTCCATCTTTTTAACGCCATGCCTTTGCCAACAGCTTCTGTTGACCATTTCTTTTCCCATCTAAGTAGAAGGCTTTGTTTCTGAAGTGCTTTTAAGACAGATGCTTGTTTACAATTGGTAACTGCTCACTTAAAAGCAGGGACCCCTAAAGTGATTTTGGTCACTAACAAACGCGTCCTGTTCCAGAGCCTGAGCACATCCATCCAGAGTGAAATTTGGAAGAGCAGTTAGTTTTAGCTAGATTTGAATCTCCAGTTTTTCCATGAGTGCCTGAAGCACTTCAAAATGCAGTTACAGGATGCAACGTGTCTGACTTTGCTACTTAAAGAGGAGGATTCTGCTTTTTGCTGCAAGCACACAGCATTCAGGACTGGTTCACTGTGCTCAGTAACAGTGAATCCTATGGGCCAGAAGTCTGCTCTGGAAGAATGCTTTCAGATGACTGATGAAGCTTAAATATTCTTCTACTCCTGGCACACACTTTCCCCCAAACAGGTGTATAGAAAAGTCTCCACCTCTCTCTCTCTGAGGGTAGACAGAAAAGAGCAGTTTGACATTACAGTGTTTGAACTTGAAAAGCTTATTGTGACTTTCTACTCAGCAGAAAAAACAACACATGAAAGCTGCAGTCCCACCCAGCCTGTTATATTGACTTCACCTCTAGTGAGGAACAAGGGCTGTATAGACAGATAGATGCACATTCATCAAGATCAAGAAGGGCATACTCCCTGGAATCAAGATAAAAACCTGAGATAAATATAAATACCATAGGTAGGGTAGAAAAATATCTCCCCAGTGGGGCTATTTGAGGCCACTCTCTCCATCATCACTTTACCAGACAGTTTTTACATCATTCCCCACTTTGTCTCCTCAGTCTACACCCACAACTGACACCAACTGAACCTTCTGGAGGTTTTGCGTCTGCTACTATCAAAGTGCAGAATGAGGCCAAATCACCAGCAACACGGGAACTCCTTCTCCACACAACCTGGTTCAAGTGTCCTGGTCAATTATTCAAGATATAATCTCAAAGTAGTTCATTCACTATATGTACAAAGAGGCAAAACACCAGAGAAAAATGCTGAATGTATATTCAGGGCTTGAAAAGACTATAATTAACTGATGAATTGCAACAGTTTTCTCATTCATGCATTTTAAAGGATTTACCTTCTGCGTACAGTCAGATTCAGACCCTGGAAAAGCTCTAGCCACATATAAAGGGCCTGTGATATCTATTTAAACACGTTTCCAGGTCTGTGATATCTTACAACGTAGCTGACAGAGCAAGAACAACTATGCACTCAGCTGGGACAAAACAAAATAAAGTTATCCGAAAGTGTTAGCAAGATATAATCAAGCGCCTCACTTTCTGCCACACTTTGGATTTATAGTAACTACAACTCTTACTCACTGGTTATCATAGATATTGCAAGCTTAAAACAATGAGGAAGAATGAGAACACTGCCACTTGGTGGAAAAGGGGGATAGGAAACATTTGCAACTGCTCCAAGTAAAGCTACTTTTACAATGATGTTCCATCTCCCCCCATCCTGAGTGAATTTCTTAACAGCATGGCTAGTGCAATTCCATCAGTGCCCCACAGAATGCCATACAGCAACACACCTGGTCTACTGCCAGCACAGCACTGGGCTGCCTTGCAGTATGCTGCATAGCAAAGGTGTACTCCCCCAAATGCCAGCTGGCTATTTAGCTAGAATTCAAAAAAACCCCAAAAGTCCAGAGGACGCTCTTGCCTTTTTCACTTCAGTATGAAGACATCTATTAAGGATGACATGGAAGTCTGAAACTGCTGAAGTTCAGATTTGCTTCCCTGCTAATCTTCTCAAATCCTCACCCTTCATGCTGTGCTAGGATATAGCAGGAATTACATTCTACCTTTTTTTTTTAAGTTTTGCTTTAATTTATATTTGCAGTTCTTGCAGAGTTCCTATTGCAGAGTGTACGCAAGATACCAAATGCTTTTAATACATTCAGTGTTGCTTGCTTCCCCACCAAAGCTGAAACACTCGCTCCAAGACCATGTGTAGCTCTTCAAAAGGGCAAAATGCACTTGGACAGTAGCACACAGAACTCACTGAGATCAGAAGGCTTTTTAAATAAGCCAACATGAAATGTCAGCAATGTATTAAAGCAGTAGCCACACAATTCAGTGGTAAGAATTCTGTAATGCATCATTACTCAGACAAGAGCTACTACAGTCTGATTTTGTTCTCTCTTGCCAGATTTTTTCCCCATTGCCCTGAAGTACTAGAGCCCTTTTAGAGGAGTCAGAAATGCATACAATTGCAACAGGGCCCTACTACAGAGGTTGTGGTGATGTACAACATATCTCTCTTTTAAGGAAAACTCATCTATTCTTCTTTCACAGTGTACATTTGAATCCAGCAGTTTTTACAGAAACATCTTGCTAGCATGCTTACCAGCCACAATGGCAAAAACTTAGAAGTAGAAAAAGGGTAAGAGTGAGAGATTATGTTTTCCTCTCTTCCAAAAAAAACGTGATTTATTTTCTTGTGACAAGGAAAGGAGACAATACATTCCAATTCCAAGTGCCTCCTACCTGTATGCCAAAGGCGTTAATGGTATTCCACACACTGATGCAAGAGACTTCAACTGCAGTACAGGTGCCGTGATTTTCAACTATGTATCATTATAAACCCATAAAAATATTGTGGACACTGGAAGAAGGTGCTGCTACAAAACTCATTTAAGCACAATAGCTAAACACATTCATTTGCCTTCATCTTGTCCTATCAAAGCCCTATGCTAATTCAAGCACTCTACAGAATTTCAGTTTGCAGCACAGTCCTCTGGTTTTCTTAACAGGGCTTAGAGACTGCCCTTGAGGAAGTTACTGGATAAAATAAAAGACCCTTGCAACTGTCATTCACTCGATATCCAACAAGACTGCTTATATTGCATGGGGGATTGAGCTAGCACAGAAATTTGAGCACAATTCTCTATAAAGTTTCAAATGGATTTGGACTTTTGACTGTCTTCCAGCTATTAGCCTGATATATGTTGCTATGTGCTGTTAAACACCTGTTTTTCAGCAGAAACAAGATGTAATCCCAAGATAAAGAGAAACTTCCACTATTTATGATAGCTATCATCTGGGGATCTTATTTCACTTTTTTAATTTCAAATACAACCTTTACAAAACAGCTTCATTCAGATGGACAGAAAGAGAGCTGGAGACAAGTGAATTGATTTTGACACGTTTCATGACCTCTAGGAGCATAAGATCGTTTATTCAGTAAGCTGTTCTATAAGAAGAATGTATTCCAACTAACACTGATCCTAAGAGAATTCTGTACTGAATATTCCATCTCCTAGACCACTGCAAAATAGGTGAGATGCTGTCAGAAAACCCACCTCAGACCTAAGGTACACAATGGCTAAGTTCATGAATGTAGGTCTCGATTGTGACTCAGCCTGTAGCCTAACTGGTAACTACCTTTGGCAGAAGCCAGAACTAAAGTCAAAAAAACACATTACAGCTACAACAAGGGAAGTATGAAACTAGCTAAGGAATATCACAAACGAACACCAAGCCATGCTGTTAAGACTTATTCCTCTTGTACTGAGCTTCCCCCCCCACCACCATACCACACTTCCAAATACCTTTAGGTCACCAGCCTCAGGTTTTTCAGTCTCTGAATCGTCATCTTCCTACAAGACAAGAATTTACAGGATTAAGCTTAAAGAGCAGGCTTGGTAAGTAACTGCACTTACAGCAAAGGGCTTGCATTCAGCAGCCCAGCAGTAGTCCAAGACCCTTTCCACAGAAGTTAGGTTTTGCCCCACCCACTCATGACCAGAAAACAAGTCCTACAGTCAGGGAAAGAAGTGTTTGTTTGGTTTGGTTTTTTTTAGGCAAAAGCATCACTCAGCAGCAGATGTACCCTGCAAAACACATGCGGCTCCTGAATGCTCAGAACTAGACAATACGAAGCAAGAGAACTGGGGAAAAAGCATTTGTCATTTGATAATTCTGTCTTTTCCAGTTTGCATTTGCCCCCGTTTAGCAGTACTCACAGAAAAAGCAGCATTTGCAAGACCTGTTATACTCCCAAGCATACATCAGCAACACACACAGGACACACAGTTGGCCTGCCATCCAACCAAACATGCAGGCTTGGGGAGGGTCTGGCCTAGCACCAAGTTCCAAAGATCCAGTGATGCCAGCTGACACCGCATCTTTCTTATTTGTGTAGTGCTGTTGCAGCCTCATTTGCAGATGACGTGAACAGGGCAAAGAACAGGGCAAATTTCTGCCCTGCGAGAGCTTGAAATACTGAACTCAGCCTTGCATAAGATTCTACACTGCGTGAGAAGTAAGCTCCAGCTTTGGTCCCAGCTGGTACATAAGCCTAACGTTCTACTGCCCTATGAGCTACTTCACTGGGGATCCTAGAGTTACCTATGTTCCTAGACATGAATACATCGTCTGGGTTCAAAACAAGTTTGAGGAGCAGAAAATGTTTTTCATGCTCAGACAACTCAGCAGAATGGTTTTTCCTCCAAACTTTGCCACAAATTTCAACTTTGGCCCCAAAACAAGACTTGGTGTTTCAGCTTCAAAAAGAAAAACAAAAAATGTAGTGAGATGATTACATGCAACTCAAAGGAAGATTTTACAACAAAATGCCCACCTCAGTGTATTAGCACACGAGCAAGTTCTGGCAAGGGAAGCTAGAGAATGACTACACAATAATGTGACTGTGACTTACACAGTAAGTTTTAATTGCCTGAATTAACATGCATATCCCCACAGAAGTGGGACATCAAACTCCTTCACTTCAGCTGCTCTCCAGCTTATCTTTCTGAAACATGCATATATGCCAATAACTCAGTCTTAACTGTCAAAGTTTAATAACAGTAAATATTTAACTAGAAAAAAAACCATAGTACCAAGTAACTTGGCGTTTATCACAAATGAGATTCCTCTCCCCTCCACAGTCCCACCTATATTATAAAGATAAAAGTCATTTTCAACAAAGCAGCAATGGGTTGAATCATTCACATTATAGACAGGTAACTGAAACAGCTCTCAAAACCTCCTAACCTAGCAGGGGACATCTCTGAAACATCAACAAACAAAGAAGCATTACTGAGAACTGCCTTTGAAAAGACAGAGGCTTTTCAGTCACTGTTAAGGTAGATAATACAAGCACAGAGTTGTTTAGATAAAAGCCCAGGACAATCTAAGTCCAACTCATGCTGCTTTCTAAAAACAACAACTCATAATCAATATAAGCTACTAGCACAAGCAATATCAAGGTAACTCTTGATTCTGGTCAAAGAATATTTAATGCAAAACCAAGCATTGCTCTCCTGCAACAAGACTGGAGAGAAGGCACCCTGTGTAACCTGCGCACGTCTGTACAGTAACCACAAACATATGCAAGACCTACGGGCTCACACCAGAGTGACTCGATCAATTGCCATTACTTGACAGCAAGTTGTACCTCCCAGATAATGGACAGCTGCAATCTGCACTGAAAATTGTGCATGCAATAAAGGCTACTCCATTTACCTGCCCATTTGTCAATGCAAACTAAGCACAGCTGATCTTGACAAACATCTGGATCACACCTACCACTTTCTTCAAACTAAAGACATCTCATTGAAGGAGGGTCTACAGGTTTTGGATATAAAAAGAAGGATCACTAAAGCAGTAAAGGAACATCATTACTTTGCTTGGCCAAAGGCCAGGAGCAGACCCTGAATGCTATTGCTTGTATCTTCTCCAGTTAGCAACAGAACAAAACCAAAAGCAAGAACAAGAGACAGACAAATTTCTTGTCTGCTGCTTGGGAAAACAGATGGCAGAAACAGCGAGTGTCTCATAAGAGACTGATCTAATGCACACAAAGTAGACTTTATGAGGAAACATTATAGTAACATAACCCTGTTTCTTTCCTCTACCGAATAGCCAAAACACTAGAACAGGGACATATTCTTAATGTGGTGGTAAGCAAAAGGCTGATGAGAAAGAAAGGAGACAAGAACCTCACTCCCCAGTCCCCGCAAACTTATCATGTTGTTCTTACAGATACATGACAGAACTATATAACCTTTTGTGTATTACAGCTGCACTTACAGGCAGTGAGCTACATTCCTTGTCTCACAATGCATCAGTTGACTCGGTATTTAGGTGATGTTATACACATGCCATGCACCTCTGACAAACAAAAGCCACTCACACCTAGACAGAGCACTGTTACATCAAGGTAACCTGATGTAGTGAGTGGGTTGAGTTATACATAAAATAATAATTTAGGACATCACAGAACTTTATTCTTTTTAATCCTCCGACTGACCATGCAACAGCATATTCCTTTTACGAGGTTCTCATATATGTCAACTATGCTTAAAGAATAATTTTCATTCAGTGTAGCTGTTGACTTGTACCAGCCTTTTTCCCATAAGAGTCAAATGCCATCAGCACAGTTAGTAACAAACAACACGAGCTGTGCCAAGCTGCTGATGGGTTTCAAGGCAAATGCTTTCTACTTGAAAACAAAGCAAATATAAGTATTTTGAGAGTGCCAAAACCCACACCAGGAGTGAGATATTCTGGGTTCCACCATGGTTGCCACTCAGAGGCTTTCTTTGGAGAGAGAAAAGCCTCTGCAACGTGTGAAAGCAGTCAGCGCAAGCTCTCGGAGCACAGAGGTACTTACTGACTGCCTGCTGTTCTCATCATCCTCTTCTTCATACCCGTCCTCGTCCCCCTCCAGGCGGGTGAAGTCGTCGTCTCCGTACCCAACCGAGACGAGGCCTCCTTTCTCTCCTAAAGAGGAAGAGAAAAGGAAAACCACGAGGAAAAGGGAGGTGGCAACGAGCGGGGCCTTCCCCTCACAGAGGAGAAGGCGGCGGGCCGGGGCGGACTTCCCCCGCGCGGCCCGCCCCAGCCCGCCGCCTCCCCCGGCCTCCTTCCTGCCCTCACCCGTAGCCGCTCCCCCATCGCTTCCCGCCGTCCCGGCCTCGCTATCCGACTCCGGGTCCGAATCCTCAGCATAAACCGCCAACGAGGAGAGGACGCTCCGCTTCGCCGCCGCCATCTTCCACCTCCGCCGCGGCGGACTTCCGGCGCGCAGCGATGACGCGCGCAGCGCAGTTGCCATAGCAACACCGCCCGTCATCTTCCGCCTTAAGCGGGCTCACGTTAAACCGGGAAAGCTTCGGCGTCCGCGCACAGCCAGCGGAGACAACCCCTCAGCGAGGCGGAGCAGGGTTCCTATGGGGGAGGGAGAGGAGACATAAAAGGTGCGCGGCCTGTTTATAGCGGGGAGGGGGGGGGGTGGTCCTTTAAGCGCTGTTTCTGACGTCATTACGCGGCGCCGCGACAGCAGCTGCCGAATCCTGACCAACTGTGAGAGGGTGGGGGTCGGGGCGAGGAGGGGGGGGACGGGACGGGACGGGACAGGACAGGACAGGACAGGACAGGACAGGACATGAGGCGGTGGAAGGATACACCCTGCGTGGGGAGGGGGGGGTGTGGGTGAGAAGGATCCCGTCGTGTCCCGTCCCCCCTCGTGTGCCGTCCCCCCTCCCCATGTCGGTGTGCGGGCGGGTTTGGGGGGCAGCGGGGTCCCCCCCACCGCTGTGGCCCTCCTCAGCCCCCAGCGGTACCAGGCCTGTGCCCCATGGGGAGGCCTCAGCGGGGGTCTGTCTCAGAATAAACGATATTGGGGTCCCCTCTGCTGAGGAGGCCTGGATGGCATCCTTGGGGGGGGGGGGCTAAAAAAAGGGGGGAGCCTGGCAGGGCAGCCATGGGGGAGGTCGCACAGGTGGCAACGAGACGGGGCAGGCCTCAGCCAGAGGAGGGTGACAGCGTTCGGGTTGAGCATTGGTTCCTGTCACTGTTCACAGCTTCTCTAAAATGAGCGGCGAGGCTCCCCCGGGCCTGGAAGGCAGGGTCCGGAAAACACTGCGAAAGGTCTTTGGGTTTGAGTCCTTCAAGACTTCCCTGCAGGAAAGCGCGACCATGGCTGTGGCGAGAGGTGAGGCTTGGCATCAGAAAGATGTGAAACATATCTGGTTTTCCATCTTCCTGTGAGGGTGATACTGCAGGAGCTGGTATCACACCTGTTTTGAGGAGACACATCACCTGGACTAGGCAGGACCAGCCAGCCCTCCAAGCCCTCTGAGGCCTCTTCTGCTCTGAGATCATTTCAGCGGCACAGGAGCATGAGCATGTGCTGCACACAAACTCTCTGAGCACAGCTTTGCCCTGCCTGTTTTCCTTTGCATTCGTTTTGTAACACCACTATTGCATCAACAAGGAAATAGGAAATGTTAAAGTGCAGTACTGTTGGTGTCTCCTCTGGAGGCATCTGCCAGCATGTTTATGGTCAGATGAGGTCAAAACTGTTTATAAATGTATACGTTTTCAGAGTAAACCTGTCCTTGTGTTAGAGGTGATGCCAGTAGAAGACTCGATTTCCTGGCATCATTCATATCTGTTCTCTGAATCATGTGGCCATTATCAGAAACATGATTTTGCTGCTGTTAACATATCCACCAGCCTACCGCTGTTGGTTGGACAGGCAGCTCACACAAACAAGCTGCCAGCTGTCAGGTCCCCTGGCAGGTCTTGCAATGTGAATCAGAACAGTGTCAAACTCGGCACTCAGGATATAATTACAGTTTTCATCCATCTCCAGCAGCTATGCAGACGTGCTGTTGACAACAGACCAGCCAAAATTGGTGTTCTGCCAGCAGGGTGTCTCTGCCTATTAACGTTGCATGCACTGGCATCAACCTGACTTGCAGTGGATACTGTTTAGTGCAGTGACAGTTACTAACTGCACAATATTGTCTGTGTGGGTCAGATTTCCAACCCTTATTTCTTATGAGGTACCTTTGTGGGACAAGCTTTAAGAGGATGTGGTAAAGATCTGTCATAGGGCTGGTAATTTGGTAACTGGAGGTCTGAAGATGAGTGAAGGCAGCTCCTCTGGAAGAGAATTAGCATGAATAACTTGTTTAACTTCTCTTTATCTTGGTTTCTGTATATCTTCCGGTACTTTTGTAAGGCTGTTTCTAAATGTTTACAAAGCAATCAGAGATTCTTTGAAGGAAACCATTGCAGGCATGCAAAGTATTGCTATGCTTTTAGAACCTAAAATGAAGTGTCTTTTGTTGGTATGCCACATGGTATGTGCACACATATGCTGTTTCTCACAGTTTACAAGCCATTGTGCTCACCCCTCCAGACAGGGCCCTGGGAACTCACCACCACTCAGTAGCCTTGAGCTTTCTTCTGTTGTCTTTGCAGGCGAGAAGGATGTCTTTGTATGCATGCCCACAGGGGCAGGGAAATCCTTGTGCTACCAGCTTCCTGCAGTTCTGGCAGTGGGCATCACCATTGTCATTTCACCTCTGATTGCACTGATTCAGGTAACTGTCTCCTGTTAGCTGTGGAAAAGCAGTCAGTGAAGGGGGTCGCGAGATGCTGGAGGCACAGCTGCCTCTTGTCTTTCTGTCCATAAGTCTGCTGTTGGCCTCCCTCTGGATTCTCATCTTGATGTCTCAGTGTGTTTTCCTTACCCTGGTGATAGGTGAAGAGACTGCAACTTAGCTGCAGAGCAGAGTAACTCTGGTGTGATACTACTCAGCTCTCTAAAAGGAGGTTTTTCTTCTTTAATAATAACCTAATGGTTTTTATAACTGAGCCTTTCTCCAGTTTCTCCAGTTGTCTTTCACCTCCAGTGTGCTATACAGAAGCAGCAGAGTACCTTAAATGGACCAAACTGTATCTTTCCCCAGAAGAAAACTGCCATTTTACCTATAAAGTAATAACTCTGGGAATGATGAAGTTGTCTTTGAAGGCATAATTTGTTCTGCATCAAAATGTCTTTTTGTTGCGGTCAGTCTTTCTGTCATGGGAAGAAGCTGGTTTAGCAGAGCTGCTCCTTGAGCACTTTCATCTGAGACACCTTTTTTTTCCTGTATTTTGCCTTTTCTACTGTTTCATCACCTGTTCAGAGAAACACCTCCCTGTAAGAGCAGCTGTAGCATTGCTTAGACTTCTGTAGAGCATCTGATTAACATTGTATGATATCTGGTGTTGTAGGCTGCTGTTTTGGGTTTTGTGGTGTTTGTTGGGTTTTTTTAACTACTTTACAGTCTTAATGTAATACATTTTAAGAATTGAGAGCAGGCTTGGTGATACATCTCAAAAAGGTGTTATAAATAGTGAATTTGTTCCAAGTGAGAGGATTTCTAATTAAGCTCCAGCACAGGCAATATTTTGTCAGTGAAATGGAGGTTAAAAAAGTTACCACTGTAAGATTTGCAGGTGAAGCAGAATGTGTCACAGTGACAAATAGGTTGAAATGGGCTCATTGAGTCTTAGGGAACAGAGCTGGAATGAACCTTCAGACGTCTTCTCATCAAGCCCTGAGATGGGGTGGCTATGCCTGAAATGATCATGATGTATTTCACTGTAGCCAAACTTCCAAGAGCTTAGTCTGTGTAGTTTATTATAGGGAAGGCTGAGAGTTGACTTTGTGAACAGAACAGTGGATATTAAATCAATCACTGCAAACAGTTATTGAGTAAAATAATGAGATATCCATTTTTCAGGACTATTCATATCTTCTGAAATGTTATGTGCTAGTCAAATGCAAGTGAACAGCTCAGTGTAGGGGTAGGGAGGTGAATTTGTATGCCCAGTGTTCATCTGGATGTATCTGGATGTGATGCCATGTTTTCTTCTTGGTTTTCATGGCATGATTCTCATCCAGACTTGGTTCTGTTGCAGTGGTGATTTGCATGATCCTTGTATTTTGTCCTATCTCAGCTGTGCTCCTTTAGCTATTTTGGAATGAAATGCACTCTGTTATTGTAGGGCGGTGGTATTCATTTTCCATCTGTGACTTCCTGATAGTGTAAATCCTGAGACGTGTTGGTGGCTTGTTTCAGGTCACTGTGGCTATGATGAGTTATTTTGCACAGATCCCTGCTGGTGTTCCCTAGCAGCAAAAAGACTGTCTTAAAGTGAATGGATGCACAAAAATGCAGTTGGGTGTAAGAGCTGGACAGATATGCTCACAGCTGAAGATAAAGGCATCTAGAGTTGAAGTTCTGAATACCCAGACTGTAGGTGTATGTTGTCCTGAGACTGGATCCTGGAGGTGGAAGTTGGGGCCTCACCTGGATCTTCCTAGTAGTCTTTCTTGGTGATAGTGACTTTCTTTATTTCCATTTGCTTTTCATTTAATTTTAATTTTGTATTTACTCTAGGATCAAGTGGATCACTTGCTGGCTCTGAAGATCAAAGCCTGCTCTCTGAACTCCAAGCTTTCTGCCCAGGAAAAGAAGACCATCCTGGCTGACTTAGCAAGTGAGAAGCCCCAAGTAAAGCTCCTGTACATCACCCCAGAGATGGCAGCTGCCTCTTCCTTCCAACCTACACTGAACTCTCTGGTGTCCCGAAACCTCTTGTCCTACCTGATAATCGATGAAGCGCACTGCGTCTCTCAGTGGGGACACGATTTCCGTCCTGACTACCTACGGCTGGGCACCTTGCGCACTCGCATACCCAATACACCATGCGTTGCCTTGACTGCCACTGCCACCAAACAGGTCCAGGAGGACATTGTGGCAGCTCTTAAGCTAAAGCAGCCGCTTTCCACATTTAAGACTCCTTGCTTCAGATCTAACTTGTTCTATGACGTCCAGTTCAAAGAGCTCTTAACTGATCCATATGCCAACTTGAAGGATTTCTGTCTGAAGGCGCTTGAAGTGAAGAACACCACTGGGGTAGGTTTTATATTTGGGGAAGAAGGCTAAACTGAACAAAATCTACCTTAATGGTCACTGACCTTCCAGTGGTTGGTATGGCCCTGACAGGTCTGTGGCAGGGAAGGAGGAGGTCCCTGGAAGGAAAGTGCTGGGGTATATTTTTTAGTTCCTCTAAAATAGGTAGAATGTGAAGGCTACGTTCTTTTCAGAGGTGTTCTCAGAAACGGGTTGGTCTGAAAGAAAATGCATTAGGAATGTGCAACTAACATTTCTGTCTTGGTTTGTCATGTCCCAGGCAATCATTGTATGTTTGATTGTGTTCTGCTCTTCTAGTGTGGTGAGGGTGAACAGAAACATTTGGAGTGTTGTATTGAATCTCCTGCTCTAACACTAATTCCCAAAATAACTCTTAAGCAACTGAGTTATAGCCTCTGCACCTGAGTTTATCTGTAAGGCGGAGGGAGACTGCTTCTTGCCTTGTGCCCACTGGGAGAGGATTGGGGGACCATATTTGGTCAATGTTAGGCCTTGTAGGACTTGTAAGGAAACTTGCTTTATATCTGATTTACTTTTGTGCTGCAACAGTATCTTTCAGTTGCTAGGAAATCAGCTTGGAGAAGAGATTAGCTTTAGGCAGCTTTGTTGATTCTCTTCAGACAGTGTCACAGACTTTCTCTCCTGTCTGCCCAGGTGTACTCCGGTTGTGGCATTGTGTACTGCAGGATGAGGGATGTGTGTGACCAGCTGGCTATTGAATTGAGCTACCGAGGAGTGAAAGCCAAGGCGTATCACGCAGGTATTGGAAGCTGCATCTGCATCTCTCAGTAGCTGGTAGAACTGAACTGTACCACCTTTAAGGCCTGGGTTGGGGCTACCTAGAAAACAGCTTTCTAGGCATGGTCTGCAATGTGTCTGATGCTCACGCGTCAGGTCTGTGAGGTAAGTGTGGGGCCTTCAACAGAATGGCATTCCCTTCACTCCAGAACTGTTGGTTTTGTTGGATCTTGCATGGCCTAAATATAACTGCTTTTATCACAGGAGGGATCTAAATTTTTTCTCTTTGGAATAGAAACAGCTCCTGCTGACTTCTGCTTGATCACAGGCCAATTTAAACATGGGCAGAGGGAGTGTGTACATCAGTCCATCAGTCTGTTTTAGTGAGGGGGTTGGCTCGCAATGGGGGAATGGAGGAGGAAGAAAATCCTCATTTCTTTTCTTTTTTCTTTTTTTTTTGTTATTGTTTTTTGTTGTTGTTGCTTCCTTCCCTCTTTTTCTCTTCCTAGGACTCAAGGCAGCTGACAGGACTTCAGTCCAGAATGAATGGATGGAGGAGAAGATCCCAGTTATTGTTGCAACCATCAGTTTTGGAATGGGAGTAGACAAAGCAAACGTCAGGTGTGTAAGGCTGTGTTGTGCACCACCAGAGCCTGAAACATGAGCAGTGGAAAGAGAAAGCCTCAGTCTCTCTGTTACCTGATACACCTGACTAAAATGCCTGATGAACACTTGCTAAACCCCACAAAAACAGAGCTGGAGTTTTTTTATCTTAGAAGCAGCAAAAACAAATCTGGAAGTGTTTTGTAAAGAAATTAAAAACAAGGCACCAGAGCTCCTCTTTGCCAGTCATCATCAAAGCCAAGAAAATGGGAGGAATGTTTGTTTTTTGCCACACCCTTCAGGATTTCAAAAAGAGCCATCTCGATGCAATCACAGCTGTCCCTTTCACTTCTCTTAGTGCAATAGCTGCTGTTAAAAAGCAGTGGGAAGAAAAACTGCAACTCAAATAATTCATACACCCTCTACTAAAATAGTCAGAGCCAGCTTTTTTTAGAGATCTCCTTTTGCAATGCAATGGGGAAAAAATAGCAGTTCACAAATGGCAATAACCATATAAAAAAAATACAGCTCTAGTCCAAGGACAGAAACTTTGCACGTGTTTTCAATTGCTGTTCCTCTGGGACTTCTAAAACTGTCACTGTAATTGCTCTGTGGTGTTAGAATTCCTGCACTGCAGTATAGCTGTGTTGAGTTAGTATTGTGAGCTATGATCACTTAGTGGAGGGATAACTCAGGTGCAGCTCACACAACACCCCACACAGACCTGGTCTTTACTCTAAAATCCACATAAAGTAATTGCTCTGAACACTGTAGGAGAGGGGGAGGACATCATTGAGACAATCACATCAGTTCACAACTGTGCCATTCTTCTGTCTGTATCACTGTGCTGCCAGATAACAGGATCCCATAGCAGTGACAGACTATTTTACTGCTTGATGCATGTTACCCAACAGAGAAATGAGAAGTCTCCTAGGAGAGCAGCATGAATTAATGACCTGCTGAAACCACTCTGCCCTGTTCAGTACAGTAGTCATTAAAAAAGGCAAAGAGTAACTGAAATGCATAGGGCTGATTGAATGTGAAATATAGCTGAAATGTGCTTGTAATATAGTTAGTTTCCAAGGAATGGAGTTAAAATGACTCTTTACAGGATGTTTTTTAATAGTTTAAAGGACTTTATACCCAAGCCCAGGCAACAAGGCACTGCTGCTTAGCCTTCACTCTATCTCAGCAGAGTTCTGAGTATTCATGCATATGTTATCAAGTAAGATCAGGTCTGACTAGTTCTGGAGGTGACTCTTCTGTACAAAAGGGAGAACAAAGTTGTCTCTTTTTCTGATGGGATCTGCTCCTTTCTGTTCACTGCTACTTCAGTTTTGTTTGAGATTATTTATCAATTCCTTCAGTAAACTTCCTGATGGGGATTGAATGTGTAGGGCTCTGATGCTTCCTGCCTGGCCTGTTCCTGGAGTATTTGTGTTTGAAGAAACATGTTTGCTTGCTTTTGTCATTCAATCTTTTGCCACACCCATATGCATCATACCTGCCTCTGGGACATGCTGGTTTTGAGGCAGACTGGTATTTAAAACATTGGCAGCATTACTGTACTGTAAAATCCTCTCAACACAGATATAAGCTGAATTGCTGAATAGTCAAGTACAAGCAGGTTTAAAGCAGTCTTGCACTGGTGTGTTGAAAACCTTCCTTCAGAGATTACATAAAGTTTAGTAATGATTCTGTAGTCGTATTTGCTGGCTAGGAAGGATGCCTTCATCTACAAGTGAGCTTGGTGAGACAGAATTACCCATGCAGACTTTGTTGGCAAAGAAGTGTCTTTTTAAAATTGAGTATTTCAAAATGTGTTCTGTAATGTTCAAATTGTGTTCCACAAAACAAGTAGGACTTCTTTGTTCATGCTGTATTTTATGGTAAAATCTCCCAGACTCTGTAAATCAATGTTCTTATTCTCAGTCTTCATAGCTGTACAATTGTATGCACATTTGGGATATTCATGGGCTCATTCTTTTCTGTCCATTTGGACTGGCATCCTGCTCACATGTTGTTCAGGTGCATTTGTTTTCTTAGAGCTCTGCTGCTTTCCTTGCATCTCGTGTTAAGAGGGCTTAAATTTCTGTGTGCAGGATCCCTTGCTCTGCTAAATCCTCTGTCTTTTATGCTTTTGCTGCCCTATTTTTTACTGTTGTTGTCCACAAACAACACAATTATGTATGCAGTGATCTGAAAAACCTGCAGCCTTATGTTTCCTGTTGTCTTATCACATGCAGATTTGTTGCCCATTGGAATATTGCTAAGTCAATGGCTGGATATTACCAGGAGTCTGGCAGAGCTGGAAGAGATGGGAAGCCATCCTGCTGCCGCCTCTATTACTCAAGGAATGACCGGGATCAAGTCAGCTTCCTGATTAAGAAGGAGCTCTCTAACATCCAAGTAAGATCTGCAGAATAGTATCCACCTGCCTAGATATGCTGCCTTTGCTCTAATGTGGTTTGACCGCAGTGACCTCTGAATAGGCAAAGATGAAATGAGTTTTTCTGGATCTAGAGCTATCTGTAGCCCTGTTTCAAGGGATAGCAGAAGGGAGCGAAGCAGGAAGGGAAGAGTTGCCAGACCCAGCTCCAGCTCTATTAGAGGCATGGGTGAGCAGAAGTGTGGAGCAGAGACAGGGTGGTGTCTGTACCTGTTTGCCATATTGATCAGAAGGGTTGGATTTGGTCATCACTGTTTATATTTAAATTGAAGTCTATAGTTATTGTCTCTCTCTACTTTCAGGAAAAAAAAGGCACCTTAAAAGAATCTGACAAAGCTGTGATGACAGCTTTTGATGCCATTGTGAACTTCTGCGAGGAGCTGGGGTGAGTGCACTTCTTTCAAACACTGTTTAATATTGGGGAAACCATGCCCTGTTCCTTCTGAGGCACTGTTATGTCTGAGATCTTGCATGTCCAGGAAAAAGAAAATACTGAATGAATTGCCTGATATTTTGCTGTCTGGACTGAGGACGGTGTTCCTGAGACATCTCTTACTCCCACCTCTGAGTTAACGGAAATGTTGGTCTTGGAGCCTGACCAAGTGATGTGGTGATGTTAAACTATAACTCCTCTGGCTATGAATTTTACTATGTTCTATCTTTGATGATGGTTGACTTAGTTGTATTTGCTTTTGTTATGACTCTTTCCTCCTTCACTACATTATCTCTCTTCTAAGGAGACAAACGGACAGCCTAATCAGCATGGGATGGAAGCATTCAGATTTAACATTTCTCTAAATCTCAGGGGCTCCACTCTGCAAAGTACTACATATCTGTGATTCTCATTGACCTTAGAAGGAGCTGACGGTGCTTAGAATGTTTCAGAAACAGGCCCAAATTATGGACGTGCCCAATCTAAATGCAGACTAGCAACCGCAACACGCATTGTTCAGGTTTAGTTCATGACTTGTAAGCTGTAATTGTACTAATTGCTATTCTATGCTGGATAAGACATCAAGCTATAATTTTGCCAGTAAGAGAGCAGTATGTGTTCACTAACTGCAAATGGTCAACATATGTCTTGCTTTCAAGTGTGGATTTTGTTTCATTTTTCACACCTGTGTCTAGGGCAATTTTTCCAGTGTGAATGCAATATATGCTTCTTCTCTGATGCCTTGGTGAGCATGTTCTCTCCTTGTGGTCATGTTTGATAAACAAATCCTGTTTTTATAGGGTTGCTCTGGGAAAGTCTTGCTTGTATTGAAGTATGGCACAACATTGAGTCCTGGGGCACTTGGAGGAGCACTTCTTTGCCCAAAGTCAAGGTGATTCTGGGAAGTAGCTACTAGGAAGCTTCTTGCTATAAGAGTTTGATTCACTTACTTGGCTAAGCAGCTCAGCTCCTTCTGGTGTGTGTTACCAGCTCACAGCAAGAGTGACCAGATGGCTGTTTGTGTCTGGGTTTTGTATAATCTGAGAGGCAGCTGTATCTATCTGGTCACATGCTAACCTCAGGAAACCCTGTCTTAGTATCTATTACTCCTTGATTCCTAAGCTGGTTATCAGTAGAGTTAGTCGTGACAGTCATTTCTTGGAATGGACACTAGTGCCATGAAAACTGGACTGGGATCACCGAACTAACCTTGCACAAGCCAGAAGTAGTCACAGGACATTCCAGGGTGGTGTCCCTGTAAGGGTATAAGTTAGGCTCCATGTAACCATCTTACAGCATCTCCCACTTCATGCATGCTGTAAAGAGCCTGACTGCTATCTGAAGTGAGGACCTTCTTTAGAGTTGCACTGCAGCAGTGACACAATAGCCAAGCAAGGACAGACAGAACATTCTCCTTTGCTCAGATGAATAGTAATGGAAATAGGATTTCACTGGGTACATAAAAGAGAGATTTCTGTAAGGGAATATCACTGACCTAATTAGAAATAACGTCTCCTGTACTTTTTCTTTCCTCCCCCAGCTTGGTACGTTCTTCCTACTGTATAACATGCCATATGCATCCCAGAGTCACATATTGCAGCACCACTGACTGGCTTCCCTGCTCATAACGGTACAGGAGACTAAGATGCTACATAAAGGAACACCAAGTTGCATTTCTTTTTTACATTTTGAATTAATACAGTTCTATTCACTATCCAAACAGTGAAAGCAAGCCTGAAACTCTGACCTTGCAAGGTTCTAAATAAGAACAAATAAAGACAGACTTGTATATTGGCAAAGCACATTTTTGCATAGTATATTTAGGCTATTGTTCGAGTATGACAGGAGAACAATGGTATAAGCTGCTTTTAGAGAGTGGATTTAGACAAAGATTTTGCTGGTCAGAGTTTCCTCTTGCCCATTTGCAAGATGGAAAAAAACCCATGTAACTGCAACAGCGGAAGACATCTTTATCAGTTTTAGGTGGCGGTTGACCATTTGCCACCCTTAACCAGTGGTTTGAAAAGATGAAAATCAGGCAGAGATGAGTTGACTTTGGTATTTGGCTAGTCATGCAGTTCCTGAATACAGATAACCTTACGTATTGAGTTTGCTGTGGACTTGCAGAACAACTTGTTGGCATTGGTGCATTGCTCTTGATGCAGGGAAGTTGCATGGGGAGAAATAACCACCCAGGGAGAGAATATGAGAAAGCTTTCTATGAACACCACAATCAGGTTGTAGCTGGGCTGATTCTTGCTTAGCTGCAGGGCTTGAAGTACTGTGTCTCAGCTTCATTGTTTATGCACCACTCTGTGCCTTGGAGATGAACAGCACCCAAAGATGGCAGCAAATAAGAGGAGAGCAACAAAAACAAGACAGAAGGTGCCGATCACCACTAGCCCTCCAAGAGACCAGTCACTTGTTACAATCAGTCTCTTTAGGTCTTCCAGAACTGAGGATGCCTCTTGCACTGATGACATGCTGGCTTCCACCCTGCTGGACGTAGACAAGAACAATATCAGATGTTGGTGTATCCTCTCTATGCTCTGAGCCACAGTCCCAAAACCAGTGTAGGCATGCATGTTGTCTGTGCCTGCAGGCATCCCTCTTCCAAAAGAGGGAGTCACCCTTCACAGAAATGGGAGTATAAACCAGAAGAAAGATAGCTTGAGGCCAGTTTCACAATCAGATTTACAGCGATGTAAAGAGGAAAGCTTCTGGCTTTACAAGATTTTGGCAGTTGAAATCTATTTTAATCCTAGTTTATCAATATTTTTAATAATATAATACAGTGTCTCTCCCAACATGTTCAGTATGAACCTTCATCTCTGTCAGCTGTACAGCCTATGCATGAAAGACAAGTATTCAGTGGGAGAACTTGCTTAATACCAGTGGAAAGATCTCTAAAAGGGAGTTGGGGACTTAAACTCTGAGAACACACTGGAGATTAAATGAACACTTATTTAAAAACAGACAGACAGAAAACCCCACCAACAACAAGCAAAGATCTTCACATACAACTTGTTGCTCTCATAGGGCTTATAATAGTCTAGCTATTTAAAAAAGGTCTCCTCTTAACAGAGTTTGCTTTAGTAATGCTTTCTGTTGCTCTGAAATAGAAGCATAAGTTTTCCTCCCATAGAGTACTTAGGTTCAGCAATAATTTAAACTGGGATCTCAGTGGGTTCTACACACTTGCTCTTTCACTGATACTTTGCATAATGATTTGGCTATCAGCTTTCCAAAGAACATCCAGCATCTCTTTGCTAGCATCTTGTGGTTTTACTAAAGCTTCCTTGTTTCTCAAGGGAAAGGATGGATTGTTTCTCACGCTCTCTCAAATATGACTGTGCAGACATTATACAGGAAGAGATCTTTGTTATTTTTGAAAATTTGTTTGACTTGCTGCCCCTTATGTCTATATCCTTAATATTGTAAGGAAGAGGATTAGTCATGTAAAGCGGGTTTCATCCTCAGCAAGTCACACTGGACTAGGAGCATAAGCTCACACTTCAGTTTGCTGAAGTTTTTTTTCTGAACAGCCAAATATATTCAGTTCATGCTTTGTTTTCTGGAATGATGGCAGATCACCATGCGCAGTCTCTAACCAACAGGTATACAGGACATGAAAGCTGTTCTGGATAGCTTCCTTTGCCTTTAAAAAAGGAGGCAGCCTAGATACTAGTTCTGTAGACCCAAAGGCAGAAACCCTGCATGACTGTACACCCTAAAAAGTTCCTATCTCTTTTGCTAACCGCAGTAAACCTCCTGAAATAGGAGAGCTGCGTGCAATTTTATAAATACCTGAAGCTGTTGTGTTTGTAGTCGATGTTTCTTCTGGTGCCTTCTCTGCACACTCTCCAAGAGAGCCTAGCCTGTGGTGAGGGACCTCCTTACTGCACCTGAAGACTTGTGGAGCTAGTATGGAAGCTGCCTGTTTGTAGGGCAGTAAATGATTAACAGCTGACTTTCCTGCAAAGGTGTGGCTAATCTAATCAAAGGCTTTGAGCCTAGTGAAAAAGACCTAGTTCAGCTGTCACTCAGACATTTCTTCTTCTCTGTGGCTTTGTCTACTCATGTACCTGTTCCAGTGCTTGTAAAGGCACATTATGTCCTCTAACTGGGGAAGGCTGCAGGTTGTGGCAGAGAGAAGAGGCTTTTCTTTTCTGGATCCTGACTGGATCTGTATTGTAAGCTCCGTTAGGAGGCTGCCATTTCTAAAATGAGACTGTGAACAAGACTGCCCTCCTGTCCAAACTTCATTGTGACAGTTTAGGTGGATGAACTCATTACAGAGCCTTGCACTACTGTTAGCTGCAATAAAACTGACTCCCTGTTGCTTTCCTAACTGAAGAAGACCAGAGGGATGGTGCTGGAGAGAGGTGGGTGAGGAGAAGGAAGAGCGTGTGGTGTGGGAGACTGCGTGTGTATAAAAGGAAACTTGTTTTCCACAAGACAAGCAAATCACTTTGAAACCAGAGGGATGATGTTACAGAATAGAAGCTATTCCATTAAGTCATAAGTAAAACTTGAACCACTTCTGCTGGAGAGGCTGGCCTCGCTGTCTCTTTTAGGTTCCTCAGGGAAAGAAACTATTTCAACACTTTTATCAACAGGACTGAAGTAACTATTCCCTGGCAGTTCCTTCTAGGCTCACTCAGGCTTTCACAACATGTACAGAAGTTGCTGTGTTTGAAGCAGTCTTGCCTTTGTGCTCTTCTGAATCTCCCTCTGCTTTTTGAAACACAGAGGATCCATCCTCACTAGTGCTTACGGCGTTCCAGATCCCTTTATGTGGGTAATGATTGAAGCCAAAAACACAAAAGCTTGTGTGAGTGGTGAGTGGGGACCTAGAGACTGACATGTTTCTAGTCAACAGAAACTGAAGAGCTGCAATAAGCTGGGGATTTGCTGGGCATCTTTCAGGCCAACCTGATCTGTTGCATGCAAGAAGGCGGCAGACCCCACCCAGCCCAGGCAAGCAATTGGCATATCTAAATACCAAGTATAGGAATAGTCCAGCTGAGTACAATGGAACAAAGCAGAACATTAGGCCTGTGAGGTCCAGGCAAGTATGTAGAAATCAGTCTAGGGACCCCTTTTCTATGTGATGGCTGCTCCTCTGGTCCAGAAAGCCACCTGAATTCTTTAGAGAATTGTTTAATTTTCTCTCCTTCCCTTTTTTTAACAGTGCTGTGTTCATTCTCTGTTTCTAATTCAGGAACTTACAGTGGCAGAGATGAAACGGGAGCCATTTCTCTTGTCCCCCTGCCTGGAATGTGTCAGTGGTTTAACTTGTAACACCACTGGGAAACATGTATTTGTAGCTTTTCCTGTTGAGATAAGGCCTGCCAGCTTGATCCTAGTGACAGCAACCTGTCAGTTGTTGGTATGTTTCCAGCCTGCTGAGCTTCCTCCTGACTGTTAGCACAGACTGGTTCCATGCTGCTGAAACATTTCTCAATGGGATTCTGTTAATTCCTGTAGTTGGCTGGCACTGTCTAGCACAAGCTGGGAAAGAAAGTAAGCTCTGTTCTTTCACAGGTCTTGTGACTTAGATACAGAAATGTCTGTTGAGCCCGGCTCCTTCAAAAGAGGTTCTGAGACTTCCTATGTCACCTTGATTGCCACTTGTTTGTAAGTGAAATGAGCAAAGATATATCTGACAGAGAGGTTAGTGTGATGCATCTCTGAATGTTGATTAGAGTAAATTGATGCTACGCTTGAGCTTATCCTACCCTAACATATTGATTGGGAATGAAAGCTTTAGGACAGCGTAATAAAGGCCAGCACTTTGTTAGTCTTAGTGTAACTGTGCATGCAGTAGCTCATACTAGTGCAGTCTTCTGTTAGCAGTTGTCAAGTTGGGGCTCAAATATTTACTTTCTAAGGAACACGCTCATCTTCTGCTGGAAAGTTTTCCTTTTATTAATTTAAAAGTAACATTGGTAGTTTGAGGAATTTTTTTTTCTTCATTTTTAGGCTATTCTCTGTGTCGCTGGCTACAGATATATTCCAATGTACAGCAGTACAAAAATGCAAAGTACCTAAATCTAGTTTCTTTGCAAAAATTAAAGTGCATTAAATACATAAGAAGCTACTGATGTAATGTGCTTTTTACTAATTTGGGTGCAGCCATCAGAGAAAAGAGGTTTCTTTACAAAGTTTTCATTTTTTTTGTCCCTTCTGAAGTGTGAAGAATATTTAAAAGCCCACTGTTAATAAGCTTGATGATTCTGTTCTCTCTAGTTAGATGTTGTCTGTGGTATATCCATGTGTAAGCCCTTCAACTCCTCTACACTTAGCAGTTGGAATACAAGGGTAGAAGATGACTTATCTATATGCGTGTAACTTTTTATACCTTCTCATAAAGGTGGTTGGTTTCACATTTGGGGCTGAAGGACCAGTGGCTTACAGAGTTAGTTGCAGTATGATGGTCTTCTGTTTGGCTGTCCCAGTTATGGAAGTCGTGGCCTCTGCCATAGCCTTGTACTTACATAAATCCCTTTCTGAAGTTCACCGAAGTGTAAACCAAACATACACAGTGGCTGCAGCATGGAAAAGGGATTTATTTGCACTTGTTAACTTCAGCCATACAACCCATTCTTCGCTCTGCTTTGTCACAGTGCCCGCTGTCAGCTGCTGCATGTATACCCAGAAGTGACAATTACCATACTGTATGTCACTCCTCTGAAATGCCTTTGTGTATGCTAATAAACATACCTTAGGCATAATGTTTATGTCCACTAAAATAAACTGCACACAGTGCAGGGAGTCAGGCACACAGGTCCCTCAAGTAAGGATAGGGATTTGTTCATCTCCTGTAACTCCAATGCTCTGTAAGAACCATTCACCTGCAATAAGCAGAAGAGCAGAACCATGGTGGGGGGTGGGGAGGGAGCAAGTTTAGCAGCAGAATGATCAAATTAAGCCACAGCATTGGTGGGTTTTTCCCTTTTGCTTTCATCTTTCTGCTTACAAAGGGTATCGCACGTGATCTGATTTTTCTCTTTGGCAATTTCACATCATTGCAACACCAATGAAATAAAGCAGGGAGCATTTGTTACCAGCTGTACTCGGAGCCTCAGCCGGCACATCTGGATCAGAAGGTCCACAATTTGTTGTTTTCAGCAGACATCTCAGCTAAACGTGTCTGTTGCAGGTGGCTTTAGAAAGAGCAGGTTTGGGCTTGATCCAAGATGTATTGAGCATATGGACCTCCCAGTGATGTCAGTGGGTTTTGCTAGCGCCCAGCATCATCCTTGTGGATTAGCCACTTGTGAAGAGAGTAGGCACTGCCTAGCATGTGGCAGTGTACGTGTTCTCTGCTTTGGTCTGTGGCTCCATGCTCACAAAGGGAATCCTTGGCTGGCCCAGCTGCAGGGCTGTCATTGGGAAAGCATGTCTGTTTTCTCAGCAGCATGTGTCCATGCACACCACCCCCCCACACACCCCAGAAGAGGGAGACAGTGATGGTAGCTTTACCTTTCTGGTCACACCACAGAGCCCAGTAGTGGTTGTCACAGAAAGAAGGAATTCCATGCTGTGATTTCTGGTCCTCTGAGTCATATTAATTAATATTGTTATTGCCATTTTCAGTGAGCTAGTGTAGAAAGTCACTCCCATAGGACTGAATCATGATGTCCATGCATGTCCTCGGTAGTAGGTTGTGTCACCTCTTGTTGCACTTCATGAATGGGCAATTGGGCGGACTTGGATCTTCCTACGTCTGTGGTCAGTACGTCCATCGCAGCTACAGCAGCTATAGCAGCAGCAACTGCAGGCAATGATCATGAGCAGCAGAACAGTAACTGGAAAGAGAAGCAAAGGATATTGCTTCATGATGTAGGAGCAATCACTGCAGAGTAACCCTATGTCTCTTCCAAGTTGTTTGGTGAGCAGCAGCATGAACAAAGCCTGGTTTCTTACTCATTTTTTTTGCTCTACATCCCCACCTCCCTCCTCCTAAGTTCCTGCTCCCTTCTATTAGTTATCCATTTAATCTGAACAATTATTACCAGATATTTCATGACTTTAAGAGCTATGTACCAAACCGTGTGGGGGTATATCTTTACCTGCCTAATGGGCTGCTGTTTCAGAGATGACATGCAGTAACTAAGTAGAGCTGTGTGCCTGGTAAGGATGGAGATCCAAGTCTCCCATAGTTGTGTCAGAAGCAATTTGAGAGGATTTGGTTAGTCAAATTGGCAGTTGCATTTCTGAAGAGTACGTGCAGTATGCCCTTTAATGAGGATAGATGCTCGTGACTGGGTCAGTTTTACTCTTTCTTCTGTATTTAGCTTGAAAAAATAGATACTTCAAATGGAGGGGTTTGTTTCACAAAGCGGTGGGCTAACTTGCTATTATTCTACACTAGACATAATGGTTGGTGTTGGGAGAGATATGTTAGTTTATCTGGCATAGAAAAGGATTACATGTTTTATCCTGCAGAACATGTAAGAGTGTGTGAACATGCACGTGTGTGTGTGCATGTGTTCATGTGTTCCTTAAAAGTCTGGAGCTGGGCTGCCAGGTTACCGGACCTGTGGGGAACCAGCTGTAGGTACGAAAAAAATAAAGCAGCAGGTGCGTCTTTCTGAATTCCAGCCTAGGGAGGAGTGTCGAGGCTGGATACACACCCTTCCTTTTGGCTGGGAGCAAAGTGTACCTCTTTGAGGGGGAGGGCCTGCCTGCCTTCCTGCTTGTTTTCCCATTGTCTAAACAAACTTCATCCCCTATGATCAAGTAGCTCTTTGTTATTCCTTTCATGCCATCCCCACACAGTGCAACAGGAGGGATCTTGCCATTACCAGAGGAGAATAAATAGGCTCATCTGAAGCATGCTGGCTTCCACTGAACTAAGCACAGGAATGACACTCAGAGTCTCAGACTTTAAGTGCCTTCTGTGGCAGTGAGATGCCCTAATACCATTTGTTGTAAACTACCTCCTATGCATCAAAACATTGCAGCAGCTCTGGGATGGTTAAAATACTGCTGTTTAAACTAATGCTTAAATATGAGAGCTTTGGGCAAAGCTATACTGTTGCCCACTGTGCTTTGCATGTGTGTAGAGATACACACCAAGTATTAAAAAATTACCTAGAAATTAAACTGGGCCTCAGAGCACAGCCTGGAAAACAACTGCCAACAACACCAACCCACCAACGAAGATTGTGGAGCAAGCTGCCCCTGTAGAAGAGACGAGACATTCTGACACCCGTTTGCCTCCACTGATAAACTTACCAATAAACAGAAGAACCACACAAAAGGACACAATCTCCACCGGGTCAGCCTTGGGCAGTTTCTGGAGCTTAAGGAGAAACTTCTCACCAATGGTTTGCATTTCCTTTAGAAAGCCTTCAGAAGACATTCTGGCTCAACCTCTCCAGGCTTTATGCTGTAGAAGAACCAAATAGAGAATAAACCTTTTCACTGACTAATGCTAGAAGCTGCCAGCCTTCTTATAGAGCTGATGATCACAAGGAAAACAAGTTTATCTGGTCTCAGTCCTTGTTCCCAGTAGCTAAGGTGGAAGACTATTAATTGTCTACGTGTTCTGGCACTGTTTTAATTTCAAAATCTGGCTTTGAGGGTGCTTTTGTCAGCTGCACTCTTGAGCAAAGGCAAAACAGTGTTTCTTCTAAAAGGACACTTATTTCAGCAGGCATAGAGTTAGAACTGGACAGTGCCTGCCCTTGGCTTTCACTCAGTGAAAGTCGTCTTTTTTTTTTTTTTTTTCCAGCTGTGCTAACTTGTCCTTCCAGAAAGAAATGCAATTCTAACTTGACTTGAATTCCAAATGCTGAACTCCAGTGGTACATAGTTTTCAGTTGTTTTTTACTCAGTAATGCAAAGTAGACTCCCTTGAAGACTTCTTGCACTTTCAGCTACAGAAAGCCCCTTCAAAAACTAAGGTACTTACTTCAACACCTCACTACAATACCATTCATAATGTTTTTTTCCAACCGTTTTTACTGAATAGTGATATTAAGAGTTAAAGTCTGTGTTCACTGGGGACAGCTGGATGCTTTTCAAGTTCTTACAGATGAATGCAAGTTTTATATGGTAAGCTAAATGTAGCTTTTTTTCTTTTAAGCCACAGTCTGTTCTAATGGAGCAGTATATGAACTGAACAGTGGATGTCCACCCATCATTGCTGGTGATGAGCAAAGCAAAAGCCCCTGGATCTGTTGGGGAAATACCTCCCTTGTGGAGCTAATCCCTCCTACCCTGCTCAGTAATCTTATACCTTCTTTATTCTCAGAAAGAATGATCACCAGGAACTATTGTTACTGAAAATATTATTAGTTTAGTCAAAGTTAGGTGCCTCAGTTTTGCCACCAATATTCGCTGTTCTTTTGCTCCGTGAGCAAGATTTTGGAAGGCATTGCAACAACCAAGCTTGCATGAGAGCTATGGAAGTTCAAATTCTGCTTCAGTCAGTAACTAGAATAGGATATTCTTGAGAAATATCCATAGTTTCACCTAAAATAAGTGTTGGGACAGGTCAACATATAACTCTTATGTCTTTATTATATCAGAATGTACTAGCCTGTGTGTGTTGTAATAGTCAGCACTGTTTTACGGGACTTGAACATTGTGATTTAATATCCTATTCTTGGTGATAACCCAAAGCCAAGTGACCAAGACGGTACTTCCAGAATAAGCCAGCTAGTTCATTATTGCACATCTGGTTTGGTTACTCAAACAAATGGATGCTTGGACTTCAGTTTTTCTAAACACACTGAGGACAGAGAGACCTTGGCTGTTTCTTTGCATGCTGGGCTTAAATACTAGAGTGCCAAGTTAAATTACATTTTGTATGTTTATGCAATTCAAAAAGGGTTTTCTTTGTTCTTTTAAATCCAAGCTAAGGAATAAAAATCGGAACCAGCTGGTTTCCTAGGGGTGGGGGTGGATGGAAAATCTACATCTACAGAAAGATCTCAGTGCAACTTAGCAGGGAGGCATAGCTGTGGCCTTTTGACCTGAAAAGGTCACTTTTGAGACTAGGCTTAAATAGTTCTTTCCAGATGATTGCCATACCCCAAATGAGCTGCTCCAGAAATGGCTGCTTTATCCTTTGCACAGTGCTGCGGGATTCTGTGTCAGCAGGTTTCTAGTTTTGTTTCCATTCCAAGAGATGGCGGTGCAGGCAGAGGTGAAGAGATTTGTGTTTTCTGCTCTGGGCTGTAGAAAAAAACTTTTTTTAAAAAGTCTGGCTCTAACATTCTGAAAATGTTTGTTCCCTTTGGAGGTGTTTCTGCCTGCCCAGAAGCTTTCCTAGCAAGGAATCTGCTGTAACCTTTCGTACCATGCTTTGGGCTGCACGAGAAGCAGCAAGTATAAGAGCTAGGCTTCTGAAGTTTGGGTATACGGTGTAAAATTACTGATGAGGATTGTAGAACTCCATATGGATTAGCAAAGTGCCTAGCCTAAAATGATAAGAGCTTGTCGCCTCAGTAATGGACACTCCTCTGCCCCATGGCACCTGATCTGGAGCTAAATGAAGGAGTTTTTATTCTAAAACTTGCAAGGAATTTTGGTTGTTTACCTTGGTTTGAACTTCTTCACGGACAAAGTTTGATGTCGGTGGTGCAGTCTCTAACCTACCTGTGAGGAAGCAAATGTTTTTCTGCTCGACTGCACTTCTGACTGCACACTGGTTCCAAGGGCTCTCACTGCTTTGGGATTTCTGCTTGTGGAGCGTAGCAAAAGGGTGAAGAATAAATCACTTCTCTAAAAAAAAAAAAAAAAAAAAAAAAAGTACCCCCCCACCCAACAGCTAGTTATATTCATGGACTTTTGTATCTTCCATTCTACTTACGATATAAAGTCTTTGGTCAGCACTAGTTTTGATTGTGATCTTTTTCCAATTGATTTCAGCAGAACCATGATCTTACCCTAGAGATCAGCATAAGGGTAAGGCTAGTGCTGTGTGACTTAAACAAGTTCTCTTATGCATCTGCTTTATCTTCCTCAAGTACAACACAACAGTGATGACATTACTTAAAAATTTCAGAGTGGAGCTGTTAAGAATTAATTCCTTTTCTTTATTATACTGTATTCAAGTATGCTCCTAGTTACCGACAGTAATAAAGGCCAGGTGGTGCAGGACATTTGGTCGAAGCAGTAACTGTAATGATTATTATTAAAACAGGCAAGTCTTGAGAAATTTGAAACTTAAGGTTGTAGGTCTTAACTAACAGTTTACTTTTCAAGACTGGAATCCTGTTCTAGAGCCTAGAACAGCCACCCAAGTTGGTACCTCACAGATTCTGGGGTTTGGAGCAAATATAATTGTCTGCCAGTCTTTTTCTCAATTGGGAATTTCTCCTTGCTCATTGTCCTTCCTCAAACCGCATCCACTGAGGATGGGAACCTTCCAGAGCAGAGGAAACGTAGCTGTTAGGGCAGCAAAGCTGATGGAACTTGTCACAGAAGAAATGCTGAATGACCACAGTGCAACATCATCTTCATAACACTTTGTCAGACTCATGTCATGAACTTTTGCTCCGTAGCTGTAGCTAGAGATCATATGAAGTGAAAATAGGGTGAAGAGAGGCAAGATGAGAAACTTGCATAGAAAAGAAAGTGAATGCAATGCTGATGTCTTGTGACAGGCAATTTGGAAGTTCCTGCTGGGGTGGGGTGGCAGCCTGAAATTTGTGATTTCAGCTGTTTCCTCTTCTGGCTGTTCTTTAAAAAATAAGTCATCTATCAGGTGTTCCCAGTGGGACTAGATCATCAATCCTTTCTGCCCTCCTCTATGTTACAAGGCCTGGCAGGGGAGAGAATAAAACAAATCTTCTAATTTGGGTTTATTTGTTTGTGAGGAAAAAAAAGGTGGAATCTGCCATTTGCCATGAGTTGTTAGGCTTGACTGAAAAGAGAGAGCATAGTAATAATGCAGGGGGATGCCTGGTATCTGCAGGTGTGCAGCTCAGTTGCAAGGATTAGATGATCCTTTAAAACCAAAGAAACGTCCTATGTTTAGGGCTTCTGTAGATTTAGATTCTCACAAAGTGCTAATACTTGTTTTTAATGCAGATTCATCTTGCTGTGCCCACTGAATAAAGCTGTGAAAATTGCCATAATAGCACTGAAATTATCTTTCTGAACTGTTTTAATGGACTTATGCCATACTGAAGCACTCAAAGAAGTTGGCTGCTCAGCCCTTTTGAGAATAAAACCATTAAAAGGCCTCAATCTAGACATTCAAGAGAAAGGCCTTGGTCAGGGTTTCTTTGTACTGTCAACTGGCTATGTATGGTAGTTTCCAGGCTTCAAGCAAGAAAAAGAGCTTTCGGATGACCATGTAAGGTGGGGTCCCACATCCCTCATCCCATGTTCCTCTGTCTGCCTTAAGCTAGTCAAGTTGCTGAAGTGTTTTGGAATTGATGTAAATTGATCTAGGTTTTTTTGGGCTGTCTTTGGTTTGGAAAGCTGTATTCTGTGTGTCTACACAGGTGCATCAAAAGTTGAACTGTAGGGAGTGGGTGAGCTTAAATTTACTGCTGAGGAATGAGACACTTGTTTAGTCATAACCCTGGTGGCATTTCAGCAGCCTATTTCAGTGCAAAGAACATGAATTTCAGTTTGTGGTTTAGCCCCAGGACTGGAAGTTAGTAAATGCAAGCAGTCTTCCTGGCCTGCCAGTGATGTTTACTGGTTGTGTGACTTTAGATAAGTCATCCCATCCCTCTGCTGGGTGACTTCATCTCTGCAAAGTAGCAGAACATGTAACCACCATCAGAGGTTTGTTAATTGTTGTGTGTCCAAGTCTCTAACATGCTCTGAAATCTTTAGATAGAAAGACAGTAAGTCCCTGGTTTTGTTGCAGTTACAAAATGAAACGACCTTTGCTTGCTAACTGCTTGTTATACTTCAGTCACTGAGCCCATTTAGGATGAAAGTAGATGAAAGCATGGCTTCCGCTCTTGGTTGCTCCTTACTCAGTCATGCCCGACAGGGTGTATTTCTCTTGACATGGCCTCCCGATCCATTGGTTTTACTGTGCTCCCTCTGCAAATTTTTGGTTGCATGGGTTTGTTGCTACAGTAATCTAAAAATGGAGACCAAGCTTTGGCGGGGGGAATCTGTTGGTGGTTCCCTGAAGCTGCCAATGCCTCTAGTCCTAATGCAGCAAGTCCCAGTGAAGGTGAGTTGGTTATCCTCCACTGTGCCCGTTGCCCATATCAGCAGTGCTCAAGAGACCTTACAAAGTAGGACCTCCTTGATGTGCCCAAGCAAGCAGAATGCCATTGCAACGTTCTCATTGCAATGTTGACTTATTCGCCAAGACTGTGGCTGTGGAGAAGCAAATACTTTGTGTTGCTTTTACTCCAACAAGTCAAATAAGTTGGTTGAAATTGGACCTGTACAGGGATGGGAAGCCTGTATGGACTGTGGTAGCTTATTTGGTAGGAAATCTTAGAAGGCAATCCCAGCTTCATGGAAGGAGAGTGCTGAGCAGCTGAAGGGGAGGGGATGCTTTTTATTCTGGTCTAAAACTTCAAAATAAACTCTGATTGTGTTTGACCACTTTCTTAAGAACATGAAGGCTTGGCCAGTTCCTAAGCCTGCCAGCTTTGTTCTTGGTTCCTGAAACATGCCTCTGATTTCGTACGGATAAGGTCTGCAATGCTTCCTGTCCTAAAACATTGCTGGGCTGCTAGGTGTTGTTACAGTTTAGATGCATTTTGGCAGAACGTGTAATAATTCCTGTACGATTGTTTATTGTTCAAAGTTTGTAGTGTACTTCTGAGATGAAAAGGGCTATAGAAACGTAGTCATATTATCGGTGCATGGTTTTCCCTTATCATTGTTACTGCAATGTTTGCTGCCATGACTGTAGTTGACCAGCCACATGAATCTTAACTATAGTTCACAGACAAGCCCTTTTTTCCTAAAACAGGAGTGAACAGAGCCAGACAGACCTATAATTCATTCCCAAACAGATGAAAATAGTTTCCAGTATCAAGAGAATTCAGTCTTTTAACAGCACACACCCAAACTGGTAAATTGCAGCTCAATGTCATGGGAGAAAAGCTTTGACTTTGTCAGCTGGTCTGGAAAAGAAGGCCATGCATTCTTTCAGATTATAAAGCTGCCCTGACTGGGTAGCCATTTGGCTGGAATACCCTGTCATCTCCACCACCCACTATTTGGAGATTGGTTTTGAGGCAGCACCATAAATGTTCCTTCCCTCCCCTACAACCTAATATTAGATTAATATAAAAAGGCACTGAATTCCCTGCAACAGTAGTTTCAGTAGCCGAGGTACCCATTGGAGCACTGAGGTGAGAGTCTCTACACCTCTACAGAACTCCCTGGTTTTCTCCATTCCATCCCACAAACAAGTCCACAAAACCCTATGAGATAATTCCTCACTACTAGTCCCATTTTTAAGTGGGGAAACCAAAGCACAGAGCCATCCAGTGAAAGGTCAATTTTAAAAATAAACCTCTAGCTCTTCTACAAGAGAACTTTTTTTAGGGTCGCTGATGCTTGAATCTAGCCTGAAAGTCTATTCTAATATTAGCAAAATAACCATTTTGCAGGAAGCTGACAGAGAGGTAGCTGTGTGCCTGTGAAAGCCTTGTAAATAGTTATTTCACAAACATACTGGGATCTATCAGTAGTTCAGTGTTTGAGGTAAGGCAGCTGGAGCCCCCTGAGGGTGCTGGGAACACCTCCATCTTCTTTCAGCCACCTCTGTGCCCTGTCCTTGACTGGTCTCAGACCTACAGGTCTCAGAAATTACATGCATTTTTGAGTTCTTTGAAATATGCTGGTCTAATCCTAGTAAAGATGCCACTTGGGTGTAAGAACTCAGAACTGAGGGCTACAACAGCTGCTTCCTCAGAAGAAGCTGTTTCGAACCGTATCAGCTGTGGTTGCGCAGGGTAGTGGTGAGAGCCTGCACAGAGGCGAGGGGAGGGTGCTCCTCTCCTCACCCAGTTCTCTTACAGTCCCTGCCGTCCAGTGCGCAGCTTTGCTCACTGGCCCGCTGCAGGCTGTGTGGGTCAGGGGTTTGTGTTACAGAAAGGATCTGCTCTATCAGACTTGGTTTATTTTGTACCTCCACTCCCATAACTGCTTTTGCATTGCAGTTAGGCTAAGAGGCCTGTGCACTATGACAGCTGTAACACAAGCCATGTCCTGCTTCTTTTGTCCAGACATGTGTTTCATATTGCTTATCCCCCCCCCCCCCGCCGCATATGTACAACACGGCTGTGGCTGGACAAGCCCTCAGCCAAACCCATTAAGATTTTCTTTTGGCGAGGAAAACTTGGCATGTTTCTCTACCTCCCTCCCTCCCTTGCCCTTCTCCCCTTGCTCCTCCCTCCTCCCCTTTTTTTTTTTCCCCTAAACTTTGTTTTGCCCGTACTTTATTTGAGAAACTGTCTTAACTGCAACAAACAACCTACAGAGACCCTTCATTAGCAGGGTGGAAACTTCCCTCCATCCCCTTTGAACCTAGGGCTAGACTGGAGGCGTGTGGGTCTTAACTACTTACATCTTCTCACACAGGCAGTTCCAATTCAGTGTTTGTACAACACGTAGGTCAGAAAGACCTGCCCTCCCCGGAGAAAAGTGGAAATACCTGATCCTTAACATTCCTCCCTACAGGCATGTGTAAGGTCGGGAAGACATCTTTCTGTGCGAATTGGCTTTCTGCCTCTCTCCCTACCTGTTTGTAAACAGCTGACTGCCCATGTGCCTCCTGGAAGAGGCAAGGGGTCCCAGCTCAGTGCTAGGGGCTGTAAGAGCTTCCAAATGGAGTTATCTGCTTCATATGGCAGAAAATAGGGGCTTACATGGTCAGTCTCCTTGCCAGCCCCCCCTTCTGTACGCAGCAGCAAAACAGAGATGGGAGCACAGGCTGTGGGACACTTCTCTATGTAAAACTAAAGCTTGGACTCAATGATCTTAAAGGTCTTTTCCAACCTAAATGATTCTATGATTTCATGTATTTGGGGGATCCTTTTCCTCTTCCTTCCTTTCTCACGCATTCAGACCTGATGGTCTTGTTACTGTAAACCATAGACGATGTATGTGTATGTAAGTGTTCTCTCTGAGCAGTGGTTTCTCATGCTGTTTTGAATAGTAAACCAGCATCTGTGCCTGATACACTAGCTGATTTTTTTTAAAATGCTTGTTAGAAGCTGTGTAAAATCTTTCCATTTATTTCTATTGGACACAGATGCTTAACTTGCACAGTATGCTAGTTCCCCAACCAAGGTTTGTTTTCTAAGCTCTCTGCTTCAGGATTTGGGGGATAAAACTTAGCTCCAGCTGGGAGGAGCTCTGGAGAAATGCTGTGGCTGGCACCCACTTGGTTTCACATGTGCTTTCCTGTGCTGGCAGCTACTCACTAGTGGCACATACACTACTCTTACAGAGGAGCAGACCAGCTCGCTTGTCCACACTAAATATTAATATATCAAGTCATCACAGTGGAGAATGCCCTGTGCTAGACCTGCTTATCAGCTAATGTCACATTCCTTAACAGCAACAGAAAAATGAGCAGCCAGCCTGTCTAATCAGCAAAGAAGTTGCTTACTCCTGCTCTGACTGTCGAAGCAATGCAAGACTGCAGGCTGGCTCCTTTTGTTAGCAGTACGGCTGCAGCGCAGCTTTCTGCAGCCCTAATAAAAGCTTTTCTCTCGCCACCTTTGCTCCTGAGTGTCCCTTGCAAACAAATTCAGGCTAGCAAGCTCTGCTCAATGGCTGATTCTGCAGTTCACCATAGAGAGAGCTACAAAAGCTCCAGCTACTTGCTAACTAGCTGAATGTTAAGGTGCTACGGTTGACCGCACACCAGCAATAGCTCAGCCTTACCCCAGCGGCGCCACGAACTCTTCTCCTCTTGTTTTTCTTTCTGTCTTCTTAAACTTTCACGTCATCTCTCCCCTCATCCTGGCTTGTGTCTCGCTCCTCGCTCGGCTCCTCTCTGCTCTGCTGCTGACAGCCAGCTGTTGTCTCTGCCTTTTTTTTGTTATTGGTTGTCCTGGAGATAGGAAGTTTCGTGTTACATGTGTGCCAGAGAGGGAGGGCGGGCGGCAAGGAGCCACCGCAGCCGAGCCCGCTGCTGGTGCGAGCTCCCCGGAGTGCCTAAGTGCCAGCACTTGTTGCTCGCTTCCTCCGTGCATCTCCTCCTAGCAAGGTCTTTTCTTTTTTTTCCTTTTAATTACAGCTTTTTCTGGAGTGAGACTTGAATTGATTCTCTCCTTGCGATGGTTTGGGGGTGTGTTAAAGCAATTAACTTTTCTTTATGCTGCCCAGTTTCCTTCCGACTCCCGCGGGAAGGAGCTTTTCTCTTGTGTTCTTTGAAGGGGCAGAGCATGAAATCTCAAGGACAGTGCAGCACGGTCTGCCACTGACAGAGGAGCAGGGATGATGCTGGGGTGGTGAATTTGCTCCGTGCCCTTGGCCAAGTCATTTACTCTCTTGATGCTGTGGTTTTTGCTTCTTGTACTCTGGGGACAGCTGACACCCACTGTCTTGTCTCAGAGGGTTCTTGAAGTTCAGATGATATTACAAAGGATGCAGTCCTTCAGACAGGTGCAAAATGATAATTTCTCGTCAACCTCATAATTTGCTCTTCTATTTGATAAAGCTCATTAAATGGCTTTTGTTCAGCAACTGGCTTCTATGTAACTAATTTGTCCTCATATATGATTTTTGTCTTTTTTAATGCATTAATTTCTTGGCTTTATTCCAAGACTAGCTGGGATTTTTGGGGGGGGGACTTCTTCTGATGAGGCTGTGTACCCTTCTTTGGCTCATATGAGGGAATGCTTTTTTATGGTATATTTTGGGAGAGGCAAAGCTTCTCTTGGGATATGTGACTTTGCTGCTTCTCTGACTGTCCATCTGCTTCTACTAATTGCAGGAATAGGGCTCCTGTTTTACCTGCTGTACAAAAGCAAAGAGTACCAAAAGGAGGCATGGTGCAGGCAGCAGTGTGGTCAGTTTAGCACTTTCCTGAAGTGTATTGCCACAGACAAAAACACGTTAATAAATTTGATTGTTATTTGCTCCTCATCCTATCCCATGATGTCAAATCAGGGTAGGATGTCTCAAATGAAATAATGATTTTGTTTAGACATTTTAAAGATCAATGGTCAGCTCATACATACTCCTGTTGAAGGGTGAGGGAGGCAAATAATACAGTTGCATATTTAAAAGATGAAATAATTTTAGGATATGTATAATAATACAAACTACCATTAATTTATGTAAATCGGCTCTCCATCTTGTAGGTATTAGTCAGGTGCTCGGGTGACTCAGGAAGTTTTCCCACCACATGTTAATGCATAACCCCAACTGTGTTTCAGGACCTCTTGTGTTCAGTTAAGCATTAATCCAGTGGTTACACCCAAAATCCCTATTGGTAACTCTGGTTTTGGCCTTTTGACTTTCATTATAGGACTGCAATCTTATTTCTGTAACTGAATTTCCGTTATGACCCAACTTATGAGCACTGTTGGCTAAAGTGGGGCTGTGGTCCCGATTTGGGTAATTCTGCAGGAAGATGCAGTTACAGGAGGCTGGATGGAAAGGGCTTGGCTGTACAAGCCTGATGGGTTAGAAACTAGAAGTCTAAATTCCAGTGACTTCAGAGCAGATCTCTGCTTCCACCAAAGCCCTCCCTTGGGGCATCTCTTTTGTTTGTATTAAGGGACAGAGGTGTGTGTGGTTGTCCCTCCCCAGCATAAGCCTGGTGAGTAGGCTGTAGGGAGTGAGGAGAGGGGCTTGACCATTACTGTATGCCTGGGTTAACTCTAATACAGATCAGTGCGTGTGAAAGAAAGAGACACGGACTAATGAGAATGCCTGCCTGTTTTCTTTTGGGGAAACAAAAAGCTGACTTGCAGCTTGCTGACATTTCTATAGTCACGTTGCATTGGCAGGACAGACAGCACCAGTAGTTCTTTTGGAAAGGCAGGACAAGGGGATCGAATGTGTTGTCCCCATCCCGGTCCCCCCATGTGAAAGGAGCTCTTTGAGTGCAAGACGAGAGTGAGTCAGTGCAGCTCTGCAGGGGGATATAAAGCCAGCTTTGTAGTAGCCCTCTCTAGGCTTTCAGTGCCCTAGACCATGCGGTGCAACATCACGCTGTTGCAGCCCTCCTTACCTGAGCAGGGCCAGGTCCTTCGCGCTTCAGCACACACATTTCTTTTGCTGTGGCGACAGTAGTCTGTAACCTGCTGCTTTGCTGCTTCACTCGCTCTTCTGCTTGGTAAATTAACCTCCCAGGCCGTGGGAATGAGTGAGCCAGCTACTGCTGTAGACCTTTGCAGGGTTTGTGATGCTTTGGTAGACATACAGTTATGTTCCCCCCAGACACACACATGCACGCACACAAGTTAAGCAAACTGTGTTTGGTAGATCTCTCGCAAGTTCAGACATGCCTTAAAGGGTTTATAATAAGAATAAATGAAGTGCTCACTCTCTTACTTTTCCCCTCTCTGACCCACTTTTTGCAGATAAAGTTGGTAAGCCAACTAGGGCGCTCCTTGGTAGAGAAGCAAAATCTCCACTTTGTTCCTCCTTGCAGTGAAATAATTCTCTTCTAAAATAACTTTTGTTGCTGCTTGGCTGCAGGATTTGATCTCTAAATGCCTGATGAAGTGTTTCTGTGTATCTGGTATCAGCATTTTGATTAAGAGACAACTGGCCACCTCTGCTGTGAAACCCAGGTTTTAAAAAGCTCCTCTAAATTCTGCCTGCTTTCTTAAAAAAAAAAAAAAAAAAAAAAGAAGAAAAAAGTAACCACCTGGTTCTTCTTTCTCTAGCAAAATCAGTGTCTTTGCTGGTTTAAGTTAGGGAGTGTTCTAGAAGAGAAATTACTTCCTGCCTGTATTGCTAATGAGCATATCTTTGTCACTAAACTCTTTTTTACATATCCAAAAGCACTGATGTCTGCCAGAAATCTTTTAAAGTTTCCTGGAAGAATCTAATCATCTTCACATGGCTAGTTTGCTAAGACTGGTAGAACTGGTTGTGCAATACTGTATGAGCAAATGGACTGGTTTTCATGGATGTAGGACTCTACCCAAACTTTGGCTGCTGATCTAAAGCATGTGTTAGCAGATCGAGACCCGGGCTGTATTATCTGAATAGGGCTCCCCTGTGACCTCAGTCTGGACTGTATTTCTGTGACTTAATTTACATTCTTGTTTCTTCAAATGTAGATTTCTTCACCTTCAAACCACAAACAATAAAATTAGAAGCTCTCCAATGTGAAATATATAGACATACTCTGAACTCTGAGGTGTAGGGATCAACAGGACCTCTTTACATATTTATCCTAGAGCCATTCTGATTGGACATTGAATATATTTGGCCAATGGTGCTGAATTAATAACTGCATATTTCATCCACCTTGCCTTTTGCAGATCTCAAAGATCTGAAAGTATTTGGCAGAAGAGATTGACACCACTGTTTGTTTTGCATGTGGGGAAGTGGAGGCAGAGAGACCTTAATCAAGGTGCCAGGAACAGAACCCTAGTTCTGCTCCAGGGCTTAATCGCTGTGATTCCTGCTGGAATAGGCATTCCCTGCAAAAAAAGACTCAAGTCTTTATCAAAAGACACCTTGCATTTGGAGGGTGGAGTTCTTGCCAATAAAAATAATTACCAGATCATTTTCCCTTTTGTTTTCTAGATGTCGCCATGCTGCCATAGCAAAGTACTTTGGCGATGTCACCCCACCTTGTAACAAGTGCTGTGATTACTGCAAGAACCCAGGGGCAGTGAAAAGACAACTGGAGTCACTGGAGCGCTGCAGCAACAGCTGGAGCAAAACCTGCATTGGGCCCACAGGTTCCTCCTGGGATAGCTATGACCCAGAGCTGTACGAAGGCGGAAGGAGAGGTTGCAGAGGTTTTAGCAGGTCTGTACTTGGTAGCTCAAACTCAGTTCATAGGGGCTATCAGAGAAGAAAGCATCTCCCAGCTGCAGGCCCAGCCACTCCTATTTACAGCACATGTTTCTGTGTGGTGGTATTTTCCTGTAACTTCCTGGCAGCAGGAGCTGGAATTTCATTTTCCACACACTTTGGCAGCCTTGATCACATTCACGTCCCAGAGAGCCAAAAGCCGTTTTGACTGACCTAAGAATTGCCCTTCAGAATGTAATTGGTTCAAGAAACTAGCCTGAAATTTTTTGAAAGTGGTAAGTGGGCTCAGCCCGTTCACAGTCACAAGAATCAAAAATGTTTAAACTGAGACCGACATGACGACAAAGTATGACATGGCCCAGAGTTCATTCCTGACTTAATATGGCTGTCTGTGGGCCAGCAGGCTGGGGGCCACTGACAGGACTTAAGTCATCACTGAGGATGTAATGGAATGCCAGTGTCAGCTTCTTCTGCGGATTGCTAAATTTTAGTGTTTCCTTATCAGGCTGACAGCAAAATGAAGATGTGCAGTGGGAAACATGATTAATTCTGTAAAATGCTTGGCAGTATGGAGATGACAACTTCTCTTCCTCCTTGTTCTCTGGCTGAGTTGCGGTGATTGTGCAGCTCTCTCAGGATGCAAGTTTTGCTGCCTGCACTGCCTGTGAAGCTCTGCCAGGATGCACAGCGCTGTCAGCTGGCCTAGCCTTCTGCTTTACCTTAAACAGCTTGAGACTGGTAGCTTTGTTCTTCAGGCAAGTCCAGCTGAGTCAGAGGAAACTGGTATACTTGTGACCTAAGCCCATGTTTGATCTCAGGACCTGAGAAGACACGGCCAATGCTGTTGTACAGCACAGTGTTTGCCACTTGATTTATTGAATGTCTCCATGACTTGATTGTAGCTTTGCCTTGGAAGTTGTAATAGTCAACAGCCTTAAAGCTCTGATTTGTGATACCTGTAAGTTTTGGCTGTGACAGCTGTGGAAGGGAGTAAACTGTTGGGCTACATCTGGTGAGAATCAGCTGCTGCATTTCAGTGTATTAGTGATGGAGATTTCATTTAATACAACAGTCTGTG
Source organism: Harpia harpyja (assembly GCF_026419915.1). Lineage (NCBI taxonomy): Eukaryota > Metazoa > Chordata > Aves > Accipitriformes > Accipitridae > Harpia > Harpia harpyja. Next base: position 8,326,906 of record NC_068953.1, on the reverse strand, counting down.
AACAACTGAGGCTGAGGAATGGATGCTTTGCCCTTTCTGCCATCTCTGCTCCAAGGGCAGTAGTGACTGACAGACGTGGTACATGACACAATGCAGTGACTCCTCAACCCCATGGGAGAATCTGGCAGAGCTTCTGAAACGCAGCCCTCCATTCTCAGAGCAGTAGTTATGTGCTACTAGTTCATGCCACTGCTTACTAGTTCATGCGATTCACAAATCCATTAACTGCTGTCCAGGTTGAGGGATGGTAGTGAAACTAAAAGCTAAGAGTTGTTCAGAAGGGATGTGAAATACATCATCTTTTGTAAATACTGGGATGACCTAGGCTTTCCAAAGCCTGTCCCCCAGTCAATGCTGCAGCTACAGAAATGTTTGTTCCTCTTGTTTTCCTGCCTTATCCAGGTATGACGAAGAAAGCAGTGGGAATGGAGATGAAGCCAATGAAGAGAATCGGAAACGGGAGTGGAACAACTTCTACAAAAAGCAGATGAGTCTGCGCAAAGTGAGTTGGTATCCCTTTGTAAGAGATTCACAGATTGTTTGCTGTGAGCTTGTCCTACAGACATAAAGGCTTTCTGGCACTAATGAAAGTAAATTATTGCATCTTGCTGTCGCTTGTTCTGTTTTTTTACTTTTTGTACCTCTGCTTTCACTATGTTCTCCATATTCTGGGTCAGTCCTATAATACAAAGAAATGCAGCTTACTCATGTACTGACTTCTCTCCAGTGCTAATCAAGAGGATCCTGTTGTCTTTAATACCTCTGATATTAGTAAAAACAGATTTCCCCATTCAGCTTCTCTTGCATATTCCTATAGCAAAGGTGAACTTTTGGCTTTGATTTTCATTCTTTGTCTTCTTTCTCCCATTTTGGTGCCTTTTCAGTACCTTTGTAACTTCAGCATTAATTTTCCCTGGAGCAGGGGTATAAAATGTGTCTTTTGTGCTTCTAGACCTGCATGTGTGTTGCAGGAATGGAAATGTTTGACTGATCTTTGTTTTCTTCCAGGGCAAAGAAACAGAAAAGGATGATTTTGTTCCTCCAAGTAAATATCTTCTTTGATTTATAGTGGTTTTCTTTGGGAGAAGAAAGTCTTGTGTTTTGCAGCTGTGTGTAATTTGTATAGCATCAACACTGGAGGTATCAATCCCTAGGCACAGAGGTTAGGCTTTTGGCTGTGAAAGCTTGGCTGGAGGAGATGGATCAGGGCTTAGCTTTGGTTGGGGTGAAGGTATGGAATGCATCTTTCTGAACAGCTTTTCCAAATAAGCAAGAGAGAATGAAAACTCTGTCTAACCTGGCTTTGTAGGCTATTTCTGCAGTGGTTATGCAGCAGTGTTCAACTGGGCTATAAGGAAACTGCTGAAAAATTTTGCCATTTGTAACCGTGCTACTTGAGGCCCTGTCTAGCAACACAGTTCTTACACTATTGTAAAAGAATACCTGGTAGTTCATGTTACTCTATTCAGCCTCTTTTTTTTTTTTGGTTGGTATTGTGGGGAGTGGAAAAGAGTTGAGTTTCCTAAGAGCTGTGATTCCTTGAAAAAGGGTTTCCTGAGATGGGGAGGTTTTGGAAAGCTGTTAGTCATAAACTAGCAAAGTAGACGTTCTCATACAGGGAGAAAAATCTCACTTTGGCTTCTGCCTACTCTTTTGGTGTTTGTAGCTTCTCCAGGTAAAAAGGGTGACCTGTAGTGGTCTTTGGGGTAACTGTGCAGGGAGGAACGTGCCAAGCAGTACTGGACTGGCACCCTCCTGACAGTTGAGATGTTCTCCATCAGCCCTAGCCCTGCTATGACGCCTTTTCCAAATTGCCTCTTCTGTGGTAGGTGCAGACTGTCCCTTGAAGGATGCCTTCAGCAGGAGAATCTCTAAGCTCACAGTGAAGGTAAGAAAGGCTGGTTAATGTTGTCTTGTTGACTTGCAAAGAACAACAAAGATTCTGCTTGCCCTGTTCTTACTCCTTCAGGGATGGAAGTCCAAGGGGCACTATAACTTCTGTAGAGCATGTCTGAGTATCCCATGTTTCCTAGGGACGGGAACACTGCTTGAAGATGCTGGAAGAAGCTTTGAGCACCAATCAAAAGGTTCCAGCAGGAGGAAAAGGGTATGAGATGAGAGAAAAGGGGTAGCATATTGAGTCCCTTAACACAGGGCCTACCCTTCGCTGAGCACCATTACTACTCTCAGGGAGTGCCTTTTTAAGTTATTTGGTCCAAGGATGTAGTTTCACTTAACAGCATCCTTCTTGTAGTGATGTTCAGGATCAGATAGGAGGACTCTTATGTCTGATTCTGCTAAATCAGCTCGATCCTAGGAGTCGCAATTCTTCCCTGACCCACAGGATGGGGATAGTGTACTTCTCAAACTGAGAAACTGGACAAGAGGACTTTGATTTAAAACTGTTTTCACCACCCTTTCCATTCTCCAGCAACTCACTCTGCATCCCTTAGGACTTAATTGGAAGTTATCACTTATTCTTGCACCAGAGGGAGTGAATTTTGTTCTTTCTGGGAGATGCTTAAGCATTAGTGTTCCCTTTGCAGATAGAGAAGTATGTCTTGCCAGAAATCACCCCAGCCTGTGTTACAGGTCAGACCCTCATGCCTGTGCTGTGGAGCTGGAGTATGAAGCTTTCCGAACCAGTAAAATGGCTAACTCATACAAGGCAACTGTGCTAAAGAAGGTAGGGCCATATGTCTGCTGTTGTTCCCTTGAAGATGGTGTGGCCTCAGCTCGAGGGGAAATAGGGTAGAGTTTGTGTCAGAAAGATGAAGGAGCAGCTCTGCTTTGCCTTGGATGTCTTCTAAATCTTTCTTCTTGATTTTGTTTCCATGAGGGCCCAGAATCACGTTGGTTTCACATCTTTGTTGGCTTTACAGGCTCTGGAAACCTACGTACCAGCACAAGCTTATCCAGATGTCTTCTAGGTCTAGCGATAAAGGGAACATGGAGTTCCTCAGACTGTTGCTGACCATAGAGAAGCCTTGGTTTAGGTTAGCTGGTTGCCATAAGTCTCTCTGAAGATGTTTCTGTTCTTGAGATAGGTGTCTCTTCAGGGGAGACATTTGTTTTGCCACTATGGCTTTTAGTATGCACAAAGGTGGGAATGCATAAAGATTTCTGGCCACTAGAGAATATTTCTGTTCTCTTTTCAGGTAGCAGAAATCAACAAAGCCTCAAAACAAGGAGAGTTGTTCTCAGTCTTTGGGTCTGGAACTGGTGGCAGCAGCAGCTTGGAAACAAAATCTGGGTCTCCAGCAGAAGCAGACTTCCTCCCTGCATGCCAGGTTTACTCGGTGAGTGAGTACAGATGGGATAGACAAGGAGGCAATGGTGTGCTTTGTCTATCTGCTTTTTTATATTTTTATTTTAAGTCCTTTCTGTGGCCATAGCTGTATATTTCTATTGTAATTGTTTTCCCTGTTTGTCCTTTGTTTTTGGAGTGAGATCAACTAGTCATGCTGGTTCCTATTAGTGAATATAATCTATGTGCAGGCCATACATTAAGTAAGCTTTCTTCATCTTGCTCTAACCAAGGATGCCGTCTGTTTCCTTACTGCAGGCCTATGACTTTAACCTAATCCATTTCCCTGATGTCTCAGTTGATGAATGTGATGATAAGTCAGTTTTAGAGCCTTCTGCAGCTTACGGCTGTACACACTAGTGCATAGTATACAGAAACTTAGCTCCTTTCAGGGTTCTGCACATGCTGTCAGGGCTTCCCTAATGCTCTCATATCCAAAATTCCTTCTTCTCCCTTTCTCCCTAGTTCAAACCCAAGCGTGTGGGAGCAGGATTTCCAAAGAAATCCAGCTTGTTTCACACAGCTTCAGAACTGCTGAAGATCCAGGAGGAGAGCGATGTAAAGTCTGTCAAAAAAGAAGTAGATTGTCCAAATGGGCAAGACAACAGCAGCTGCAGTCTGGAACTGGACACCAGAAACACTGTTCTCCAGAAGAAAGAAATAGGAACAAAAGCAATGTCTGAGAGTGCTGGGGTAGAAGTACTCCTTCCTGAAAAGAAGGGAGAGCAACCCAGTCCAGACACAAAAGCTGCCCTTTGGGAGAGCCCTACTAAGAAGTCCAAACCTAGCAAGAAGCAGCAAAAACTCGCAGAAGCAGCTAAAAAAGAATCACAGGATATTTCCAAATTCTTCTCCCTCCCCAAAGGTGGGTCTAAAGCCAAAAGTTGCAGCTCAGCAAAAGAAGATGGCTGTTCTGCAAGCACACTACCTCAGGTTTCTTCTCAAAGCATGTGTCAAGAGAAGCCAATACCTCAGGAAAACAAAGGTGTCTCTGGAGAAGATGTGACTGGACAGTCCCAGGCAGAGAAAGAAGAACTGGAAGAGGCAGAAATAACACAGACTGAGAGAGAGGAGGATTTTAAGACCCAGCAGGCTTCTGAATCTGAACTCCTTCAGGAAGAAATTGATGTAACATCCAGGTAAAATCTCTACCTCTCTGCTCCCTGTGTTGCCCTGCAGAGCTGCGGAGCTCTACCAGCCTTGTCCTGGAAACTGGGAATCTGTATTAGATCTCTAGGCTGGTGAGGGAGACTCTTGCTTTACCATGGAGGGTCTCATGTCCACTGACAGTGAATGCAGTAATATCTTCACTGTGGAATGATTAAAATTGGCCTTCTCTCCACTCTTCCTGCTAGCGTTGCTGAAAATGTCACAGAAACTGAGCTAACGGTTGTTGGGGAAGGTGAGAGTGGGAAGCGACCAGGATCAGAGGAGGTAAGACTTTAGTGGATGCTGATTTCCTTTATATTTTTGCTGTTCATCTTGTTCTAAGTTTCTCTCTGGAAGTGATGCTCCCGGTCTGAACTCCACCTGATAGTGTTATTTATCTGGGGAGGGCCCAGCTGCAATTGCAGCAGAGAGGAGAATCATAGTTGCATTGCACTCCTGGTGTCCCCCTGCCGCCCACTGGGCCAGTGCCAGCAACTCAGACTGCAGTGGAAAGCTTCCTCTCCACTCTGCTGTTTCCTCTTCTCTGCAACCCATGTGACTGTACCCTTGCTGATGACTTGCCTGGAATCTCTCCACCCCCTCTAGATCTGTAACTAACTATAATTAGCAAGCTGCTTTCTCGAGTTGAGGGAACAACCACAGGCCAATGACACACAGGACCACTCAGAAGCGAACCATGCTCACAGCCTTCCTTGCCATTCAGTCTCTGGTTCTGCATTTGGCATCCGAGACTGCCTGGTAGCTGTCTCTACTGAACAGTGCAGTCTTCTCCTTGCTCTTTCAAATTGAACAGGAGTGTGGCACTCCTGAAGTGGTTGATTCTTCCTGAGGGGTGTATTCTCAGCAGACATCCTGGGAAATCTTTTCCTGTCAGTTTTTCCTGTATAGGACAGGGTCTAGCAATTAGCTGCCCTAATAAGAGCACAGGGTAATTCTAAATGTGGTAGTGTTAAAGGGTTTTTCTTAAAGTCCCTTTGTGTGGCAAACAGTGTATTATGTCTGCGCAGCACAATGGGTTACATAGATTCCTGCATAGTATTCACTATAGGGAGAGCCTACAGGATGCTGCAAAGATTCGTGTTCTCAGAAGGAAGTGGCTGCTTGGAAGTGTAATGCTGCCACAGGAATTGGTGGTTTTGGTTTTCTTCTGTCCCATCTCTAGGATATGGAAAGTCCCGCAATAAAGCGGCTACGGACAGTGGCAAAATCTTCTATTCTGTCCCTGCCAGAAAGCAAAAGTGTTGGTCCAACAAAGAAGAAGGTGACTTTTGATCCAAACTTATCACAGTGTGATAAAGAAGGAACCAGCAAGACTGTACAGCCAGTGACCAAAGGCATGTCCCTCAAAGAGACAGCAGACATCGTTGTCAAATATTTGACACCATTCTACAAGGGTGGCAGATTTGCTTCCAAGGTAGGGTACAACTCAAGACCCTCTTTAGCAGAAGGAGACTGCACCTCCCTAGTGAGCTGGGGCTTTAAGAAGGGGAAGATGATCTGGTTACCACATTTCACTTCCAGGTCACATCTTGGTATGTGCTGTTTTAGTGACTCTAGGTGCAACAACTCAGCTCTCCCAAGAAAGGGTTTGTGTGTGTTTTAGAGTGGTATCATGTTGGTTTTATGCTTGTTTGTGATTGTTCATATTTTCACACTAAACTCTGGCACGTTTTTAAGAACTCACACCTGTGAGGTGGCAACAGATTAGGTTCAATTCTGGTGTAGTTTACTTGATGTGTTCTGCAAGGCAGGATGTGTGTGCATGTGCTTCTCCAGCACTGCAGGGTCAGGTGCATTTGCAGGTTTGCAACACTCCTGTAGTCTAAATCTGTGAATAGTTTGTGCTACAGCCAGCCTGTGCTAAGGGCAAGACGAATGTGGAAACAGTCTGGTGATGTAACCAATGTCTGCTTTCTGTGCTTTATCTTCCCCAATTCTGCAGGATCTGTTTAAGGGCTTTGCTCGGCACCTGTCTCACTTACTGACTGAAGAGCAGAACCCTGCGCGCAAGACTGGTGAGTTGATAGCTGGGGAGAGCACCAAGAATCTTGGGTTCTTTTGATGCTAAATGGATTGATGTCTTTAGAGGGGGTAGATGTCTTAAGTATCATCTCAAAGGTGGTACTTCCTCTCTTGCAGTGAAGGAGGAAGCACAGAGACTCATCAAGGAGTTTTTCAAAACAAGGGTCAGGTGTGAGAGTGAGACAGACTGGCAGGAGCTGCAGAGCTCAGAGAGATGATCCTTGCATCATGTTGGCTGTCTTCCTTCCTCCAGCAGTGGGACCAGGGTATCCTGAAGAACTCAGCCATGGAGGGTTTCATGAAACCGTAGAAGTGAGCTTTCTTTTTCCACTGCATTTTTGCTCACTTCTGACCTTAGTGACATGCACTTCCAGGAAACGAGTTTCTGGGAACTTATGGAGAGTTTCTCCAATAACTAGGGCACTCAAGCCCTCTAATACCTCTTGCCAAGAGGTGTGAAGTCTGCATCTGCTGTGTAGTTTAGGGGCTGCTGCCTCAGATGTTCTGCAGTGTCTCCAACCTCTACTCCCTGCAGCAATCTGGGAAGGGCTCAGACTTTCCAGTGGGGACTCTGCTTTGGGATTGCATCTCGCTTCCTAGATAGCTCCTCCCCTTGCTCCCCCATCTCTTAGTTCTTATTTCAATGTTACCAGTAGAAGCCTTATGCTACAAGTTCACATGCTTTGCTCAGGGCTGCCAATGATGAACTTGATGGTTACGTTCCTGGATGGAACGTTTTCCCTTGAAGGACAAGAGGGGAGTGTTTTGTTTTTACCATGCAAGCAATGCCTACTTTCTGAAGGTGGAGAAACTTGGATTCTTTTTCTTTTAATCTAAACTTTTTTTTTTTACTTTGTCTAGTTCTGTCTGCCCTTTAACTTAAGCAGTGATGCTCTTTCAGTATTAACCTCTCCAATAGTGGCATCAAGGTTGCCAACACTTTTCCAGCATTTGCTTGTAACCCCTAAAGCCATATTTGCTCCCTGTGCCTCACCCACAGTCTGCAATACAGAGGGCAATGTTGCTGTTACAACTGGTTAAGGTACTGCTGTGGCCCTCAAATTCACACTGTGGTGCCTCTGCTGCTATATTTGTATAAGGACCTGAACCTTAGGGTATCAGTGGGCTTGAAATAACCTGATTCCCTGGCACAAGTCCTTTCTGTTGGGTTTTTGTTGGGTTCTGCCTTTTTTCCATGCCTACAGAGGCTGGTGGCCTCCGGCACTAGCGCTGCTAGAGGAATCTGCAGCCTGAGAGGCCATCAAACAGGCTTTTGGATCACTGTACTCAACAAATGTATTTTTTTTTAAATGTACTGAAATGTATGTGCGGAACTGACAATAAAACAATGTTATAGCTGCTGTGGACTCTTCCTGGAAGCTTTTTCTTACCACTCAGTCATACAGACTGGTCTAAGATACTTTTAAAACTCCAACACTATGAACATAGACATGAAAGCTCATTTCTTATCTGAACAGACAGCTAATAAATGCAAGCCCAGGATGGGATGGATGGGAAACATGTGCCAGCAGACACCTCCAACCCTTTATAGCTGCAGGACTTCTCCAGCTAGAACCAGAAGGAGAACCTGGAAATGTTTAACTCAAAAGTCACTTTCGCCTTCAGCTTGCTCTGCTCACTGGAGGACAAAGGGCTTTACAGGAAGCTTTTTACACAACAAGTACTTTTCAGCTGTTGCCTGCTGGCTTCTATTTTACCTTCCCATTAAAAATCCTGTTTCATCAGCCACTTAAGTGGGGTTACTATCTCTCCAGAGTTGAGCGCTTATAGAGTTCAGCTGCTGCCTGGGTGAACTTCTCAGAAATGCTTTGTTTATCTTGTAAATCTGTGAGCAGATTTGTGTGACAAAAAGTGCTTTATCAGAGTGTGGGGCATTTCTAACCAGATGAGTTGTGCTTCTATGTAAGGCAGCAAAAGCTCAAAGAGAAGGGGAATAAGGATAAGTTAATCTTTAGATATTTTTTCTCTTCCTTTCTTTCATGTTGCTGTGGTGCTTTGCCTAGCCTTGCAGTAGCACTTCTGAAGGGGAAGGGTGGAACATGCTTCAGCTAAGACCTCACAGGCCACAGCAAGCAGCAGTCAAAGGGAAGTTCCTGACAGGGAAGATGCTGTAGTTACTGCTAGCATCAGCTCTCTAGCAAGAAGCTAGCTGTGCGTTATGGCTTGCATTGAGCACCGTCAGCTCTATCCCCTTCCTAGCCAACAGTGACAACCTTTTCCTCAGGCTTTGCCAGTCACCTGCAGGTCAATCTTCCCATGTTAGATGTAAACCAGTATCTGTTATGTCATAGTTTCAAAACATCTCTATGTGATTATTTTATTGCAATCTCCTAAAGTGCAGATACTTTTCAGTTCAGTAGGATAGCTGTAGCAATAAAAATAAGTTAAGCATTTTTGTACAACCCAGGACACTCTGCTGTAATACAAATTCCATTTGAATACATTTTCTTCATGGGTATGGAGCCATCATTTAAATATGACAGCTGCATGGACATGACTGACTTCTTTATAGTAGAGGGAAACATATGCATATAATTATGTCAGGAAGAAATTAATTAACAGTAAACTTTCTTACCATTGCAGCTCAATCTGTGCCCCAGCATATGTGTTAATTATATATTAACACTGATCTGCTTTGCAATTGAGATGCTTTCTACACGCTCCTGCTTCACAAATCCTGCTATATGGCCTCTTGCATATCAATACAGAGAAAAAGCTGGCCTATGGAAAACACCAGCAGTCAGCGCAGTCATTTCATAGCCTCAGCTGTGCATTGTGATACACAAATCTCTAGCAAGCATCAGTCTTTTCTCATGTTAATTAGTTAAAGGAGTCCCACACTACATAGCTTGAAGGCAATTGCTTGCATCTGTTCAGCTGCTCTGTGCTGGAACAGGCTATGAAAAAGCAATGGTGTGGAAAGGGTGTCTTGTGCTTTGTTTAGCCACTGCATACATCACTTCAAGGAAGAGTACTTGGGGACTGAATGGCAGGTCACAGGGGAAGAGATTATGGTCCAGTCCATCAACAAACACTGTGGCGGCAGTCTTAGAAAGTAGCTGTCTGAGGTCATGGATGTCTTTTGGAAAAGTCCTCTCCAGAAGACAGGGCAGGAAGCACTGAACAAGCTTGAAGAAAAGAAAACAGTGCTGTTTTGGTTGGTCATTCTCCTCCTCTTAGGCTCTAGTGGTGCAACTCTGTTTTATCCAGGATGACAACAATCGTGTGATACATTTCTTTAGCCTGTCAAAACACAAATCAGTATCAGTCATTCTCTGCCCCAGAAATGGCTGCTTCTCATAATTAAATATTCCCATAAATCACTTTCCATAATTAAATATCAGGTACGTGCTGGGACAAAGCTGCGCTTTGTGGCCTGGGAAATGCAGTGCCCCCATCCACCTCTGGGACAGAAAAGAGCAGTAGTACCAACTCTTAGCAGAGGCTCAGCTGGGCAGTGGAGGGCAATTTCTGAATTGCCAGGAGGAAGCTGTAGGTCCAGGCTGATCTCACCTGTGACAGTTCAATCCACATAGTCTTGGGGTTGGCAGCTGAGCCATAGTTCAGTTCTATGCCAGGAAGCCCACCATCAGAGACAGGCCGCAGGGTTCGCATCTTCTGCAGCTCTTTCAATGGAATGACGCAGGAGACCGCCTGTGTAAGGAGAAAAGCCACAAAACACTCTCTGGTGCAGTCCTTACAAATAAAACCATCCGATTCTCACCAAGGAGGATCCACCTCAAGAGCTTATTGAAAGCTGAGACAAGGACTGGGGTACAGGGCAGTGTGTACAGAATACAGGGCAGGCTCCTGCTGACAGCATGTCCCTAGAACTCTCTCAAGATTGGGACAAACAGGAATGTGACCTACACTTAGTTTTACTGTGGACTGTGCTTATTAGCATGGTCACTGCACTTACAAAAGAGCACATGACAGTACTAACTGTTCTACCACTCTTGTCACTTACTTTGGGCTAGGGCTGTTGTTAGAGTGGCTGTGATGCAGGTAAATACAGTCTCTTCCTGCGCAAGTTCTTCTAAAAGTCAGAGTTAACGTCTGACAGACATCAGGGCTCTGGACTCTAGGGAGGAATTGTCTGGCATACCTGGGTGGTGCCATCCACCACAATGATCTCCTCTTTATTCACACCAAAGAAACAGGGCACAGGGATTGTGTCATCACTGACTCTCTCTACAAAGTAGGTGTTGTAGCCAAAGAAAGGCAGTTTCATCACATGCTCTGTAAGAAAGCAAAAGGTGGCTTTCAGGCAGCAGCTTCTAGCTAGCAATCTACTGCACCAACCTAAGATGGTCAAAAGCTGCAAGCATTCCCAAGCTTTTCTATATTGAAAAGTAAGATTGACAACTTCTCCTTCCCTCCCAGGCAGCTGATACTCAATTCTCAGCAGCCTGAATGGATGTCCCATTCTTTTCCAACCAGAAAACAGCTGTGCAGCCAGAGTATCAATTAAAACACAACTTGTACAGAGCTCTGAATATCTACTGTAGACTTCTACAAAAGAGGTAGAACTTCTACCATGATCACCACGCTTGGGAACAAGTGCCAATCTGCAGGAGGAGGCTGTCAGGGAGTTCTATGTCATGGCCCATTCCAGGCTCTAAGGACCCTTGCCAACCTCACGAACTGTCTCAAAAGTGCCTTCAGAGCAGCTTCCATCATGCTCAGGACAGACGACTCAAGCAGATCTGGATGTGTCCTCACCTATGAACTCGATTTTTGCATCCACTGGCTGGAGGGGCTGCCTGGTTCTCAGCAGCATGTCAACATGGTTCTGCAGAGCCTGGGGTCTGATGGAGGACTGCAGGGTCTGTGGTGTGTACTCCTTCAGCTCTTCCCTGTGCCAACAAGCAGATACTAATTCACCCCCTGCCCAGCTAAAATCAAAAGATCAACCAGGGGAATTAAGAGGAAGGAGGGGATGTGGCAACAATTTTCAATTGCATGGCTGGGGGCAAGGGTGGAGGGAGAGGGGAAGAGACAACATGTCGTATCTGAATTGGGTAATGTGGAAGGAAACATCAGAGACAGTGAGACCACCATTTTCCACAGAGAAGGCAGCTGTGCACCACTGAGTAGTGAACTCAGAGAAATCCCTCCTTTCTGGAGACAACAGGAGCTCTTCAAGCAAGGACTGTAGCATGGAAGTAAAGCCACAGGGTGTTTCTTTCACAGACAGTCTCAGCTGAACACCACCTTATTCTAACCCTGTCTTGCTCCTGTTCATCCAAAGCACTACACAGAGCAGAGCTCCAATGCCCAGCAGGGTTATGCTATTACACCCTGCTGCTGGTGCTGTAAGGGGATCTGATGCAGACATTACCTCAACTCCAAGTCAAAGTGCACAAGGATACAGGAAGGAAGGAGTGTGAAAATAACAGCTCAGGGCTGTAGGACAGAAGCTTTCCAGTACCCAGGGACATTTTTATTCCCATTAGGCATCTCACTACAGATTTTGGGTGCCCAGAGTTGAAAACTCTGGCACTTGTGAGAAAGAACAAAGGAGCATTCATCCCAACTATAAGCTCATGCACTTCCTTCTTGGGCTTGCAAACACATGGCAGTCAAAAGAAATGCCCATGGCACCCTCATGAACCTCAGCTCAGGTTTCACAAAAGGAAATGTGGATCAGAGACTGTCAGCATTAAAAGGGTGGACAGAAGGTCAACTTTCTTGATTATGGGCAGGAGTCAGTCACTAAGTGACATTAATTAGTAGCTTATGTTCTCCAGAACTGTCCATTCCTTAATTATCCAGCAAGTACTTTCAGGCACCTACTCCTAACCCCTGTGGTGCCAACAGCTATTAGAGATAGAGACCCACCCTGAGACAGACGTACCTGGAGAAAGCAGAGTTCTGCTGCTCTGCTTTGGCCCAGTGCTGGAGCACTGCCAAAATGCCCACCTGCATCTCCATTTCTTTACTACGGCTCAACAGTATCCTCCCATTCAGGTAATCCCACAGGATCTGAGAGACAGCACAGGAAAGAGCCCTTTGTTAAACCTGCCAGAAAGTTCAGGCATGTCTGGGCAGTGCCAGACTGCAGAGACCTACATCCTGCCTTGCTGATAACACATCCAGCTCAGGCTGATAACATAAAAGCAAAGGCTTTCTGAGCTCAGGAAGAGGATGCAGAACTGCACAAACCATGTCTGGTTGAGTACAGCTCATAGGCTAGGGCTACAGGCACACCGCCTTCCTTGCATCCATAGCTTCAGTTATTAGCCATTCCCAGAAACAGCACACAAAGCCGATCAGCCAAAGCCCTCCCGCTTCTTCAGCCCCCTTGGGACATTCCCATTGGCCTGTACACTAACTCTGCCCCTGCTAGGGAGCCCTTGCTAGGAAGGTTCCTGGTGTCCACACTGGCCTTGTTGCTTACCTGTCCATAATGGACATCCATATAAATTTTGTTCTCAAAGTGCAGAGGTGTCCTCCAGATGAGCCTGCGTAAAGTCACAGTGACCAACTTGTCCTCCAGCAGGTAATCATGAAGATAGTCCTCCGATCTTAACGGCCTCACCATTTTATCTACATGTTTATGCAGAGAGAGGGTCATCACGCTTGGTACTGAGACAGTGGGCTGAGCTCCATGGCCTGGGACAGGACCCTTCCTGCACACCACTATTGCACCCTGCCCTTACCACTCTGAGCATCAGCCATTCCAAGGGGACATGGACCCACACAGACACACACACCTCTCTCAGGAACAAGAAACACAGACCCTGATAAGCCACAACCCTTAACCCTAGTACAGAGGGAAACTGCTGAAGAGGAACCTCCTGGGAACCAGCAAGCATGGGGGAACTGTTTGAAACAGTAGCCATGGTCCTCCCTGTTGGAGAAACTGCTTTAAGAAAGAAGCTAGATGCTAGTCTCTACTTGCCAAAATTATCGCTGTCACTCCTGATGGCAAAAAGAACAAATTCCTGTATCTCTTCCTGTTCGCCTGCCCCCATCTGCTCACAGATCTCCTGCAAGAGCTCCTTGGCCACCTGAAGCAAGGAAAGAAGCAAATAAATACTGTGGCCAGGCAAGCCCAAAGCAGCCCCAGAGCAATTAGACATACTGGGCCTGTTGGAGGGCAGCAGTATGGCTCTGGCCATTGCTCAAAGAAGCAAGCTGGGTGAGGCATCCCAGTGTTGTGCAGGCCCTGCAGAGATATGCTGCTACAGGGATTCCTAGGAAGTGAGTGGGAAACTCTCACAGCACTGTGGGAAGCACAGGCCAAGCCCAGGGTTTTGACAGATAAGGGAGTTCCCTGGTGTAGCTCAGAGTCCAGTTCAATGAAGAAATTCAAAGCAGAAAACTCACAGTGAATGTCTTTATTCTGGTGAGGTATTCCACACCTCCAGGCATCAGTATCACTAGCCGGCGGGCACCATGCCCCTTCTGCAAAGGACAGTCTTTAGGCAGCAAGACATGCTGGATCCCATCAGCTCCACAATTGTTTTTCTCTCTTCCTCCTCATCTCTGCCTTCCACTGCTTGCCCATAGTACCTGCCTCTTCCCTGCCCACTCCATGGCATTGCACTTCCCAATCCCCTTACAGACACATGCTTCATTTCCTCTCTTGGAACACTAATCGCCCCTGTAACACTGCACATGGCACCTCCTGGCAAGCCTCTGCCCTCCCTCTCTTCCCAGCATCCCCACTTCTCTGCCCCTCAATACCAGCAATGCCTCTATCTCCACAGGGAAAGGAAGGTGGCGGCGGCCCCCGTACATGAAATTTTTCCGCAGGTTGCTCTGACAGATCTTGGCTATATCTGCAGGAAGAAGAAAAAGCTTCATGTGTGGAGCCAAACAGAGGACTAAGCATTGTTTCCTATGGTGTTCGGTCATCCTGGCTGTGTTGAATTTAACCCAGGGCTGCTGCTAGGAGAGCAAAGAGACTTGACGTCATCTCCCACTCTGCCAGGACACATCCAAATCATGAAGGGCCAGCCCCAGACAGCATCCAGGGCAGTAGGAATACAGAGGAATGACAGGATGGGAGAACTAGAACCCTCTTCTCTGGCAGGATTCCAACCCAAATACCTCACAGCTGATGACTCTGGAAGACCACTGCCAGCCTTTTCCCCCAGGGTGTAGCTTTCAAACTGGGCCTAAGCCACAGCGCTAAGCTAAGCCTAGAGACACAATTCCACCTTGCCTGGGTGAAGATGCAATGGGAAATGACCTCTGCAAACAGAAAGACTAGAGATAAAATGCGGACTCGTGCCCGCAGGCTCCGCTGCCTCAGTACCCCATTCATTTCTCCTGCCTAACAGGATAAGGGAGATTTTCCCATTGGACCATGTCCCCACCTGGATCCTGTCTTCTTTCCTTGACCACTGGGCCTTAGTAACGAGGGGGCAGACTTTTATTGTACAGGACACAGAAACAGTCATACCATGATGGGTGCTAGATGGGTCACTGCTGGCTAGCTGCAGAAACTTGGTGGCATAGGGCATCAGGATGTTAGAAGGGAGGAAATACCCAGTTAGCAGGTTTAGGAGCAACCAACCACGCAGCACGCTCTCCCTGCGGAACAGAAAGATCTGTGGGCACCTTGGAACAAGACAATACCTGCTCCAAGCAGCTCAAAATGAGCCTCTGCCCTTCTGAACACCTATGTCAGGTGGCAGAAAATGAGATGGCGGCCCTTAGTCAGACATTTCTTATGCTGAGGAAGGAATTGATTCAGTTATTCTAACAGCAAACAAAGCAAGGGAACAGTCAAGGCCACTCTGATGCCACTGCTGACATATTGCAGGGCAGTGTGGGGTCAAGCCACTCTCTAACTGTTGTATGAATTCTCCAGGGCTGTGATGAGGAAATCAGGGCTCTGAGCAGCACCACTACCAGGAGCTGCCAGGTATGTTTACCACAGTGCCCAGATATATCAGCAGCCAGAGATACAAGAACAAACATCCATTGAAGTGAAAATGCCAAACCCAGTGACTGGCTAAATTTCCTGAGTGCTCAGCAAAAGCCCCAGCATCTGGGCAGCTGGGGACATTAGGGGGGCATCATTAGGGGGCAGCCTCTCTCCTGGCCCTAGTGTCCATGCAGTGAGGTAGATGGTTCCCCTCCAGCTGTGCACACACAGGAGCTGACAGTGCTGGTACTCACTGGTTAGGGTTGTGGGTGACTTGTTTGATGACCTGGCAGTAGACCTCATCATGCAAACTCTCCTTCTCCTTGCACAGCTGCATTCAGAGGGGAGAAGACAGCATCAAAGAGGGGACAAGAGAATCAGAGAGGCCCCTGGTCATCTCTGTGCCCTTCCTCTCCCAGATCCAGAGGTCTGCCAATTTGGCTTAAAGCTTGGGCTTTGCAGCCTCTGGTCTCTAGTGCTATCTAGGCCCAAAGAAGGAGAGGCAGGTTATGCTCCCATCCAGACCGTGATATCCAGGGAAAGCATTTACATGCAACCCCTCCCCCCCATGATTTTAATCAGCCTTTCTGCTTCAGCTCCCTTTCTCATGCAGGAGGTTGCATTATGGCTCTCCCTGCTCTCTCCCTTCCCAGCAAGGTCTTGGCCCTTCATTCCCATTGGTGCTTCAGCGCCTTGCCCAGGGGAAGTTCACAAACCTGAAGGATTTCATAGATGCATTCAACCTCATTCTGGTCCTTAAGTTTTGATTGATCTCCCATGAACTGCATCAGAGCTGTAAAGCAAAGGCTAGCATTTAGGTCTAAGCAGAGGTGATCCTGCCATGGGGCAGGCAGTAGACTAGAAAATGTCCTGAAAGCTTTTCTGCTCCATGGGCTATTACGAGCCTTGCATGTGTAGTCAGTGGGGCATCAGCCCAGGCAGTGTGTGTTCTTGGACACTTTGCACTCGAGGCAAAGTGCATTTTGCTGGACACTTTCAGCGTGGACACAGGTGGTTATTAACTGCAGAAATGCCTTAGGAAGGGCCCTCCTTTCACAGTTTTCATTTCCCACTCTGGGCCCTGTGATGCCTATGTGTGGCCACTAAGGCCGTCCCACTCACCCCTGCTCCAGCCTCTGCAGTATTGTGTTCTAGGGAGGTACTTACTCTTGAAGTTCTTTGTAGCAAGCTCATTCAGCTCACTATCAGAGTACCGGAGCAAAGACTGCTGGATTGGAACCTGCAGGGCCAGAATACAAGGGTAAGCTGGGGAGGCAGATCACACAGAGCTGTGCTGCAGTCTTCACAAAGACACAAGCTCCCAGTATCTTGCAGGCAGCACTGAAGAACAGGTGGCACCTATGCTTCTCCAGAGGCTGCAGCCAAAGATTTGCCTTCTGCATTTTTTTCCATGTGGGGACAAAGCTAGAGGCAAGGTGCTGGAGCTGGGATTCTGGCTGTAGCCATGGGGAGAAACTGGGCTCACCTTGGTGTGCTGGACCAGGTCAGCTGCACTCTTCTTTTCAGCAGACATCCCCTTCAGTCCCTGCCTAGACAGAGGAGAGGGAACATGCAATCCAAGAAACATCCCCAGAAACAGCTTGGTGTAGGTCAGGCTACACAGATCCTGTGTATGCCTGTTCAGGAAGGACCACAGCCTACTCACATGGACTGAGCCTCTCGGAAGTAGGCTGTGGCGAAGTCCATCATGGTATAATGATCACCAGCAGGGACTAACATGATGCTGTTGCGTTCTGATGCCAGGCTGGGAACAGAACTCTGCAGGGACAGGCAGCAAACCCACCCTAAAAAGTCAGCTGAGGAACCACAGTGTGTATTCTCCTCACCTGCCAGACCTGGGCAGGCCTGATCTGTGTGTGATGCCTCCCTCTCCCACTATGATAGTATTTGAGTGTCTCCATCTGCAAGGATTAAGCAGTCATCTTCTTCCTTCTAGCCTGGGAGGTCAGACGCTACCAGGCCCATGGACCCACCCTAGCAGCTCCCACAGATCCTGACTATATCCCCTAGAAGTTCCCAAAGGACAACTCACCTCCCTGCTGGTGTTCCTGCTCTCTGGGGAAGCTTTCATGCTCTTCCGCAGCCCTCCACATCTGTCCATGCTGGTACTGAGGTAATCAGGGGCTGCAGCCAATTGCACCAGGCTGGTGGGGAAAATACCACAGCGGCCACCAGTGGAGCCAAACTGCCAGCCTGCAGAAACGGGAGAGTCAGGAACCATGGCAGCTACCAAGAGAAACGAGCAGTGAAGCATTCTACTGGCAAAGGACAGCATCAGACTGACCAGGCTTTCCTGCATCCTAAGATAACATCCCCTGTAACTATGGCAGCTGGAACAAGGTGGGTTGTGGTCAGAGAACGGCAGAGCTGAAGGCTGACTATGCCAGCCCTTAAGAGTCTGCTTTCCTCTGGTTTGCTCAACAGCAGCATGTAGAACTTCTGGGCACCGTGGGTCCAGCTGGCCCTTGAATCCATTCCCCACCTTTCCTGCCAATCTTGACAAACTCCCTCACCTGGCTCCACGCCTTGCATGGGCAGTAACTCAATGAGGTCACCCTTCTTGAAGCTAAGAAGGCTCTTGTCATCTGCAATGTAGCTGCGCAGAGCAACGACGTAGTTGGTATCCTGGGGAAAAAGCAATGGGAAGGTCAAATCTTGTCCCCAGGATGTGAAGGACTCAGATCATGTCATCCCATGAACCCCTCTCAGGTCCATGTGGGAAACCACCTTCATTCCCTACTGCACTACAGCGCTCCCTCACCTGCCTCAGCTCCTGGATGAAGAGTTCCACCATGGCCTTGATGCACGGAGCCTTTGGAGAGTGCAGGAAGAGCTGCTCTGTCTTCAGAGAGAACTCCAGGGCACTGTTGCCCTTCAGTTCCACTGACAGCACATCTGCAAAGCTGAGAATACAGCCAGCATGGTTGGACTCTTTCTGCCAGAGCTAGGGATGCAGATCATGGGGATGGGACCTCATTCCAAGGACTGAGAATGGAGACAGGCCTTAGCATGCTCCAGAGGGTGGCCTTTCACCAGCACTGTATTACAACAGTAATAGCACCATAGGCTGCTCATGGCTTTCACCTTACCACTTTGAGGACCTCCCTTGTGATGATATGCATGGAGCTGACTCACACCTAGCACTCACTTATTCTAAGCAAAGCAAAAGGTGAGAAGGAAAGAGAAAGGCCAGACTCATTAGAAGGAGGGTCAGTGAGTCACAACTGGCCTAGGACAATCCTAGAGAGCACAGCACAACCAGGGAATTTTCAGCTCAGCCATTCAGTTTGCCTCCTAACACTCTGAAAACATCCTGCAAGTGATAAATTATCATCCTGCAGCAACCAGTGCCCTTTTGCTCACCTGTAGCTGCAAAGAATCTTCAGGTGCTCAGGCTTATAGCCAGCTGCTTTCACCACCTTCAGCAGCCGCATGCCCCGGTGAGAAACACCCAGGATCTGAACATCACTTCCATTTTCGCCCTGTAAGGAAAGTGCAGCAGAGAGCATGAAAGGCTCCATCCCACCTGGACAGGATGGAGCAGGGGAAGAAGATGCTACCACATGTACCATGAAGGAGGCCCTGGGCTGACAGAGGTGTCAAACACAGCAAGGTACAGAAGGCACAGAAGAATGAGTGACGTGTGGCCAGGCAGGGAGACAGAAAGAGATCCTGGATGAGCTAGAGCCACACAGCTAAAGCAAGCCCAGGGTCTGGCGAGAAGGTTAAAACTCACATGAACTGGGAAAAGGCGGGAGAAATAGTTAGCCCAGTTATCCCGAGCAGCCAGTACAATCCTCTTCTTTATCCCATCGTCCTGAATGGACTGGATGTCATTGCCAACCCGGAACTCCACTAGCAGGGTTACAAAGCAGATACTTTCTCAGTAAGACAAAGATGGCCAAGTCTCCCTCTGCCCAGGGACTTATTCCCACTAGTCCCCCTCAATGATTACAGTGCAGCAAATGACAAGCAGAGGCAAAAGGATACCACATTACTTGCACACACCAGTCTACTACTAGTTTCTCTCCCCCTCTCCATGAAGCTCCTGTCAGAGATGACAGTTGAATTTTAAGACAACTCAAAATCCCATCCTTAGGTCTCAGTTTCCTCTCCCCACAATAAACATATCAGAACTAAGTGTTTCTGGCTCAGAGAAATTTCAGGGCTGTTTTCTGGCTATTTGAAATAAACAAACATTCCTACACTGCACTACACAGCATACACAAATGTGCTTTCTTGCTGCAGTGACAAACATTTCTCCTCTGCCCTAAGTCCTGCCTGAAAGGGCTTGGAGGAAGGTTTCTCATTTCAAACCAAAAGCTGGCTTGGGCACAGGGAGGAAGGGATGATGGGGCTGTTAATTACTCAGCAGGTCTTTCATCTTGCGCTTCTCCTCCCTGGAGACCCGAAAGCAGGAATCAGAGAAAGTGTCACGCATGATCTGCAGAGGAAGGAAACA
Source organism: Harpia harpyja (assembly GCF_026419915.1). Lineage (NCBI taxonomy): Eukaryota > Metazoa > Chordata > Aves > Accipitriformes > Accipitridae > Harpia > Harpia harpyja. The sequence continues at coordinate 8,307,022 of NC_068953.1, read as the reverse complement.
GAGAGAATTCCATTGAAGAGGCCACATCTGATTGTGTTGGAACATCTGAGGCTGTTAAACAGGGTGAGTTTCAGAGAGGAGTAAACAGGGGCTTGACTGGATGGATCTGGAGAAGAGACTAACACTGTTAGGGATGCAGAAGTGAAGGCAACTTATGCAATGTAATTATGGAGTGTTTTGTCCCCAAAGAGACAACAGGCCTTGAGTCATACACCAGTTCATACCTGTTCACACAGCAAGTTCAGACAATAAGGGTGACTGAAATTTTCTTTGGGGTAAAACACCTGCAAGAGGAGGATAAAAACAATAGTGAAGTTACAGATGTTGCAGAAATCGTTCCGCAGGGATGTTTTGTAATCCATATGCCCTGCTGCCAGAGAGGAGTGAGTTCATCTCCAAGGACAGGCAGGGAAGAGACACTATGAATGTGAACAGAAGGCCCAGGAGCAAAGGACCAAAAGTAAAGTGGTGAGACCACGGGATGAACCCTGGTCAGTTCAGTGCACTCTTGAATATTTGATTTTAAACACATTTGTACTATTTTAACAGGAAAGCACCAGGTAACAACAAATTTACTTTATTTGTAGATCTCTCAGTGCTTTACAGAGGAAGGAAAGGACAGGTGGAGACACAAGAGTCAGTAAGGCAGAGTAGGACCCAGATCCCCTACGAGATGATCCCCTACCTCCTCCCAGAACTATCTTTGTGCTCTTACATCACACTGGGTGCCTATGACAAAAAATGATTTTAACCAAATGTGGGACCAGTTTCCTCCTCCCACAGCAAGCCCTCAGCTAATGAACTGTACCTCTTTGCGCAGAAAGATTTTCCAGGCAGGGTTGACATAGGAAAAGCTGACACTGGTAGTGAGCTTGTACAGCTGGGTCTTGATACCATCATCTTCTGCTAGTGTTACAGCAGAGTCTGTGTGAGGAGAAAGAGCAGTGAAGATGGGCTTTGCTGACTACAGGGTCACCTTCCCACCTGCCAAAGACCTACCAAGAAAAAGGGGACAGTGCTATATGCCTGATTGAAGATTATTGTCAGGAACCCTCTTGAAGGTCAGGGATCAGCTAATGTGAATACATGCAAAAAACAGTCATCACGTGAGTATCAGCATTTCTGATAGCATTTATACTTGCTGTATTAGCCACAAAGTTCAGTGCTCATAACAGAAACACGCCAGAGATAGGGAGCACACAGTGTCCCAGGCAAAATACTAACCTGTGAAGACACAAGTTTCACTTTAAGTCATTATAAAAAGGGTGCTAAAGGTTTCAAATGGGCATAAAAATTCTCCCCTGAGCTTGCAGACTGCAAGGTTCTGGTACAAGGCACCCAGTACTTGCCCTGGATTTCTCTCTGCAGGAGATCTATTAAAGACAGGCTCAGTTTGAAGGCAACCATTCAAAGGCATTGCTTTATGAGGTAGGAATGTCTTCATTTAATCACTCCCAACTTTCAAAACTTCAGAGTTCATGAACAAGAAATGTAATAGATCCCATAGTTCAGCACAGTTCTATGTCCCTATTCAAAAGCAGGTAGGGATTTTTCAGGCTAATCCTGTTACTTCGATTTACTTTCACAGTACTTCCTAAAGAAACATTGTTTAAAAGAGAGGGGGAGTGAAACAGGCAAATTCTTTTATGCCAGGGAAGCTCCTGCAGGATGGAGTCCTTCAGTAATGTGTTTGGCGGACTGTTGCTTGCATGTTATAAAATGTGATGCTGATGAGAGTTTTAAACAGCTTGAAATACATTGGTACATGTATCCAAAATAGCAGCAAAGTATAAAATGAATTATGGCTCCAGGATCCCACTGATATTCAGAGGCAAAACCCTAAGACTGAGTAACACTTCCAAACTACTGCTGAGAAGCATTAGCTATGCCATTTTTTAGGTGGGCAGCATCCAGACGCTCTCTATGTGGCCAGTGTCAAAGGTCTCCCAAGCTCTCATTCTCCCTCTAAGAAGCATTCCCTCATTCCTCAGTCTGTCTCTAAGGACCTTCCAGAGGCTCTAGAAGGTAAAATACCTGGCTTCCCATTCCTCCCTGGTCTAAAGTCCATCTCTTGAATTGCAGCTTTGATAAAGTAATTATGCTTCAGGTAGGCAATAAAATGTATTGTGGACTGGACCTTGATAAAGCTGTAGCCCAAAGGTCCTTTCTGGTTTTAGCTGCATTTTTCGGAGAAACCCAGCCCCTCCTTCATCATTTGTGCCTGACATCCTGCACTGCACTGGGAAGAGAGGGAAGAGTTAGAGCTGGGAAGTGCCATGCTGATTACTGGGCCAGACTGAAACTATGACAGTCTCTCTGATTTCACACAGCCCACTCAGTCTTTGGCTGACTGGCCGATGACAGAACACGTGCTGTGACTCTCCCAGGCCACTCAGCTGATTCCGACCCCATACCCTCCCTGCGTCCCACTACCAAATCCCACCTGGGTTAAGTCAATACTCACCCTTCCCTGTGGATTCCTGCCAGTCTTGGGTCCCAGGCAGGAGAGATGAAGACAATGGTGGGGGAGGAGGGGGAGCAGGAGGGGAACCTGGTGGGGTACTCTCCTGGCTGAAGATTGACAGGAGAGGCAACTGCTTCTCCTTGATAGAACTGGAAGCTGAGCCTGGCTTGGGCTTGGGAGGTGGAGGTGCTCTCTTCTCTTGTGGCAGGGGGGATGGCTGCAACACAGCAAAACCATTTGACCCAGTCATTCTCTGCATTACTGTGCTCTGTCCTGACACTGCTGTTATAAATCATCCCTAGGGCAGCAGTCCAACTCTGGAAGCAAGTTCTGTATGAACAGGGATACCAGGACTTTTAAATCAACACATGGTCTGCAAACAGATGAAGATCAACCAAATCCAAGTGCAGAGAACCAAGTATTTGAGATTGAAGCCTCCAGTTGGGAAGGGGAAAAAAGACATTAACGGGCCAAGACCTAGGTGCCAAATGTGGGGAACACGAGTTCCTTGCTTCCAGATCAGCCTTAAACATACCACAATAGGACTTGCTGCTCCAGAGCCTTTTCTTCAGGACCTCAAGTGACTTTACAGATTGGAACCCAGTCTAGGATGGGCAGTGCCATGCTATGAGCTCACAGCTATCTAGTATCCCAACAAGAAATCACCTGGCTGCTACTGCACTACCAGGTAGCTCCCAACCTGTTGGAGATTGGATATACTCTGCTGAGCTCTTAAGGTGAACAGAGAGCGAAGAACTCACTGATTTGGGAGATGGGAGGTTCATCATTCCGAGCTTGGCCAGAGCCTCATTTTTGGGGTCGTTCTTCTTCATAAATGGCTTGGACACTCTTCTGCAAGGAAATGGGGAACACAGTCACAGGGGCTGCAGAGGGGTTGTGGCCACAATGGAGCCATGTGGCAGTGCTGGGATATAGTCCCACTCATCTCCTTCCTGCCCCACCTGGGTGGATCCCACTCTCTCACCTGACAGGCTCAATAGGCTGGGGCTCAGGGGCTGGCCTGCTCTGGTACATTTTGATGATGTTGCGGATCTCCCGGCTAGGTGCAGGCCGCGACTCGGGGCCTGAAGGCTTCACTACAGGTGGCTCCTTCTTCGCTTTTCGTGTCTGCTTTTTTGGCTTTGGCTCAGGAGGTGGCAAAGGTGAAGCAGGAGCTATTGGGGATGACAGCTTTAATGAACAGACCAGCAAAGATGCAGGAGAAATCCCTTTATCTCATTTGAAGCTCCCTCTCTTTCACCCCTAAGCTGACTGGCCATGACCTTCCACTGCCTTGCTTTGGGATGCCAATTCCGAAAGCTCAGGCCTTTCTCTCTCTCTCCTCTCCTGACAAGATGCAGACTCCCAGAAGAGCCAAATCCTTTCCTTCTCTGGCTATATCCTGGCCTGATGCTCCTGGAAATTTCCTGCTTGTCAGCCTACCTGGGTCTCCACTGCACAGCATCTTACCTGCCTCTGTTTTAGGGCTAGGCTTCTCTTCTTTCTTCTCCTCCTGCTCCTCTTCCTTTTCCTCCTGCTTTGGCTGGGGATTTGCTGGAGGGGTCCAAGTTTTGGAAGGAGGCCTCACTTTCTTCACTCGGATCTGTTGCTCTCCTGTATAGAAAGGGGGGCCTGAGCTGGTTAAACCCACAGCCAAAATCTAGCACTAATGGCATAGTTCCCACCCTTGCATCAGTCAGCAGAAGCCTATGCTTTCTAGAGGCAAAGGAGGGTGTGGCAGTCACAAGCACAAAGATTTGTAGAAAACTGGCAACACAACACCTCACAATCTGAATTGCAGGGCACTGAGCAGGCACCCAAAACTCCTGCTACACACAGCACCAGCAGCTCCTGCAGGGATTAGCTGTGTTCCAGACAGGGAGACAACACCTTTTTCTGCCAGGGAGGCTGCAGAATAAGGTGTTATAATGAGTGAAATTCCCAAAGTGGTAGATGCTCACCTATCTTCTGAAAATATTCTCTCTTCTGCTGGAAGGTTTCCCGAGGATAGTCATCATCTTCACTGTTGGAGAACTGGTCTTCCGTGTAGTCATGAGCCTGCAAAGCAGTTCACAACATGGTTAGTTAGTCCTAGCCAGCAGATACCTCCATACTGCCCTTAAGTTCAGAGGTGATTTTCCCTCGCCAAGTTCTGATCTAGAATTTCTCCCCATCTGGGATTGTCCCTAGAGATCAGTCTCTGACTCAAGGAGTCATCAACCAAGTCCAGAGAAGGAGGAGTATGTTAGAGGCCCAAGACAGCTTGCTGGAAGATATAGAACTCAGAGTGATGAATTTTCCTGTGGAATAATTCAGATCAGCTGGGAATTAATTTGCCAACACTGTGGCCAAACATCCACAGAGCTAATGCCACCAAGGTTTGATCTTGTGTCTTAGAGACTCAGCAAGTAGAGTTTGAAAGGTCTCAGTATCATAGGTAAGGATAGCTCTCTGCTCTCCTGTCTGCCAAACCACTGCCACACTGGAAGGGAAGCAGAGCAAATGCAAATAATGAAATTCAAACCAAATTCACCACCGCTTTGTTTGTCATACCGGTTCGTCTGCCTTAGCTGGCGGTTCCGGAGCCTGTGGTGGTGGTGCAGCATTCTGGCTGCTGGGAGGCTTCTTGGGTTTTGGGGAAGTGGCTGGGACTGGGCCTGAGGCTGGAGCCAGAGCTGGGGCTTGTGGTTGACTTGAGACTGTTGGCCTTGAGTTCTCAAGAAGCTGTTGCCACCGCTGCTGTTGCTGCTGCTGTTGCTGCTGCTGGGAAATGCTCATGGCTTGAAGGGTCACCTGCTGGGCCTGGAGGAAGGAATAGCAATGTCCATGAGCTCTAGGCTACACAAAACTGACAGTCATCAGTCAGGCTGTCCCATTCTTTCACTGGTAATCACAGAACATCTACACAGTCCACTGCAAATTTCCCAGTGTTATGGACAAGGCACGCCCAGGGAGTCTGATCCCACCTAGCCAAGTATGCAGAGCTCCTAATAACACCCTAAAGACTCAGCTACTAGTGAGATAGCCTGGGACCTCCATGCACTTACAAGGCTTTGTACTGAGAGCAGAACACCGCAGATCTGCATCTGTAGCAAATCCCAGCTTAAAAACATATGGTAATTACAGCTGAGGCTTCTTGGGGCCTGCTGTTGTCCCTGCTACTCACTCACCTACAGTGCCTCAGTGTTCCCATGTACACAAAGAGGCAAAAAGGGGGTTCCCAGTTTTGCAGTCTTAAATAATCCCAACTTTATATAGCTAACCCCCAGCACATCAGCACAGAGTGTTACAGAGCAGGCTTAAGGCAGGAGGGGAGCATGGTTAACCTCTTCAAACCTCTTCACGGCACATACACCAGTGCATTGCTCTTCCCCAGTTCCTGGGCCCCTCCCAGCCAGTCCCTTCCACTCACCATGAGCATGGCTTGCTGGTTGATAAAGGCTTGCTGTTGTGCTGCTAACTGATTGGGATCTACAGCTGGAACCACAGGCTGGGGCATAGCCATGGCTGTGGAAGACACACAAGTCTGCAAAAGCCCACAGGCAATCATTCCTCACAGTGCCTGAGCATCAGCCCAGAGCTGATTGTTGACTATGCACCCCGTCTGACATTCAAATGCACAGGCTCCATTACGACACCCACCCTTCCATCCTCTTCCCCTGTATAGTTATTGAAACACTGTGTTATTACTTGGCATAGGTGCAATCCCACCAGCCACTGGCATCATAGGCATGGCTGCTGGCATCCCAATCATCGAAGGCATGGGCTGGTAAGCTGGTGCTTGAGTCATTCCAGAGAAGCCTAGAGACAAAAGACCATATTCACAGTGCTTTTGGGGAATTGCAGATGAGGAAGCCCTGATCAATCCCACAGAGCACATCACATAGGCTGGGTGCCCCTGGTTCTCTCCACATGCACCAGCAACAGGGATATGTGAATGGTTTATCTCTTCACACACAGCAGGACACAGCAAAACTGAGGTGGAAAAAGGAAACCAAAGAGAAATGTGTGGCCTGCCAGACTTTACAATAGCAGTACCCAGACCCTGCTTCTGCAGTCTGGCTTAGGACACCACCATCCTTCATGACTGAGCATATAAATAACTCCTGCCTGTGTATGATTACAGAGAAGGGTTTCTCTTGAGGGATGGGCAAAGATCTCTGGGACTGCCACATCCATATCAGTCTCTTTGCAGCAGGTAGCAAGAGTGAATGAACAATGAGCCCTGGCCTGGGTAGCGTTGTGTACCATGTGAAGGAACTGTGGAGAGAAAGGAATTCCCCTGCTCTCAGCAGTCAAGTCCCACATGAGGCCACAAAAGAGAAATCCCACTGAGGGCAAAGCCAGCAGAGCAAAGGACATGGAGATCAGTCTTAGCTAGGAGTGTGTCAGCACACAGCGCAAGTCTACTGAATCATGATGTCCTCCCCAGTAAGAATGGCCCAGGGATGCCATGGAGAGATCTTCATATTCCTCACTGATCTAAGTAGCCACATGAGTGACAAACTGGCCTCAGGCCTGTGATCTGTAATAGGGCTTGTCATGCCCCTACAATGCCTCTACAATAGCCAAAAATAGTACCAGTCTCAGTAATGATCTGAACAGGACATTCCCCACCTTTCTGAAACAGCTGGGTGTGTTCCTACACATGTAGATTTCTCAGTGCCATTAATATATTGGTGTTTGACTCCACCCTACTGAAAATACTTGAGTCTTAGCTCCACAGAAAGGAGGAAAAGTAAAGACACTAACCACACAAACCAGAACCTCTGCAGGGTTCAGACTTACTAACCCAAGGAATAGCTAGAGATGATGGGAAACTCTGTAAGGAAGCAATAAGAAAGATTAAAACCCTCCCCTGAGAAAGGCAGCAACTATTTTGTGAAAGCACAAGGTGAATACAGGTGAATACAGGACTTACAAGTATGGGCCTAGGGAAGAGGTAGCCTGGATCAGAAGCAAGCTACCTGTTGCCTTGACCCCAAGACCAACTCAAGAGAGAAATTAAAAGCAGAACAAAGGTGATACCCTTACCTAGCACCTTCCCCAAAGCATCTGTCTCCCAGAACCTGGGAGTAAGGAGTGCAACTTCTGATGACCTACGCTAAAAACCAATGAATCATGAATCAGCTGAGCCCATGCAATAATTAGCATTTAAGGGACTCCCTGACTTATGCTCACTGAAGCTTATGTAGCCCCGCAGGTATTCCCAGCTGTCCCCATCCCCTTACAGACCCGTAGAAGGAAAGATTCCTCTCTGTGTGGGTCCAATCTTCCCACCTCCTTTCATGCGTCCAGTCAGAATGTCCCTGTTCTCCATATCCTGCATCAAGAAAAAACAGTTATGTGAGCTCAGAGAGAGAGACTTCACAGAGGGAGAGCCATCCAAAGGCATATCTGAGCTGAGCAGAGGCAGAGTGAATAGGCAGAGGCATGCTTGAGGGAGTCACAGGGACAGGAGAGCTGCAGAGAGAAAGTAGGAGGGAATATCAAAGGACTTACTGATACTCTGGAGCCTTGATGCAGCACAGTGCTGAAGAGATCATCCACATAGTTATCCAAGCCTACAGGGGTCCTCAGGTCATCTCTGAAGCTTGGATCTAAAAGCAGAGAGAAGTCTGGTGACAAGGCGGGTAAGGAACATTCCCCTGCCTGTAGTCGCTATTAGACAGTCATGTTTTGGAGTGGAGCCCTTCTTTGCTTTACATCAAGAAGAATCACCTGTCTCCCCCTCTGCTCTGATTCCCTGGCTGGGGCCCATCTGGCCCTTCCCAGTGCCATCCACAGTTCTGGGCAAGAGCTTACCTGGATGGAGATTGTTGAATTCTGGAGGCAAATTAGGTGGTGGAAAGGTAGGGGCCCGGATGCCTGGAGCAGGAGGGATCCTGTTGAAGAGAAAAATGAGATGAGGACAGTACAGAGTGCTGAAAGAAAGACAAACCGCTGGGTGACAGGGCCACAAGTGGTGGAGCAGGAGGATTAGGTGACTTACAAATCCAGGTCAGAGCTCTGGAGGAAGCTTCTGTCCCTTTCAGGAGTGATGGGGTACTCAGCTGAGGACTGAGAGGAGCTGCTGAGGTTGCTGGCCTCCTCCATCTCTCCAATGAGGTCCAGCACAAAGTCACAGCCCAGCAGGTCCTGCCATGTGTTGCCAGTAAACATGGAGATAGACCACCCTCGAGACTTCTTATCACAGCCCCTGGTAACAGGGAGAGGAAGGAGAGAAGAGGTGTTCAGGTAGACAGGTGAAAGGGAGAGAAAGGAAAACATTGCATTCAGTTTCTTCTTGCCTTGTCTATCATGGCTTAAGTCCTTAAGATTTAGGGTGTGAAGAACTATTAAGCGCCCAGGGTCAGGGAAAAACTAGAATCACTCAAGATTTGTCCATTTTTTTTTAATCTTTCCTCTGAAACTGCTCTGACAGATCACGGCAGTGATTCCTCTGTTCCTAAAGAGGCCTGCAGTTCATGCACATGGAAGGGTGAAGAAGAGAGCACAAGCTGGTGTGAGTAAGGAGTCCTATTCCGCATCTGACCATATAAATTCTAGCCTGCAGCCTCGACCAGTCTGAACCTCAGAACTAGTGACAGCCTCTTTCTCACCCCCAGCTCTTCTCCCATCCTCTGGCAGTACCTTGCACTCAGGAGCCAGCCTGCATACTGCTCCCCAGTCATCCAAGACTCCACCTCAGCTGAGAACTTCTCCTCTAGCACAGAAAAGAAAGTCAGTACACACAGCCTCCCCAGCAGGACCCAAAGCAACACCTAAGCTCCGCAGGACACAGGCAGAGCCCAGCTGCAAAGTCTCACACACTCCTGAGTGGGGGCCACAGAGGACTGAAAGCACATGGAGGGCTCCACATGAACACATTCACATCCAAAATAACTGTTTGGTGGCATAGGTTGGCATTTCCAACCCGACAGCTGAAAACCCTTGCAGTGTCCTGCTTCACTTGGGCCACCACTCCGCTCACCAAGGAGCCAAAGTAGGGATGTTCTGCATTCAATTCACAGAGCTTCTGATCACTCAAGAGGCAGCATAAGCCAATATTTGAGAATGAAGGCAGGCAGAAAGTCCCTGTAACAAAGGCAGCAGTTGCTGCTTCATGGGCTGTGCAGTAATGGATAACAGGAAAACCAGACCCATAGATATGCACAGCCAGAACAGCCCTCTGTTGAGATGGGCCCAAAACCAGAAGAATCTCATCCCTCAGCCAGAGTAGCAGGTCTCATCAGGCCCAGACTTTAGGAGGTTTGGGTTTAGACTCAGATGCTTGTATCCCCCATGGCTGTACCAGCCAGAAGAAATCAGTGTTCTGATTCCTCTTTACTAAGCTGAGGGAAGTACTTTCTGAATGCTGATTTCTACACTGGAAAAGTCCTTAGGGACTAGAATATAGCAGAAGGGCAGAAGCACAAGTTACCATTAAAAGTATGAACATCCAGCACCATCTTTCCTCTCCTCTGGTTTGCAGTCCACTCCAGCTGAGTGGGAGGGTAGGCCCGAGAGAACGTAGAGTCTATCTCAGTGTGCTGTGCTGCTGTCAAGATCTTGCGCTGGCAAACAGCATTGTAGCCCTCCGTGCCATGATCTGACACATATCTAGGAAAAGGCAACTGCATTTAGCACACCGCTCATCTCCTTTAACCTTAAGGAAAGTGTAGCTAGGCCTTTTCTCCTCCTTACTTCAGCAACGGCTTCTCCAGTGCTGGTGAAGGGGCAAAGCAGCTCAGCAAAGTCGCCATCAGGACCCAAGCTCGCTGGCTGTGCTCCATGTCTGGGTTTTTCCATGTCTGGGCAACCACCTGACTGAAGATTTCATTGCGCAGAGCCACATTATTCAAACCTCTCCCAGCAATGTAGTTGCCCAGAAGTACCTCCTGCCAGCCATGGAGATTCTTGTCACCAATGAACCGCAAAATCTAGAAGCATCCAGGGGAAAAAAAAAAAAAAAAAAAAGGAGAGCTGTAGCTGTAACCCTCTGTCCCAAATGGTGTTGTAAGGTGACAGCCTGGGTTGTAGATACCAGGGTGTTTGTGAGCCTAAGAAGAGTAGCCAACACTAAGATCGGGATCTATTCTCAGGTTTTGTGCACCATCTAAGTTCTGGGGAATTTGGGAAGCAATGTTCATAGCGATTGGACCCTGACTAAAAGTCAGGATGACTTCACTCTCTTCTTAGTTATGCCTCTGCTCAGATACACAAGCAAGTTACTGTAGGCTATTTGTTACTGTGTCTGAGCCCACAGGCTGCCTAGCTGTAAAAATATGTAAAGGAAATTGATGCTTAGCTGATCTTTGTGAAAAGCTCAGAGCACCAGACATGAGGAAATACTAACACCTGAAAACTGAATGTTAAAAAGACTTTGGTGTAGTTAATATTATACCAAGCAGTATGAGATGTGGTATCTCAATAAACTCCCTTAAGCAATGATTTAGCTTCTTGGCTATGCATATCAACATCTTTGATGCTTTTGTAATCTGTATTTCTCCCTCTTAGGTACAGAATAATTTCTTTCAGCCTCTACACTTCAATATGTCATCAGATGAAAATTTTTCTAAAATGTGCCATGGATGGCTTTGGAAAGAACATTTATGAGAGATGGCCTATTTTTTGTCTCAGAGAACAGCGCTTCTTAGAATGGTTAATGGTAGTAAGCATGTCAGAGATTCACTGAGAAAAACAGGAGATGGTGGTTGTTTAGTTATTACAGCCTTTGCCAAAGAAATAGCTATTTTTTTTTTTATTAGCAATGGAGAAAAATTGTCTTTGATCTTCAGGAAAAATAATAGTAGTCTGCTTAAACACAATCCTATTCACAAGATTTTATTGAAGCTTGTGCTCTTCTATAATTGGCATCATTAGGACAAAACAAGAGACTGGGTTTAGGTATTACCTTTCCTAATGGGCTTATTTTAATTACATGTAATTCTCAAAAGGATTACCAGATTTGCTTAGAAATTATCTGAAGTTTCATTCTATTTTAGAGAGTCAACATTACCATTTTTAAGAAGAAATTTATGTTTCACATCCACAGAGATGAAATAACACCATTCCCTTATGCAAACACTACAGAATTAGGGTGTGGCTCCAGGTGTAGTTTTCTCAATCACAAAGTCCCTGCCTTTTTCCAGCCTTTATACAACAGTTCACTGTCCCCTATTGTGTACTGGCACAACTGTATGCCTGAGATACAATCAATATATTTACTATAAACCACATCATGGAAAAGATCTGGGTTAGATTAAACTTTTTTGCGATCAACACATAACAATAAGTGCTTGAGAAGACAGATCTCCCTTATACTGTCATTGCTACTGAATCTGGAATATTGGGAAACTAAGGCTTAGCAGTCTAATTCCTATATGTCCTGCCAAATTCTGAGGCTACATTACCAGGCAATTCACTTTGATCCCATTAGTCTATGGCTGGTCTATGCCTCACCAAGAACACAGTGATGCTAAGGGGCTGCATGTGATCTCTGCCAGACTGCTCCAGTGCCTAGAAGGAGCAATTTATTCTGCTCTCCTAACACACCATGTATTGTAAGAACAGTAACCACCACCAGCATCTTGTTGTATAACGGCAATCTATTATAACTCTTGACCTATTCTTCAACAAGGCCCTGGTCAAGAAAGATGTCTCTTACCAGTTTGTTGATCTCAAGCGCACTCTCGTGGTATTCAGCATCCAGATGGGTTAAGGGGTGCTGCAGAGGCTGACCAGGGGCAGGGAAATATGTCTTCTACAAAGAAACAAAAGGACATAAACATAGAGTTTGTTCCTGGTGTTACTAGAACTAGTGTGTCTCCCCAGTAGGAAAGCAATTAAGAAATATAAAAAGATTCCCACCTGGAATTGTGACTTAATGAAGGAGGAGAAAGGATAGCTGTTGATGTTGGGTGGGAGGGAAAGGTCGTGTTTGACCTTGACTTCTGGAGGCAATGCCTCAGTTATCTGGTTGGCCTGTTCTCGGTACTGACCTGTAAGAGAAAGAGGTCTTGTGTTGTAGCAGTTGGAAATGCTGCCAGAACACATCCGATTCACAGTGCAACACATGGCTAACATGCATCTAACCTTCCCTGAGCACCTATACCAGCCCCCTGGCTCCAGGGGCACCCAGTCCACCCCTGCTGCCCTAAACCCCAAGCAGGCACATCCTCACTTCCTTGAGACCACAAGGCCTAACTTCAGGAGACAGTTTTTACAGCTCTGATCTTTCAGACTCTTATCCCTGGGTAACAAACACCCAGAGGGCAGTCAGCACCTGGAGTTTCAATTCTGTTATGCAGAGTTTACAAGACAGGAAACACTGAGCCTATGCAGAGATACTGCTGACAACTGTTCAGTCAACGAGTAAATGAGAGGTCTTCATGATGAGGCACCAGGTGAGGGATTGGTCACAGACAATAGAGGAGCAAACATCTTCCTAAATGAAGAGATTTCTCAATGCAGCACAGCTTCTGTGCATTCCTCTATCTCTAGACCATGTCCCTGGATGCTCTCCTCCTCCCTGTTTACAACCCATCAGCTTTCATTTTCAGCAGTTTCAGTGCAGTTTGTCCCCTGAGCTCCTCTAGGTAACATTGCTCACTAGACCAGCTGATAGTCCCTAGAGGGGTATGCCATGAAGTATGAGGTATTTGGGAATCGAGGACAGTCTGCTCCAGTTCACAAGATCCTTCTGCCTGATTGTATCTTTTACTGGACTATACAGAAGGCCAAAGATACAGCTGTCATTCTGTTAGATGCTATACCAACATAAAGAGGCAAATTCTGTCTCAACCTATTTCAACTTATTACAGAGGAAACAAAACTGCAAATAACTTAATGCTCAAGATCAGGTCAACAACTTGGGAAATTATTTCAGTTAGTGGTATTTTGGTGATTTGAAAACAAAACAAAGCAAAAAACTTTCCATCCCAAGCAAAACATTTCCCTTAATTTTTATATTGTTAGTTCCTGAAGCTGTTACATTGTTTCTATCTACTTCTATTTTAAAAGAAGTAATTACTTTTGAACAAGTAATTTTAAATGAAGACCCCAAAATATTTCTTTGAAAGTGCGAAAATTGTAGTTTTGGCTTCTTCACCTTCAATTTCCTTACAAATTTTTGAGTAGAAAAAAGATAGGTTTCAGTTCTAACAACCCAGATATCCAGCTCTGCAAGACACCTGGGTTTATTAAACAGTTTGCTGTCACATAACTTTGACCAAAGTTTTGCACCATCACTATCATCAGTTCTATCAGCACAGTTCAAAAGACGAGCTGAAAATGTAACAAAGATACTGAATTTTAATCTGGTGTTCTGCCCACTGACCCAAGTCACTTTTCCGCCCTGTTGTGTTGGGAAACAATATACATGACACCATTTGCCTTTATCATATTTACACTGCAGTAATAATAAATCACATGTAACCCAAGTGAGCGACAGCAGGTAGAACAAGCACGTACTTAAACTGCTAGAAAACAAGGAAATAAACAGTAAAGTAAAAGAGTGCAGGAAAGGGAGGGAAGGAGGGAGGATTTCTTACCTTCAGCTAACTGCAGGAGGGCAGCAAGCTCTGCAGGGATCTCCAGCAGTCCCACATCCTGTGGAGAGAGTGAGCAAGTCAGTCACTGGGGTACCAGAAGTGAAACAACATATAAACCCTGAGCTGTTCTGTTAAGACCTGGTAAAGCTGCCTTTGAGAAGCTGGCCAGAACAAGGACTAAGCATCTGAGCAAAACCAGTAATTTCTGCCTATGCAACATTCAGAAGCAATACAAATAGGGAAGTATCATATTAACACAGGTATATGACATGGGTCAGCAAATGAGGGAAAGTTGAGTAATTCCTAAAAAAATCAACTGCCATGGAGGGGAGTGACAGGAAAGTTGACTTTCTTTGACTCATCTCATTACTAACAAGACTGGCATATTGTACAGAAGAGATTGCGGTTGAAAGGTAAGGGCCATTTCCTCCTACTCCTTTTTCTGCCATTTTTATTTTTCAGTATCCAAGAGTGCTACAGCATAAATAAAAATAGACCTGATTCTGATCTTTGATGCGCACCACTATTTTGGAGGTTCCTAAGGAAGCTCAGATCTCTATGTGGGTAATTCAGATGAGAATCTGGCCAATAAGCCTTGATTTTTCGCTGTTTTGCACCTTGCATGATGCATGCATTTGTGCAAGGTTGGAAGTAAATGGGCCGATGCAACACAGTGTATCAGCATCGATGTCTGCATATAATGTCAGTTCAGGGTATTTCAGACAGGACTACTCAGATTAAGACACTGTGAAACCAAGCCAAAGGCACAAAGCCTGAGCTTTTGGGTTTTGTTTTTTGGTTTTTTTAAGATCTGCATAGTAAAGCCTGTACTCACCAGCATACTATTCTGACATCTCTCTCCACATAAATTCTCAGCAATGCTTAAAGACAGATTCACAGCTTTTTTGATCAGTTTGATTTTGCTCATAAGAAGATACTTGACTTTAAGTCTAGCTTTTCAATGGCATATTCAGGAAGTGGACTGTGAAATGCCACAGTCCTGGATCCACACCTGAGGAAGCAGGTGATATTGCAAGAGAACCCAGTGCTAAGTATTCCTGTTGTTGTTACTGACAAACCTGTGCAACATTGTGGAGGGTGTCAATTCAGATTTCCTTGCTACACACATCATAGCAAATGTATGCCTGGTCTAAACATATAAATAATGACATTAGTTAGCAGTGTTACTTATAGTAGTTGATACAGGTTAAACTTGTTACGAAGCCTTTAATACCTCCCGTCCTCTACATCTTCCACAAATATATTTGTGCAGAACTGTTTCATTCCCACCTTTCACAACAGAACATGATTATCAAAAATAGTCTTCCTCCCAACTCCAAAGAATAGCTCCAGTGCTGTGAACAAATACAGTACCCTGCCTCAGGACCACTTTATGGTGCCTGACTATGCCCAGAGATTGGGAAACACCAAACTAATGAGATAGTTATGTATCACAAGGCTCTTTATACCAAGCTAAACTCCTTTCTTGCTGCTAGGTTTCCAGTGTACATGTGGGCTCTGTACACTCTCCAGATGTTTTGCTGTTCCCCAGCAAACCTGGGCTGAGGAGGCATAGGGGAGGGAGAACACTCTGAAAGCCTGGCTTGTTTTATATCAGACTCTCCCAGACTGTTTGACAACTTACCATTCCTTGGTTGGGACTGTTCTCTGTGTCACCACTGTCCAGGGACCTCCTTCTTCGTTTCCCTTCCTCTAACTCCTGCTGTTAGGAGATGAAAGGGGGATGGGAGGTGGGAAAAGATGTATATGAGGTCACTTCCAGCTACTTCTGGGGGCAGACCCCGTGGATGGGCAGGAGCTGGTGTCCTGCTCCAGCAGATAAAATGACAGAACAGCTGCAGACCCTTCTTGGGACTCAACACAGTGTATTGGGAAGGGGATGCCCAGGCAGAGCCCTTAGCTCTGCTGAAACACCACCTGCCCTGCACAGCACAACTCAACAGCAAGACCCTTCACCACCTGCCCAGCATCCCTGCCACGCCTTTCCTCCCTTGCCTAGCATTTGATGTGTCTCAGGACAAAAGCACACAGAAGCTGTCAGAAACATTCACCTGCCTCCTCCAGCACCAAAGAATACGGTAACAGCCTGAACATGGACAGATGAACTTGTCCATGGAGAGGGACCCCTTTAGAGGGGGTGGGAGGAATACCAAAAGCCAACTCCCTTGTAGCCCTTTCCCATCCATTCTATTGTCCCCCCCAGCCTCACCACTCACCTGAATCCTACTCCAAAGATGGAAAAGGAGGGTCTCTGTCTCTCTCTCTCCTGCTTGTCTATGTTGCAGAATGGTATGACTAGATGGGAAGTTATGAGGGTTGGGCTGAGAAAGACAGTAGGCATGCTAAAGTCCAAAGGGCAGGGCTGTGGGGTGGGGGGAAAGGAGGAACTTTGCAGCAGGTGAACTTTGAGACCTTTATTGTTATTGCATGTACAGAGACCTCAGCAAGCAAACATTGGAGGACCAAAAACAAATTCAAAAGGGCTGTGCTGTTGTGGTTACCTGGGAGAAAGAAAGGCTGGATCCTGTCCAAGTAGGAAGGGGCAGGAAAAGGAACAGAAACACACACTGTTCTGGGCACAGCATGGCAGAAGGAATCTCTGCAGTCTTACAAGAACAACACTGACCTTAATCCTCTGCCCCATCCTTTGCTAGTCATGCCAGCAGCTGTACTGGGTCCCTCCCTCATGAAGCTAACAGCTATGGGGATGTTAGTTGCTACTCTAAGGACAAGTGGTCCGATTTCCTGTTTTCAATTTTCTTTTTAATAGCTGATGCAAAATACATTCAACGCATTTGATAGAACCATGGCTCTCTCCTGCACACAATTTTCCATCTTCTCAAATCACTGCCGTCCTGTTCTCACTCCAACTATGGGCCAAGCTGATTTGCGAAAGGCCAAGGACTTCAGCAGCCTGAGGCAGCTGCAAGCGGTCAGGGAAGCATCACTGTGGACTGAAAAAACCTTGCATTTCAGTCAGCATCTGGGAAAACACCAGAAATTGAACTGGAGAACTAGAAGACCAGGATGAATGATTCCTTATAGCTTGAGCAGAACAGCAGCTTTTGAGGCCACAGATGGAATAAGCTCATGTCTTGTGTGGGGCAACCCTGAAAATCTCACAAACACAGACTTACGAATCGGCTGCATTTGTACTACCTTTGCCAATTCTGAACTTCATCTAGGGAGACAAGGCTCCAGTCTCTGTGGTTCCTTCTTTTGACTACATTTACATCAGCCAGAGAGTGAAGGACATCTCAGTAGATCATTTCCAAGAAACTTTCTAAAGCCATCCCTGCCCTAGCCTCACCCAGTCACCCACCAGCTCTCTCTACTTAGAGCAGAAAGAGCTCCTGCAGTACACCTGGTCCTGAGAAGAGTGTTGTTACCTGGCAGCGCTTCCTCCTTTGAATCAAAGGTCTGGAGATTAAAATCATGGTATTAAATTGCATCAAAGTCTTCTTCAGCCTTCTGTAACGCTTCCTAGAGGGATGTGAAAAGAGAAGAATTGCCAGTGAGGGAAACTTCAACAAAATTTAGGCAGACTGTGGACTCAGTTTGAGGGTACGGGCCAAACAGAACATTAATACAGTCAGCCAGTCTGGATTTGGATTTACTGTGTTAAGCCTGGTCCTCTCTTAGATGTTTTCCCTTACATTCTTTACTCTAGCTATCACAATATCAGCCTTAGCACAGGCAAGTTACTGTAACAGCTTTGACAGCAGCTGTATTTCCCCTGAAACCTCTGCTTAATATTGGGAACCAGGCTGGGAAGTCCCCTCCTCCACCTTATTGGAAAGTAACAGGATGCCCCCCTGCAGAGCAGGCCAGGAGCCAACATGAGGAGGGGCCTGGCCAGGCACATCCCCACCTTGCTGTCCTAGGCAAGGACAAAGGGCTGTACCTTGCCTGGCCTTTGACTCCTGACCTTGCCTGGTAACCTCGGAAGTGAGCCTGAATGATTATGACTTTCTCCTGGAGGACACGGAGGCGTCTGCGGCGAAGGAGGCATCGGAATTTCCTTTGCAGAGTAACAACGGCCCAGCTCTGCCTCTGGTTCCGTCGTCTCTCCAGAAGCTGCCTAGCCTTCTCCTTCAGAAAGACCTGGTCAAAGGGAATAGCTGCTGACCCACAAAGAAAGCAGCCAGCTTCTCTAAGAGTTGATCAATAATAAAAGCTGCTGGTTTATCTCTTTATAGCCTTTAAGGCCCCCTGCTAAGGAAACTGCACTGCCTTAATTGGGGAGGGCAGGAGGTGCAGGTGCAGGTGACAGAGATGGATGCATTTGTGGAGGACAGGGAATCACGGAGTGATGAAGGTTAGTAGGCAGGAAGGCAGAAGCCCAGATCTCCATCAAGGATTGCTGGGTAGACAAAGGAGTTGGCCACGCTACTACAACAGCCTGGAGCCAGAGTGTCCCATTTCTTTATCTGAAATGCTAAAAATCCCTCCATCATACTTGAGACAAGAGGCAAAGCAAAAAGGAGGTGAAGGCATGCAATGTTTTCCCTCTTTGGGCAGGGAGCTGAGCTGCTCTCTGTCTGTTGACAGCCAGCAAATAGATGGCTGGGCCTGTGCAATTAAGATGGGATTCTCTATGGGCATCACCTTTGTTACTCCAATCTGATAGAGATCTGAGGGGCTTCCCACCACATGAGACAGCACTGCCACGCAGACTTCTCTCTCCTCTGAGTAGTTGTGCCTTCGCCCAGCCAGGAGACCATACCTGGAAGATGAGATGTTGATATGACAAAAGCCAGAGCTGTAACTGGAGTCCTCAGAGAAGAACAAATCACAATGTGCTGACAAGTTCATCCAGGCTTTGAGTGGCTGGGGAATCCCAAGTACACCACTGTACCTGCCTAGGAAGTTCTGGAATGGAAGACGGACTGGGTATCCCTCCTTTCTAATGTGGATAGCCTCCAGTATCCCAGAATGTCGCAGCTGACAAGTGACATACTCCACATCAAAGATATTTGACAGCTGTGAATATAAGGCAGAAGAAAAATGTAAAACAAGAAATAAAGAAAGAAAAAATAAAGAAGACAGAAGGGAGAGATTTTAGAAAGGGTCTCCTTCTATTGTCCTGTCCTTGGGTTAGATCTTGCCATGGTCTGTGGGCGATGGAACACAAAACCCAACACATCCTTTGGTGTCCAGCTGACACTGGTTTCTTATTCTCCAGCATATGATCCACTCATATGGCCACAGGGAAGTGTGAGAGACAGAGAAAGGGGAAGAAAAGTTTCAAGCTATCAAATGAAGCAAAAAAGTCCAAATCCCAACTGCGAAACGAGAGGTGCTGGAAAGAAGTGGACTCCAAGGAACTGAGGGACTCCATAAGGAGCTCAGGGTGCTGCCTTACCTTTTTGGGATTAGGGGTGATGCACCGAATGAAGAAGGCATGGCTCCTACAAAACAGAAGGAAGAACTTTTGATCATCCTCTTCTCTGTGCTGACCTGGGAAGACTTTACACTCTTCTGGGTGCAGCAATCAGCCCAGTGCAGGGATGGCACCAAAACAGTATCTCTCACCTTCTCAGCTTGGCTGTGAGGTCCTGCAAAGACTGCTGGAATTTGGACACCAGTGTGGAGGCCTGAGGCTTGAGCCCTTTGCCTCTGGCCCCCAGCTCCCTTTGCTGACTATAGGCAGCTTTAGCCTTCTGGAAAATGTGAGACACCACCTGCAAAAACAAAGAAATGACCAAAGCCCCCTGAACTACATGGAAAGAACAATCTCTTCTACCTGAAACTGGGGGGTCATTCTCCCTTGCCCCTGGCAGTACCAGGAACCCAGCTGCTTCCTCAGGCAGTCTGTGCATTTTATATATAAAATGCACCAATTGCGGGCAAAGACCACTTGATCAATTCCCAAGTGTCCTTCAGTAGGACAAAAGTCCTCACAGTTTCTCCAGGTTCTCTGACACCTGACCAGGATCTTTCTGCCTCTCACATGAAAGAAATGAGTAGCTTGTTAGGTGTCTGCAATATAGATCTTCATCATGTACCTTGAGGCGGCTCTGAGAGAAGATATCCAGCACCTCTGGACACAGCTGGTCACGGTTTTTACTAAGAAACTTGTGGACCTGCAGAGGCAAAGTCTGATTTAATGCACCATTCAGACCACCAACCAGACAAGCAAACATCCCTCTTACACAAACTGACCTGGGGCAGACAGCTGGAGAGGTGGAACAAGGGGAAAGCCCTAGAGAATGAAGCTTGCTGTTCCTGCTGCCACCAGGAGGGGAGAGGATGATGACTTCTGCTTTTAGGAGGAATTGCTCCTTTTCCCCTTCACATTGCCCAGCAGGCTTTAACCCCTCACTTTTTTTCAGCAGCAATAGCTTTCCTGGATTTCCGGGGCTCTGAGACAAGCAATGTAGGCTGTTGTGTAGGTGAGGCCATTACCTATTTTGCTTCTGTCCAGAGGCAGCTTAGTTGCTCTCCTAATAAGAATCTCCTCATTTCTGAAAAACTGTTGCTCTAGAGGGATGTGCAGTTACAAAGAGAGGGCTTTGTTCTCTGCACTTGCAGCTGGTCCATCAGGACAACCACAGCATGCTTCCAAGCTGGCCTATTGCTCCAACTGCTCAGAGCCCCCTGCCAGCTCACCTGATAGGTGACAGGGCCTGCATAGTGCTTCACAGTGAAGACTGGCAAAGGCAACTTGGGCTTGGTGTACCAAGGGCTGTTTCCATGATGGTAATGACACTTCTGGAGGAAGGTGTGGTCAGTGGCCTGTAAAGGAGATGGCAAACATGTTTCCTGCTGCTGGAACATATTCAGTAGGTTGAAAAGCTGCTGTTAAACTGAAGGTAAAAACACCTAATACTTGAGCGAACACAGTCCCTGTTCAATCTGTAGAACTGCCTCAACATAATCATCCTGTGAAAGGGATCACATAACAGGATAAGAGCTTCTCACCTGAGTCAGTGAAGTCTGGTCATCCAGGATACGCAAGATGCCATGGGGTTTTGCAGCAATGAAATCTAGGCATGACTCGCTGTACATCTTGGAAATAGGAATCCAAGCTAACTGCTCTTGGCTATATTCCTCCTACATGTTAAAGACCAACCAGTCAAATCCAGCCATGCAAACAAGAACAAATGGAGGGAGTTAACAAAGGGATTTGGTTTATTCATCAGGAAGTTAGTGTTTCACTGTTGTTGGGAACTTGCCTAGAAATATCTGGTTTTGTCTTATGAAACTTCTTCTAAAGCCACTAATGATTTTCCTTATTTAAGAGAGGAAGGCTGCTAAGCAGGGTGATAAAGTGAACTGTAAAAGGCAGCAAGGCTGATAAATACACTTTCATCTCCAGGACATCAGTAGTACATAAAATGCTACAATGAATCCACCAAACAGCTTTAAAAGTACCAACTGAGGTCTGGGGTCCTTGATCCTGACTAATTCACTTATAAAATCTGTAAAAGGGAACAAGGCACTAACAAACTCCCCTTCCCTTAATTTACTACAAAAGTAGTAAAAGATATTAAATAGCCAGCTCTATGGGCTAGGATTCCACAGGTACTGCTTAAGAGGGCCAGGTCTATTCAGCTTCCTGCTTCCCCGCTAAAGGATACTCTCCAGCTGAGACTGCCTCAGCTCATTCCCTATATACTGCCTTTTACCTGCTGGCACAAGTTCCATTTACCTCTTCTTGGGCAATGACAGTCTGGCTGAAAAAATGCTGGAGATGCTCATTGGCAAAGTTGATGCAGAGTTGCTCTAAGCTGTTCACACCTAGATCCTGCAAAGACAAAAAGGCATCATCATTTCCAACTCAGAGCTCTCCCAGGAGGCTGTGTCTTCTTGTGAATAATGCACAGCACCAGATGGTGCTGATCTGAGCTGCTGCTTCAGGCAGCTTGTTCTGATCAGTAAGTGTGAATGAACCTAAGAAATTCAAATCATCTTATGTCTGGTTTGCAAGCTCTCAGCCTCATTTATTGACTAGGCTGAACAGCAAGAGGCAAGATAAGCTGTGAAGGAGCAGAAAGAAGAAGAGGTATACTCTTGGATGCACACCCCTACCTGGACATGCTCCATTGTTTTCAGCATTCGTCAGAACACACAGATTTCAACAGGAATCCTAAGCATAAAACTCACAGGCCTTGATGAGCATGTATCGCTCTAAGCCACTGCTCTGCCTCTTTTTTACTTACCGCAAGTCTGGGAAGCCCCCAGAAGCTCACTGGGGTTGACATGTGGGTGTATACCTGCCACAAGGGTAGCGATTCCTGACCCAGAACTCTAGATGCTACCCTAACCTCAATTTCGAAAAGTAACACCTTGCAGAGCCTTTGCTTACAAAATTATCTGCATTTCTCCTATCCCTGGCCTGATCCAAAGCCTCGTGGATCAGGAAGGATCTCTTCAGAAACTTCAGTGGATTCTGGACTTGTCCCTATTCAGGCTGGGAATAACAGAAAAACAGAATATGCTGAAGCATGTGAAAAGAAATAAATTGTAAAAGATATAGTTAATATATTCCCAGCTTTGTCCAAGTCTTCAGGAACAAATGGGAACAGTTAGATTAAACCACATTAAAAATGCTTTTCTTACTCCCGTTAGTAATAGCGCCAGGAATAATTAAAATGTGATTCATTAAGAATTAGCTCATTCAGCTCACCTCATCAATACAGCAAATTTATACTAGGTATTTTTCTGCGTTTGTTCCATCAAAACACGCTGATGAGTGATCTGGCTCCCCAAGCCGCTGCTGAGCAGCAGAACACAGGCTGCAGGAAAAGGACTCTGAGCTGCTTTTTGCAGGAATTTGTGTATAGGTGAACATTCTAAGAAACTTCTGGGGGTTTTGTCAAACAATCGAACCATGGAGTTAAAATCCCTATGTGTCCTTTCAACACCACACGTAACTTGGTTTCTAAACTCCAGTGCGCTTGCTGAAAAGACAGTTTTGATTTGTATTTAATACAGCATATGAGCTAATTCAATGGGATGAGTTGGCTGAAAGTGCTGGGTTTGTTCTGATTTAAAATCAAGTAATTTTCCTCTTCCTTAGAATGACAGAACCAAAGCTAGCTATGTGCACCATCTATGCAGCACCATACTGGTCAGTTCGTGCAAAGGCATCAAACATGCAAGGCTGACGTGGGAGCACCAGAAACCACTCTATTTGAGACAAGGTTGTTACCTGCCTATGGTTGCTAGGTCTCCACTTACACACCAATACTACTTGCAATCCACCCAGTCCTATGTACCTTCAGATTCTACCTGTGCCACACAGTTATGGAAGGCTATGGGCTCCTCCAGATAGCAATTCATAACAAGACTCTATAGTAAAAGTGTTAAATCATACCTTGAGGGAGCATTTCTCTACTGCCCTAAAAAAAACGTACCCCCCTGAACACAGACATTTACATTACATAGTACAATTACTATCTCCTTTCTGGAAAAAAAGAAAAAAAAAGAAAAAAAAACTGAAAAGAAAACCCACCCATCAGATACCCTCCCATTTCTGGCAGTGACTGAGGACAATCAGCACATGCACTTGCAGCCCAGACAATATCAAAGAATAGGAAAAGCAACCTCAAAACCATGTATGTCCACAATGCCCACAGCACAGTCTGATTCCCAGGGAGCCAACCACTCATTGATTCTCAGCAGCAGCCAGTCAAAGAGCAGGTAATACAGAGTCTTGGCAATGGAGTCCCTGAGTAGGGGAGTAAAACCAGTTACTGCAAAGGCAACATCCTTGGGTGCATCTCACCAACCCAGACAACAACAGCAGAAGTCACCTGGCCTCGATGGCTCCTTCTACAGACAGAGGGGTGATGATCCGATCATAAGATGTCACCTGGATACATAAAGAGCCGGAATTTACTGTTATTATCTCCTAAATACCCTTTTTTTTTTTAATCCACAGGGAAGTCAGCCTGGTTAATAAATGGATTTTTTTCTATTTGGCCTGATAATTTACCCAGGTATCAAAGGAAAGATTAAAACCAGAATTTTTCTGCCACATTTCAGGGTGGGAGTCAGCTGGCCAAAGTGTTAAGCCTGAAGCCACCTCGTCAGAAAAGAGCCCTCCTAGATGTGAATTCTGCCATCTTTACAGAGCTGCCTTAAGGTGTTCAGCCCATCCTCATTACTGATCTAGCACAGCAACCATTTTACTCCTGCTGTTACCTCCCAGACTTTGGACCTTCTCAGGTGGTGGCCCTTCTGCTGCCAGAGCACTGGGCTAGGGTATTCCATGCTTCAGGATGAATGAGAAATAGCCAAAAAGGTACTCACAGTGACACGGTGAGTGACAGCACTTTGCAGAAAATCTGCTGACACACGCAACAAATTGGCCACAATCTGAATCTCAGTGTCACTGGCAATGGCTGCATGTTCATAGGATTCTTCCTAAATAGTGGAGAAGAACAACAGATTCAACTATGGATGGGATACTAGGTTCCACTAGTATTAATGTTCTCAATAGCACCTCAGCTGCACAGAGCTGGTCACAGCCTGGGCAAAACACCAGCATCTAGGTTCATTTTGGGTCCTCAAAGAGCACCCAAGCTCTAATTACGCTTCGTTGCCTCCCATCTTCTGTCCTTGCCTAGGTCAGTCTAGAGCCTAATATCAAAAGAACAGAATAGTCTTCAAAGAATATAATCTTCAGTCTAGAATAATGTCCCCGGTCCCATCACATGGGATAACAGCAATGTTCAGCACAAATAGCCCATTCCCAAGCTGCCAAGGATTACTGTACCTCATAGGAGGTAAAGCAGATATTCCCTAGTTGCAGAATGGCAGCCAGGACAGCCCAGGTGGAGGTCAGCTGATCTTCTGAGAGGCTGATTCTCTCCAGAGCTTGCACCAAGACCAGAAAGTCCTGACTGTCCTCCTTCCCCAGGATGTCACAGGCTCTGCCCTGAGAGAATAGGGACAGATAATCATGGTCAGCCCATTTTGCCCCAGGCTGGAGCTGAGCTACCAGCAGCAATCTTCAGAGAAGTAGTTCAATGTTTTAAGGACTGGAGGAATCTGAAAAAAAAGACCAAAGACACCACTAGTGGGAGCTCAGCATTCATGACAGACCAGTCTCTTTTCTCTCTGGAGTTTCTGAGAGCAAGACCTCTCTTGCCCACACATGCTAAGTTTTTACTATGCCTCCAATATAGGCACTCTAGCTACCCCTTGCCCACTGCTGGAGTGCAGCTTGAGAAAAGAAGGGAAGCCAGAATCTACTCCCAAATAAGCAATGTCAGAGTTGCTACCCCAAATGGTACCCAGAACCCACTGTATCAAAGCAAATGGGTTTCTGTGCACCTAGAGAGCCATCCTGGGTTATAGTCTCACTCGCGTCTGCCACAGAGCTTAGCTATAACATGGGCATATCGCTCTTACTCTTCTTGTGCTTTTCTGTATAAGAGGACACTCTTAACAACTGTCTGTGACCCTAAAGTTCACAGAAATCCTGGGCCAAGGCGATCTGTAGAAACTGCTTGCATAAAAAGACATTCTTTGACAAAAGTTTCCAGCTGATTGCCAGCCAGATTCAGATGAGGACAAGAACGAGGCCAAGGCAGCCCTTGGGCTACTTCTTGCCAAAACCAAGATCCAAGAGAGATTTTGCCAGTCTCTGCTAACTTCTTTATGCATAATCTGATCTTTTTCCCTTTTCTTCTCTGCAGCAAGATGAGACACTCCTGTTAGATACCACCTTGAAGAATTTAGTTTACAATACAGAACCTTTGCCAACTAGGAACATCAGCCCTTTAGGGATGGGCCCTTAATTGCCCTCCATCCCTGAGTCATTAATGGTACTTGTCCATTCCTTGCCTGAAGGAAAGATGATAGCAATCATTCGTCAAGGATTCCTCACATGACCGCAGCTGCTGTAAAGAGTTTGCTCACCTGGCAAAGCTGACCCACACAGCTGAAATGGGAAAGATACTTGCTATTGCTGTGAACTCCTTGAGTATGGAAAACATTCTTAAACAAAAGAAACTGTGCTCCAAGGTGATAGCTTGCCATAAGTCTGGCAAACAATTTTCCAATTTAAAGAGATTGTAATTAGCAGTACATTTCAGTGGTTTAAAATTTCCACCCATTGACTCAGTCAATGAAGCAAGTGTTTTGCCGAAGGTAGAAAGAAATATCCCCTGATCTTTTCAGTCTCACAATAAATTGCAAATGCAAGGAAAGACAACGAGAAAAGGATTTCTTCACCACAAGGTGGAGCCACGGACCTACACGATGACTACTTTTTAAAAAGGCTTTCTTTGGGAGCAGAAGGGGCCTGAAAGGTGAGAAGAAGATCACATAAGAGACAAAGGTAGTCCTTCTTAGGTCAGGTGTGAGAAGGAGCAGAGCAGACTTTAGCATAGTCCTGTGAGGGACACATCAGGAGGGAAGCAAAGTTATCAGGTGCCTCAATAACCAAACAGAAGCGATGTCTTGGCCATTTCATTCTATCAGCTGCTGCAGAACATCCTCACCTCACTCACCTGATTCAGGTAAAAGTAAGACTCTGCCTCTTGCAAGTACAACTTCTCTTTCTGCTCCACCGGCAGCCCAGCCAGTAGCTCGTAAAACACATGGTAGTTCCTCTCACCACCGGCCTGACAGGGAACAAAGTTCCTAGAGTTGACTCATACCCAGTTCCAAAACCCTACAGAATACATGCTGCCATGAACCAAACACTCAAAGAGCAGGACACTGAAACTTTGAGGTCAGCAAGAAGAGGCCAGAAGCCACCCAAGAACTATTTCATTTGAAAAGTTTCCAGGGTTTCTCACTGACACCTTAAGAGCATTCCATTTGAGAGCAGTCCCTTTCACACAGCTCCAATATCTGACCTCTTCCACACTCCAGACATTAACAAAAATTAGTTGAGGAGAGATTTAACTTCCAGTAATCCCTAAGAAGTGGCTTAATTCAACCTGTTTGAGACAGAGTGACCTCCTATTTTACGCAAATAAAATAAGCGATTACCTTGTGCTACACAGAAGAGACATATTTCTTGCTAACAGAATAAATGGGAGGCAATTCTCATACTTATTCCAATCCCTGTTATATAGCAGTAAATTTAAGATTAAATATGATTAATATAAAATATTAAGGAAGAGAGGGACCCCTCTAGGAGGGAGGGGCTCATTTGTCCTCACCTGAAATACCACACGAGACTTCTCCAGGAGGTACTGGGAGATGGATGTTCCCACCACGATGCCACTGAGCATGAGACAACAACAGATCGTGTCAGAAGCTAGTGACATGTTTTCTGTAGATCCATTTCACTGAGGGTTTAGCAGAGGGAGTTGTTGCTGAGAAACAAGGGTATGACCTGACCAACTTGGTCTGAATTTTGAAGCTTTCAAGCACAGGTGTTTTGTATCAGACTGTTACAGAGAAAGCAGCTATGAAACATACAGATTCAAGTCTGTGTTCTGAACAGCCTCCAGAGTACAAAGGAGCTTGGACTTGAGTGATCCTCACAGGGTATGTCCTGAAAATAATCCAGGTAACATGCCACAGCCCTTCCCTTCAGCCATATCTGACTGCTGTTGCATTACCACTCCCCCTTCTGACCTTGGCCACCCATTTCATATGTCAGGCTGATGGCCTTTGGGGACAGGGACCACCTATTTGTTTTGTAATTTAATTGCGTCTTGCACAGAGTGATCCTGGATGAAAACCGGGATGTCCAAGTACTACAGCAATAGGGGGCCATGCAGCCAGCAGCCTGGAGTTAAGCTGCATGCAAGGATCTATAGGCCTTTAAGCCTATCATGTGTCTCATATAGATTAGGCAGATGTGTAAAGAAGGGCTGAATTAGCGGGCACCTGAATATGTACAATTGATTTGAGAAGAGTCAATATGGCTTCTGTAAAAGGAGATCCTGCCTCACAAACCTCCTGGAGTTGTTTGAAGGGGATGACAAATTTGCAGATAAGAATGATCTGAGGGATATAGTCTACGTGAATTTCCAAAAGGTTTTGACAAAGTTGTGGGACTTTCAGGGAAACCAAGCAACCGCAGTGTAAGAGGGAAGGTCCTGACATGGGTAGGAGTAAATGGCTAATCCTCTTAACAGTGGGAGGCAACCACTAGAGTTCCACAAAGTGTCTGTGCTCTGACCTGTGAGAGTAATTCAAGGTTTGATAAGTGACCTAAAAGAGGAGCTGAACAGCAATGTGACAAAGCTTCCTGATTGTATGAAATTATTCAAGGCAGTGAGGATGAAGGCCAACTGTGAATAAATGCAGACAGACCTTACAATACTGAGCGAGCGAGCAAGAAAATGGCACATGAAATTCACTGTTGATAAATGTAAAGTGATGCATACAGGCTGAAGTAATCCCAGCTTCACATATAAACTGACAGGCTCCAAGTTAACCATTGCTGCTTAGGACTGGGACCTTGGGGTTATAATAGACAGTTCCATGAAAATATCAGCTCAGTGCTTGGCAACAGTCAAAAAAAAACCCCCAGAAGTTAGAAAGGAGGCAGGTTCAAAACAAAAAAAGGTGGTTTTCACTGGCTAGACCTATAGAACACTTGCCAAAGACTGTTGCAGGGGCATGAGGTTTATACGAGACCAAGAGGAAACTGGAAAACCACAAGAGTCTCAGAAAAACTCCTGAGCTGCTGCAAATGGTTAAGAGCTGACAGAGTGTTAGAGAAAAGCATGATATGTATTTGGCCTTTCTTACTGTTGCCTCAGTGAATGCTTGTGGCCAGTGTTGGAGACAACATTGTATTAGATGGCTCCTTGTTATAAACTAGTTCAGCCATTCTTATGTTCTTAATTTATCACCCATCTTGACAGGTGAAGATCTATTCTTTTGTGGAGGAACCTAAAAGCAAAATAGGGGTGTAAACTCATCCTCTTCCTATCCTGATGATAACAAGAGTGTAATGGAGGGAGGGCTATTGCATGAGCTCTAAGCGCTGCTAGACCTTTTCTCACCCAAGCACCCCTTGACAGCTGGGAAGGACAGCATCCCAAGCTGTTCCTTTAACTCACCATCGCAGATGGACATTCAGAAGCTTTCCAAAACGGCTTGAGTTGTCATTGAGAATGGTTCTGGCATTCCCAAAACTCTCCAGGATGGGTAGGACATTGCAGGGCTTGAAGAAAAGAGAGAGAGAACACTTCAGTAGCAATCACGGGGTTTTAAACCCCAAAGGGACTTAAGTAACTGTTAGTTTGAAAATCCAAGAAAAATGGGACTTCACTGAAAGAATTCTTGCCTGGCTAAAGAGTCTTTTTTAAAATTTATTTTGGTATCATTACCTCTAGCCATTGGTGAGTTGCTCTATAAGCTTTTTACCTTCACTGCTATGACCTTTCACTTTACTTCTGCTCTGTGTTTGTTCAGATTCACCTCCCAGACACTGCTATAAGGTCTCTAAGGCAGGTATCATCTCTCTGTTCAAACAGATACAGCACTTTATACAGCATCAGGGTTCCCAGATACTAAAATACAGAAGAACAAATACATCAGCTGCCCTCGAGTCTTTACAGAAGCTTCATCTTGAACCACAAGCCATGCAAATTCCAGCTTAGTTAAACAGGAACAAGGAAATAACATAAACAGTATGGCCTCTTTACCCTGCCTTTGGCTTCTGCTCCTTGCCTAACCATCACAGCATAAAGCCAATTTCAGTTGCCTCTTACCTGTCTGACCCTGTGGCTGTCTGATCGCTGGTACAGCATGGTCAGGTATTGCACAATTGCTTTGGCAGCTTCTGTTTTACCCGATCCGCTGTGTCCACTGGAGGAACAAGAGGAACAAGGAAGCTGGCATGAAAACATAATTACCCAATTTAGACATATCAGAGGACCTGTTACAGTAAATCAGTGGAGTTGTACTGATTTACAACAAATGAAGGTCTATCACATATTGTTTGAAACACTGACATGATTTGACAAAATAGGCCCAAATAAGATTCCACTGTGGAAGGCCAAATGCCTTCTCTTCCACTTCTCCAAACGGATGTGAAGCTAAATTCAAACTGTATTTGCAGAGTGAAATAAAAATCCGTCTTATTCATGTTCCCTACTGACAGCCTTCACACAAGAGCCAGAATGATAAACTTATGGACAGTGAAATACAAAGATGAAAATCTTGCATAAAGAAATCAACAAGCCTTTGAAAAAGTACCCTTATTTCCTACCTGATGATGACACACTGCTCTTGCTCCGATGACTGGGATAGCATGTAGGCCATTTCTGCTATGGCAAAGATGTGTCTAGATGTACAGAAAGAAAAACCCAGTTAACTGACCTCACATTTCTACCTCACAAATACAGCACCAAAAGGTTACTCATCAGTGATCTACATTAGAGATGGGCCAGTATCTGATCTGAGAAATGTGAGGAACCAGGGAAATCAGAGCTTTGTTCTTTGCTGACATCAGGTTAATACCACTGTTACAAGCTACTGCAAAGTTCAGGTTCCTCCAGGACCTCTTCAACCTAACCTGAGTAATGCTCTGTCCCATAGCATTTAATATAAGGGACACCTGCAGTATTATCTGCACTAGAGGAACCTGCCTACACTGCTAGTTCTGGTAAGGCTGTACCAGTGTTAGCAGTTACTTCCAGAACTCCTAAGGTGCAGTCCCAACAGTCACTGAATTCAGGACCTTCAAGCAACACTTGAAGAAACTTGACCTAAAGAGTTTAGCTCCGTAAGTCTGAGCAACTACAACTTTGCCAAATGGCTTGTTCACTTCCTGTGGCATTCATCCTGCTTTATCAGACAACTGGAGGAAAATAAACTACTTTCTGGAGCACAAACAGAACAGAGTTTAGGGAGTTATTTGAGAAAGAGAAACATACGGGGCATTTTTTGAGAGAGTCCCTTGGTGGTACTGGGTAGCCACATCTTCAGAGTAGATCCTGAGGTCTTTGAAAGGATTCACAGAAACCAAAATTTGCCCAATGTAAGTCTAGGACAAAAATAAGAAAGGGAAAAAAACATCTGGTGCCTTCTTAGAATTTTCTGAATAAGAAATGCAACTGAACACATATATTAATACAAAGATTAAAATGACCTTTAAAGGAATACTGTCTATTCTGACTATACTGCCAGCTTATTCAGGGCATAGCACAATTTTTCAGTGGTCATTTTCAAAGCTCTGTCATTAATATTTTGGGATAAGTGGGCACTCACTGGTCCGTGGTCATCTTCACTGGTCACTGTCTATTCTCCAAACTTCACATGAAATTACAGGCACAGGTTTGAACACCTGAGCCAGTAAATGAAAAAGAGAACAATTAGCCATCCAGAACTATCTCTGGACTGCAACACTGTGAAATGTTGCAGAAACTCTGAAGTTTCTTCTCAAGATCCACAATTTTTACCAGAACTACTTTGCTAAGACAGGAGAGTTCCACTAGGAGCAGCTGAGGCTAAAACTGAACCTAAGTATGCTCATGGGTTGGCAACAAATACCAAAATTAAAGAGAAACTCTGAGACTTTCAGATTTTACCACAAATATTTCATGCTACCCGTTTTCTGAGCAAAAGCAGTGTATCCTTCTTATCACCGTTCCCAGTAAGGAGTGAGCTCTTGAACTACTTAGTGCATTATTAAAGCTTGATAGAATGATAGAAATCATTTTCTCTTAAAGCTCATTGTTCAGAATGAATAAGCACTGAAGAAAAAAAGAAATAAAACAAAACACCACTACCCATACATAAATAAGATTGCGATGGAACCTCTTCTTCAGACACAGCAGAACTGAGCTCTCACAGACTTCCCTACAAACAGAGGAAAGGACTTGTCAGCCACACACTTCACTTGCATGTGTTAATATTAACCTTTCTGCCCTCCCAAGGATTTTGTAGGAGGCTGGGATCTGAAACTATTCACTGCCTTCACACGGTTCCAATGTGTCCAGGATTAAACACAGCAGAGAATAGAGCAGCCAAAGCTCAGAACATCCAGCCTGTCCATCTCCATGTGATCACAACTCCTTGCATATAGCCTTTACAGCTGTTTATCTCAACAGGATGGCAAGGGTAGAGGGTGCAGGACATGTGTGAGAAGCAGTGTTAGGTGTTTCTCTTTCAACAACAGCAGTGAACCCATGATTTAAAAGCTGTTAAAGATGTAGGGCCTGAGTCTGCCATAGCTGAAGGCAATGGGAGTCACTAAAGCCACAGATGCCAGTGTCAGTAGGCAAACAACATAGAAATGTGACTCTCATCCTGCAAGTCTTCCTGACTTACCACCCACTTCATGCAATAAGAATGATATGTCAAATTCCCAATTCTGTCCCTCTGCAACACCACAAAAGTCACATCAGCCTCTAAACCTCACTTCCCCTACCCATAAAGTATATTTAGTTTTTTTTAGAACCCATTTCAGGACTGGGAACCATTTAACAGGAGAGGAAGAGTTCTCTGGATGCATCCATAAGAAAGTCCGCTAACTAGGATGAGCTGCTCTCTCTGCTGTGTGACTGCAGAGATTCAGTCTGCACTCTCTGTGCAGCAGAGCTTGGGGATGCACTATACACAACAGCCAGGAGTTCCCTCTGCAGCTGTGCTCCTCCCCACATGATTCAGTGTAGGTCCATAACTTAAATAGTGCAATTCAGTCTTCTACTTAGCTTTACTATGGAGCATCAGCTACTCAGCACATTAATTCTATTTTCTCACATGGTAGCCAAGGATCTATAATGTGCTTTCTGTTCTTGAACCAACAGTAGCTTTGAAGGATAACAAGCAAGCCCCTGTGACCTTGAATTAGCTGCAGAATACCACTGACAAGACATACTCCAGTCTGGTTAGATCTTCAATCTCCTCAACTTCTAGACAGGGGTCTTCACACATGTACACCTGAAATGCATAGACACATTACTGAAAATCAGGAGAAGTTCAGCTTCATTCCAATACTGGAGGCAACACCTGTACCTGTTTCTGCATGAATTCCATCTCTAGCATATTGTCAGTGATGTCTTCAGCCTCCCACTGATCCTTGCAGACTGTCATTGCATGGCTGTTGGTCAGATGTGGGTCCTTGTAGATGGCCCATTTGCTTAGGTTCTCAACAGTTAGTCGTGGCAGCAGCAATTCAGAGTTCAGCCATGCTGCAGGATCGCATCCCTGAGCCTGCTGCTGAGACCAGTGAACACAAGGCGTGACTATGGACCCTGCAGTCTGGAGGACACCTGAACCCTCTTTGTTATCTACCTCACAGGAATAATCTGATGTACATATTGGATCCTTTTCTGGATGTGGAAGGAAGCCCTGTTTACTGTTTCTCTGAGGGCTTTGATCCATCAAATATCTGGGAAGGTCACATTTGAATCTGCAACCTTGTTGCACTGGCATCATAGATTTTCTGTCTGATAGAGATCCCAGTTTCTCTAGGGAATAACCGTTCTCAGAGCCCCTGGATAAGGAGCTCTTTGTCTTAACCATGCTGTGGACTCTGGGGAATACTATAGCAAACTTGGCATCAGTAGCATTGTTCTTCTCCTCATCCAAGCTAATTAAGTATGGAAAGGAATTGGTTCCACGAAGAGGGGAATCAGCAGAGGGCAAATCAATATGTCCCACTTCCTCTGCCATTCTAGGACCACCTTCCCCCTCCACTAATGGAGGAGAAGATTCTTTGTCACTCGACTCAGCCCTCCCCAGCTGTCCGGTGGCACCACGGAAGGCTTTGCCAGACCGACCAACCCACCCAGCAGTGCTTACAATCCGGATTGCCACTCTACTTCTGAATCCAAAAGGTTTGCTGCTCCTTTTCCTCTTCCCAAATTTCTTCAAGAGCCATCTTGAAATACTAATTGCACGTGCCACGCTCAGAAGATGAGCTTTCAGTGTTGCTTTCTTGGCAGGTTTTTGACCAAGCCAGCTGGTGACTTTTCTAAAAGCAGAATGGTTGTGCAAGTACTTGGATCCTTTCCCAGCATGCACATTTTCTTTTTCAGAAGGTGCCTCTGCAACCACTTCTTCTGCTTTCTCTTTTTTTGCATCCAAAGTCTGGCCTGAACTCAGTTTTACTTTTCCAGTAACTTTTCCAACTTTCTTCTTCTTGCCAAGGAACTGCTTATCAGATTTTTTTGTAATAGTGGAGCAGCTTGAAATATTTGAAAGATTTAATCTTTTCTCTCCAAAACTCTGAGCTATGTTGGGTTCTTTCTGTGTATTGAGGGTTTCTAGAGTCATGGGTTTTGAACAGATGTTTTCAACATTTTTCAGGTCAGAGTTGGTTTCCAAAGCCATCTGGACAGGATTTGGTTTACAGCTTGTTAATAGTTTGGTCTCAGCATTTTTATGTTTGTTTTTCAGATTGAGAAGGATTTGGGATTGAGAAGAACATTTCTTTGTAAGCATCATCACTGCTAACTCCTGCTTGCTGGAGTCTGAAGAACTGTGCCTCTGTCTATGTCCTACCACTTTATCTTGTTCTGCAATCTCATGCCTCCCATATTTCTCCTTCAATGTTTTCTGCTGCTTGGAGAGCAAAGGGCTATCTTCCAGTGTGCTGCCTTCTTCATTCACCTTCTCTTCCCGTTCAGTTCCTTGAAGTACTTTGCTGAGGTGAATGTGGAGTTTTGCTTTAACAGTACTAGGCAGTGGTTGTTTTGTTGCATTTTCTTTTCTTTTGACAATGCTCTCTTCAGTGCTGCTCTCCCTATTGCTGTTAGAATTATCATGTGCACCTTTTGACATATCTTGAACTTTGCCATTTTCTAATATATTTTCCTTGCCTGCTTCATTATTGGTATTTTCTCTGTTCTTAAGACTTTTAAGTTGGAATCCTGAAATGCTTACATCACCTTCCTCACTGCTCTCAGCTAGAATAGATTTTGGTTGTCTTGGCATGTCATCTTGCTTCTTCATTCTCTCCTCTGCCTCCAAACCTGCAAAGTCAGTGCCTTCATCCTCAGATTCATTCCTTCCGTCTGTGGTCACCTGCTCCCTTTCAGTTTCACTGGATGCTTCATTGCTTTTATCAAGGAGTTCCTTGTAGCCTTTTCCTTCAGCCACAGGAGGATCTTCAAGCATGGCTTCTTTCTCACTGATGCCATCTTCCTCTGAAGAGCTACTCTTCTCTTCACTGCTTGCAGTGCTGACCACTACAGTCTCTTTTGTACCTTTTTTAGGAGTCCAATGGCCTTCATTGCTGGAGTCACAGCAGGAGTTATCTGAGTTTTCCAGGATATTTTCTTCTGCACTTTCAGTGACAATAATCCTGGTATGTTTTCCAACTTGCTCTTTCCCAGCTCTGTCACCTTTTCCCTGTGCCATACTGCCTTGGGATTGAAAACCTGACTTCTGCTCAGAAGCTTCCTTAAAGCCGTGATTCTCATTGTGCTTTTCCCTAGGCCTGGCACCATGTGCCTTCTGCGGCAAGTCATGTTTCTGAACAGATCCTTCAACACTTTGCACTGCAATTGACTTTACAGAGTTTGGCTCAGTGACTTTTTCGGTAACAGCAAGACGCTTTCCACACTTCTTTTTACAACTGTATTTCTTGCTGTTTGTGGTGGCTTTTCCCTCCTTATCACTACTGTCCTCACTTTCTAGTCCTGATGTCATTTCCTGTTGCTTGCAGGCCTTTTCTTTTTTCCCCTCCAACTTGGACACTAACTGTTCTCCGTATTTTCTCCCCAAAGCAGATTCTCTTTTATCATTTCTCTTGTAGGCTCTTCTTCCCCGGAATAACTTTTTGTGGCCATTTTCTTTGCCTCCCTGAAGCCTCACCAGCCTCTGGCTTTTTAAGGGGTCTTTTTCAATGATGTCATCTTGTTCAGGCAATGACTCTTTGCCCTTCAGCTGGCCTTTACTCTTGCCTTCCCACTGTCTCCCACAGTGGATCTTTGAATTTCCTGGGGAGCTTGCCTTTTTCTCACAATTCAACAATTTCTCTTTTCCAAACTTTTTCTGCTGAGTCTTGGATTGGGAAGGAGGCATTTCTCCAGTGTTCAGAAGTATGTGTGGGCTTATCTGAATTCACCTATGAAAGGAAATATTGTGCATTTTGCTGTGAAATAGGCTACAAAGAGAGGTCAGATCTTCCTAAGCAGTAGTTTACCTCATTTCTGTAGAGCCAAACAAATGTTTGCAGAACCATACCTGTGCAGCTGAGGAGTGCCAAACTGACTGTCCTGTTCCACGTTAATCTCTGTTTTGTCATGAATCACTCTTATTTTCTTCTTTTATTAGGACTCTTGCCAGAGGCCAGTCATGTACAGACAACGGAACAAATGTCCATGATTTTCCACAGTTGACAAAGGTTTGGCCACACTGTAGTTTAAGAAAGAATGATTATTTTATTTCAGTTTTTGCTTCTCCAATAACCTTCGTTGTGCTGAAGAAAAGAGGAACACATCTAATGATCTATGTCAAATGAATTAATAGTAAATAGTTAACTCAGTTTCCTAGGTATCCAGAATCACATTTCGATCTATATGAACAACACTGGCTTGCAGGTTGAAAACACATGATACTGAGTAGATGCTGTATGGCTGAGTAGAACTGAAAAGACCACAACTAACTGTTAACCAAAAAAAAAAAAAAATTAACTCAGACAAGCCACATTGATACTGCAGTACTAGAATCTGTACAAGCTGAGCTGATACGTAATTAGTAGAAAGGATGCAAAAATATAAGCCCCATTTTTTGTGTTTAGTTATTATTCTTCCCTCTTTTATTTGAGCACTTGTCTCTTAACAAACAAATAAGTACTTGGTAAATTTCAATACATATCGTAATTACAGTTAAATAGTATCTGATTTTCCAGGGGCTAACCTTTTAAATTTTCTGCAGTGCAAGAGAAGGACATTAAGGAACAGATCATACTCAATTTAGCCCAAATAGCAAAATGTATGAGGAAACCAGCTCTCATAGCAAATAATGTCTGTCCTTGAACAGCTCTCCTGAAATCTTACTGGAGAGAAGGCTAAATAAATAAGGGAATTAATGAAGAATGGGAAAAAGAGAGAATAAATAAAGTGGTAGAAAAAGAAATATAATAGAGTGGACAACAACAATAACAATCCAATCTTGTAAACTGATAATCTCCGCAGGAAAAGGCAGCTGAAACTAGGTTAACTTTGTAGCATAAGTCTACATTTCAGAATTGCTTCTGAAGACATAAAATACTGACAGAAGATTGCTTTTTTTTTTTTTTTTTTTTTTAGGATAGCGTATGTTAGTTGCCCACAGCAAAAGGATTTTGAAATCATTATAACTGATTCTACATCAGGATTTTTGTTGATAAATAACTGTACTGCGAAAACACACTGCATAAGTCCTGGCAAATGTTTGTATGCCAAAGAAAACTCCTAATGCAGACCTGGTGCATGTCTGTGAAATTGCCTGACTCCATCTTTTCTTTTAGTATGATGGAGCTGGTTTTGAATGGTGTGTCAAATACTACTCCACTATGTAACAGCATCTCCACACAACTCCTCCCGAGTGCACTGTTATTAGATGACAGTCTAGGAAAAGTTCAGTATCTGAAGTGTTAATCAGTATTGCTTATCTCTTTATCCTTCCTCTAATCATAGGCAGGAAATAAAGGATATAAAAGTGCACAAAGGATTAGTCCTGACCTTTCAGCCTGTTGGAAAATATCACTTCTATCCTTTCCAGTTATAAAGATCCTTTATTTTATGAGTCAACCTCTTGTTGCTTCAGACAGACCAAAATACCACTTGTGCTCCAGACTCCACTTCTACCTATTTGTCTGAATGAAGTGCTAATGGCAGAGCTTGGTTTTGATTCCCCGGTCACTAAACACTTCAAGGCAAAGGTCCAAGCCAGAAAACAGTAAGAGCATAACTGAAAGGAAATCATGGACCAGAGAAAGGAAGACTTGGAGGTGAATGGAGGAAAATGGGACTAAGGAAAAAATCTTATACCAAGAAAACCCAACAGTCTGCAACATCTTTCCAAAGAAAAAAAGGTAAAAAGCCTCCTGTTAGGGGCATTTGTAACTACCTTAAAGATTACATTAGCCAATGACGGGCAAGGAACAAGCTAGCACACAGAACACAGGGAAATTCCATTATATATTTTGTCCTCTCACCTCTTTCTTTGTTAAACTCTTCTTTCCCCTTGCTCCTTCTTTCTCCTTCTCTTTGTTTTTCAGCCAACTCCATAGATTCTCTACAGGCAGAAGAGAAATTTCCACCCATCATAGCCTTACAATTTCTCTCAACAGGTAACAGAGGACCTAGCAGTCAAGATTTTGTTCCTAATTGCTACTGTCATCATAACTCCACAAACCATTAACTTATTTATTTAAAAGCTGACATACAGTGTCTGGAAGCCTTCAGTCAGATAGTGGGCTACTGTGGGATGCTGGCAACGTATTTACCTGTCTCACAGCTCTGAACCCTGCATCTCGGTGACCATGGTTGCAGCATACAAGCTCTGACAGCCATACCCAACGGTAATGGGGACTGCAAAGACGCACAAGGGCCGGTGGGGAATTCTTGAGAGACGGGATTGAGCTGGGAGGATTAGCTATACTATATGGTACAAATGTTTTCTTCCCCATAATGGAAGGTAAACCCTTGCTGGTTATTGTACACATGCTACAAGCCCAGAAGAGTTCTGGCCAAGATTTGTTGAAACTTGCTTCCGTCCACAGGCCTCTCCTTGCCCTAAGGTAGGGGGACAGGGGAAGAGTACACAGTCAAGATTGCAATTCAGCATAAAGCTTTAAATCTTTGCAGCTACTATAAGGTCTGACAACTAATGAGAATTTTTAACATTTAGTACCTCAAGAAGACAGCCTACTCTGCTGGATGGAAATCCATCCACTCTCCAGAATACCTCATGACTTCCTTGCAGACTACAACTTGTCCAAGCATCCTTACAAGTTATTTAAAAACAAATAAACCAACCCCCCAAGCCGTTAAAAAAATACATTCCAGTGCTCTGGGAACAAACTGGTAAAGAACAACTCAGTGAATCGAAGTTTGCCTCACCTTAATCACCCCAAGGAGGGCAGCAAAACCACATTTGAGATTTACACAGTCCAGGAAGGTTGATGCTCTAAAAAAAGCACACTAGGTATATATAAAGCACATTGTTTTATTGCAAATGGGTTTTTTTTGCATACTACCCATTTTGTACTCTTCTGCATGACAGACCAATCTTCTGCAACTGGAAAAAACAGTATCTCCCTTTTCCTCAGTTGCAACTCTGACGCTGAGCAAAAAGCTGCTGCCCTGACAGCACTGTTATGTACAGTTAAAGGTTTCTCAACAATCAGTGTCTTCAGTGTTCCCTCTAAACTTGCGTTTTTGCTCTGGTCTAGAGTTGACAC
The DNA here is from genome assembly GCF_026419915.1 of Harpia harpyja. Lineage (NCBI taxonomy): Eukaryota > Metazoa > Chordata > Aves > Accipitriformes > Accipitridae > Harpia > Harpia harpyja. Next base: position 8,267,730 of record NC_068953.1, on the reverse strand, counting down.
TATTCAAAACATCTTGGACACATACGTTGCATAGTACAAAGTTCATCTCTTAACATCAAATCCTCTTCTTTTATCCCTCTCTTTAAACAGTACTCTCTATAATACGTAGGTGTCTGGTCACCTTATTTCAGGCCTCCCTCCCCGTTTAATATACCAGTACTAGTGGCCTAGATCTCTAAATCCTGCAACAAGACTTTTGTTACTGAGATTAATGGTAGCTGAATTAGACCCTAAATCCTAAGTACAGAATAGTTGTTAATATTCTATCCTCCTGGGGGCTTAATGTTGATACTGCTTCTCTACAATGCCAAATGCAGTAGAAAAAAAAATTTGAAGGTCTGCTTTTATGCGCTACTGCTAGATAGTCATGTGACTGGAAAGCTAAAGCCTTCCACAAAACAAAAATGCTGCAATACTTGGATGATGAGGAAGATCAGGAACACTGCCCAAATTTGTAGGGAGTTTAGACACAGGACTTCGGTTTGACTCACTGTGAAGAAAGGACTCCAAACTCTGAATCTAGGTTAGAATGTGAAAACCTAGAGTTCACAATTCTTCTGAGACAGGGTTTTAGAGCATATTGTTTTGTAACACCACTGTTATTACTGGGAATGGTAAGATGAATCACTGCTTATATAAACAATTCCTTTGACATCAGACCTGCTTTGATTAACTGGCCTGGTCCATCTGCCTCCTGGACACACTGGAGCAGGTGAAAGATCCTGCTCATCGTTTTTTCAACTCCCCTCACTATACAACTTCATCTAAATCACTACAGGAAAAAGAACAATTCGATTTTGTTCTTCCCTTTTAGAAGAAATAAGAATACTTTACATCAGAGAAAGGAGAACCTCAGTGACAGAACACAGCATGAACCTACAGACAAAAAGAAGAGCTGATAGCTCATGCTGTTATTTTAAGACTAGTAGAGAAGTGAGTCTAATCTTCCCTAAACACAGTGGTTTCTCCCAACTCATACAGAGGAAAAAGTACAATTCTTAATCTTAAAGGGAAGTGCTTGGAACTTAATTCTTAACGGTTTCTATTTTCATTCACCTGTACAAATTGCTCAGGCTCCTTCTTTATCACTCTGCACAGTAACTTTTTCAACATACCTATGCTGTCTGTCCTGATTCCGGTGAGCTTCTCAGTACCGCATATCATAGGTCATATTCATGTATACGGTAACATATTCATTCTCCTGTGCCTTGTTTCCCTGCAGCCTCGAGTCTGTTCCAGCATCCTTGCAAGCCTGCCCAACGTTGCAGTCTAACATCAATTCTGGCTGGGCTGTGCCCAAACAGCAGCTGATTACAGGCATATGGAAGGAAAGTGACATCAATAATTCAAGCTTTCTCATGGTACCTTTGAACTTTTCAACCAGCAATATCACCAGCTGGTTGGCAGAGTTTTGGATAAAAGAAGAGGTGGGATTTCAGCTAGGCAAGAATCAGGCTCGGATGTGGTGTGATTAGGTACATCTCCAAAGAAAGACTGAAAAGGAGAGGTCATTTCCAATACCAAAACATGTCTGCTATAACCTAAGAGGCTACCAGACAAGGCACCGTGAATACTATCTAAATAAGAGCTTAGGCTAGTGAAAAGGATTAAATCATAGGCTTCTTTCTTCTGCATCCCTGGAGTTTTATTTCAGGAAGCCAAGCATGGATAGCTCAGCCTCTGCTCTCTTCTCCTTGCCAATACCAAGCTCTCTGCTGACAACAGAAAAGTAGTTTCCAGCTCAGCACTGAAAAGACAGCAAAACTGGCACCACTTTTGTCCTCATTATGCCTAAATCTCAGTCCAAATCAAGCAGAATGACTAACTCTCCTTTCAACTTGAATTTCCAAATAAAGCCACGATCCCCTTTAAACAAAACTTTTGCGGACAGGTCAAGGTTACTTGCAGCAGGTGATTATGTCCATGCAACGTTGCTGTCTAATTCAGTGATGGTTTTCCCCTTCCTAGGTCTTTCTCAAGAAAGCAGGTAACAGGGCAAACACAAATGCACACAGTCTAGTCTGTACACGCAGTCTCCCTCTGCACTCACCAGGTTGCGAAGTGTCAGCATGGTCATGCAGGATTTAACTACTCTGAGGATGACCCTGGTTCTTTAAGGCAAAGTCCCCTTCTACCCCCTATCCCCTCCCAAAAATGTTTTCCAGAGGAGCTGGAGATTAAACAAGAAAAACTCAGGTGTGGCCAGCAACCAGAACAAGTGACCCTAACATAAAATGTGATGAGTGTTGTTAAGATAAGATATCAGATTCTTAGCAGCATTAGTTTGGGTGGAGCCTGTTTTCCTATCTCCTTCCAAGAACCCCCTGGCTGTTATGTACTGTACTTTGCCTTTGCTTCTTAGTGGACGAGCCTTCAAAAACTGGGCGCTGAGCTGGAGAACTTAAGAAACACACTTTACCTAAGGTTTCTGTCACTGGATGGTCCACTTCTCGTAGCTTATAAGAATGAGGCTGTAGAGCAACATCTTAGTTAACTATTTCATCATGTTCTTTATTCATTATTTATAAATAACTCTCTATCCCTCTCTGCAAAGAGAGATCTTTTTTGTAAAGCCCAGAATGACTGATGTTATCTGGATCATGACTTCCTTATCCAATCTTGGGAAAAAAAGCTGCAGGCCTCTTAGCTCTAAACTTCTAATATGTGCATGGCGGGGAAGAGAAACCTCTCTGAAAAATCCAACCCTTCACAGTTCCTGAGGATGAAGTGACTCTAACAAACTCTATGTCATTATTAGCTGGAGCCTCTTCAAGGCTGTGTATACCCAAGGCAGAACCGGAGCCCGCTGTTTCTTTGATTTCTTTGATTTGTCAGAAGTCTCTGTCTCAGACAGTATGACTGGGTTCTGCCTGAGGAGGATGACCAAGATGAAGGTACTGATCATGTTTACTTTCTTATCAGACTACTGTCTGCTTTGAGCTACACCGAGATGAGAAAGGCTAAATTGATGCTGTGCAAATATTCCCTCTCCACCTCAGTCTCAAGCCTGTCTGCCTCAGCACCTCTAACCTGAATTCTCTGCATGGACTAAACACTGCATTTTTTGTCTTTTAAAGTGCTCCTAGGAAGATGCTGGCAGTTTGTTCATATCTTTTTAAGGGAGGAGGACATAAGCACCAGGTAAGATGAAACGTTTCCAGATTTCAGCTCTAGATCCCTGAGCAGACTGGACAGTGGAGTTTGTGGCCCGAGACTTGGGTTCAATGCCCACCTCAACCACTGATCTACCATGTAGTTTTGCCCAAATCATTGCTTCAATAACAAGACAGATTCACTTCAGACAAGAGTATGAATACTGACACAACTTGCCCTCATGCACAGCACCCTCAACATTTGGTACATGCAATGACAATTAAGTCATCTTTTGAACTAAAATCTTGTTTGCACTGCTCCAAATTTACTGCCCTTCTCTGCCCATTTCTGTCTAGACACACAGGGTTGAGAAGGCAGTGCTGGGTGCAGTAAGGAGCTGGGAAGTACACTGGCTTTGCCAGCTATGTGCTACCCAGTACCAAGGGGAATTTCCAGCTGGCCACGTCCTCTGACTTAAAAGCCCTTTTACCTTAAAGAAACTGCTTTGAGTGGGGAATCCAGCAGCAGATGGAAGGAACACAAGGCTACATTCCTTGAGAAAGTACAAGGCTCCCCAGTTTCCTAAAGATTCCTTCATTTACACAAAATACAATGTCTTTTCAGTTAGTATTCAGCCACTATTATTTTAAAATGTCATTAGAGAGTGGTAACACATCAGACCCACCTTTTCACTGCAAATTCTTATGTCAGCTACATAAAATAAAAGCATTGATGCTATTGCAGAAAAGAGAGGTAAGAAGGTAACTCAATTTTAAAGAACGGCTAAATCACATGAATAAGAGAATAGAAACTGGTCATGATTGATCAGAGAAATGACACTGCATAAATTCACAACAACCTTGTTTGTTTGGTAATAGTTCAGGTAACAGGGCTGGTCAATGAAATGTTATACCTAACTATTTTTAAGATGAAACTTGATAAATGTATAAATAGAGTCTTCTCTTGGTTTCATTCTATAGCAAGTAGAATTAACAATCCAGTCAGGACCCTGCAGCCCATAAGGCTAGTTTCTTCCTCTCTTTTGTGTTGTTGGTTTTTTGTTGGGTTTCCCCCCCCCCAGGTCTCATTGCATTAATATAAAATATCTGCTCTGTTCCTTCTGTATCACATGCTGCCTCATACTGACAGAAAACATTCTCCCTTGAGCGTGTACCCGAGGCTATTGAGAGAGAATTCCTGGCCTCCTACTGCTTCAAACCAGTAAGGCCTCAGCTCTCTCCTGCCCACTGTTTTAAGATGAGCTAGAAGGTCTCCAAGGTCCTCTTCCCCAGCAATAACCTGAGGAAGCCAAATAAACTATTCATGACTGCAAGAAGAAACCAAGACAATTAAGTTACATACGTTTAAAACAGCCTCCTTGAATATTTCAGGAGCACTTTGTTGCCCAATTGTCTGCCGTTCAATGAGGCTGGATGATCCTGTTACACTGGAAGCCAGCATCCCATGGCCCCTACCCAGAGGTCAGCCAAAACAACAGACCAACACACTGTACAGATGGTATTACACCTTGCTGGAGAGACGGACTTTATCCAGGTCTGAGCTGAAAGACTCTGCACTGTACTAAGACACAGCTCAGGCTTTCTCCTTTTAATCCCCTGACCTACCTCTGTAGTTAGTGTCTAAAAAGAGCAAACTGAAGATGCAAGGCCAGACAAGCCTGTACTAACTTTAATCTTCCTGGTTTGGTAACCAGAGCAGGTAACAACAGCGAATAACTGGTAGAGTAATGGCAACAGCAGGAACTCTGGCATGATTAGAAACCAGCAAACAGGCCCATGTGTTATTCTACTGCATCTTCACTGCTATTGTATCCTGTACTAGCTAGAGTATAACTAAAGAGGATGTGATCTTTGTGATTCCATCATACTTTCTTTTTACTGAGCACACTGAGGTGCTTGAGTGGCCTCAAATAAGGAGCAGTCCTTGTTCCCCTTCCCCTTTTCTGCATAGCTGGGAACTGTGGGTTTGATACAGAACTCATCTGAGTCAGTGAAATGCCCAGGATTTGAACTGGTTTTCAAACCAATTATATGTGAATGCAAGACTTTCCAATGGTGTGGGCTACAGCCTTGGTGTGTGGCTGCCCACAGGGCCTGTTCTCCCATGAGAAATGACTTTCTCTGCAGAAAGCATCATAGCCCCCGAAGTATGAATCAAACAATCAAAGTGGAAAGTTAGATTGTCCAGACTGAAATGATTACACCCAGGTATTTGAAAATCCCCAGCAGATGCTAACAAGCTTGCAGAGATAAAGATAGAAGGAATCATGCAGCTAAAGGGGAGGTTTCATATTACAGCTAAACTGACTTTATGACTGTGTCCTGGGATAGAGTTAATTTTCTTTCTAGTAGCTGGTATAGTGTGGTTTTGGCTTTAGTATGAGAAGAATGTTGATAACACACTGATGTTTTCAGTTGTTGCTAAGTAGTGTTTACACTAAGTCAAGGATTTTTCAGTTTCTCATGCTCAGCCAGCAAGAAGGTTGGAGGGGCACAAGGAGTTGGGAGGGGACACAGCCAGGACAGCTGACCCAAACCGGCTAAAGGGATATTCCATACCATGTGATGTCATGCCTAGTATATAAACTGGGGGGAGTTGGCCCAGGGGGGCAGATTGCTGCTTGGGAACTAGAGGGGTATCCGTCAGCAAGCAGTGAGCAATTGCATTGTGCATCACTTGTTTTGTATATTCCAATTTTTTTATTACTATTATTATTATTATCGTCTTCCTTTCTGTCCTACTAAACTGTCTTTATCTCAACCCATGAGTTTTACTTTTTTTTTTTTTTTTTTTTACCAATTCTCTCCCCCATCCCACTGGATGGCAGGGAAGCAAGCGAGCCACTGCACGGTGCCTAGTTGCTAGCTGGGGTTAAACCATGACAGATTGCCATCTGAAAGGGGCCACTCCTTCCTTCCAGTGTCTTCTATATTCCTCAGGTGTTTCCTTTGCACCAGTTCTGGTGGTCATCTTGGTGCAATTTGACCTTACAGGTTAGTTGATCTAATGCTGAGCTTCCTCTTAAATGAGTGGGCCTGCTTGCCTGCAATTGCCTGTGCTGATTATTCCCTTACTCCAGATCATAAGGCAAGATCATAAGCCATTGGTTCAGTTGACTGATTCAGCAAAATTTTAACATAGTTAAAAATAAAACTGAAAAGGACAAATATGTACTAGGAGAAGAAAGGGAGTAGGAACAAGTGACACAGGAGGGCAGAACAGCTCTTAACAGCAACACCACAAATATGAAACTCTTTTAGGACTCCTAAGCTCTGGAAGGGAATAAGGAGGAGAGTACAGGGAGGTTAGAGTACCTAGAAGAAGGTTTGGTTTTGAAACTTTGACAGATTCTCTGTCAAAAGCAGATTATCCTATAGTAGAACAACAGAAACTTTTGTGTGATATTGGGCCACTCCTGCTTTTTGTGCCCTGTTATGTTGCCTTTACAGTTTTGCAAGCACAGACACTCTTATTATGCTTTGCTACCAAAGATCTGGGACAAACTGGGAGTGGTTTGCCTAGCCAGGCATTAGAAGACACACTCAGACTCTTCTCAAGGGGATTGCCTCCAAAACTTGCCATTTATTTTATAGGATGAAGAACATTTTCTCCCACTTAATATTAACAAGCCTATCAGTACCTCATGCTCTATTCCACTGCAGATATTTAATTTCTTTAATCTTCTGTAGATAGATCCCCATTCATTTTACGAGAGGTCTCATCTGTCCCTATGCACAGGAGATAGCCTCGTAAGTAATAAATACCTCTCAATAGATATCACTTTAACAAGGAAATGATTTATAGAACTTGAGTCACGTCCATGCAGCATACGTTCTAATGGAAAGTTTCCTTGCTGTGCATAAGCAGTCTTAAGACAAGCACAGCAGTGAGCAAGTTAAACTGCTGAACCAAGTCTGTTCAGTCTTGTGAAACAAGAAAAGATCACAGCTACTATCTACTGCTTCTTGTCAAAGAAAATCTACCAGTGTTAATGGTTCCTGCTTCCCATGTTATTAACTAATGAGGCACATGGAGCTCTGATACATTCATTCATGGCTGTGATGATAGCTGCTGAGAAATAAGCATTTTTCTTGTGCGCTAAAAAAAAAAATCGCTAGGTTAAGATCTTACCCTCAAGCAGGGTTTTCTAATGGTTTAACAAATCAGCCTCTAAGTAACAGCTGAATGGGCACAGAGAACAGTAGGGAGGAATCTGCCTATGTGACATCATTAGAGTTGAAACAGACTAGGAGTGGTTTCTATCCAACCCAAGGTTAGAGTCTTTGAAAGTGCAATGCACTTCAGAGAGATGACATGATATTATTTCACTTTGAAATTCTTACATTCCACTTACCATAGTCAAAACAAGCCTTTTTCAGGATGGACCCTGAACATTGCATGACAGAAATCATAGCGCCTCGACTCTAAGTCTGCTTTTAGTAAAGTCTTTCTGTGCTTCCTGAGCCTTTCGGACTGAGGCATTGCCACCTGCTGTGGAGTCTCCAACAAGTCAACTAAGTATAAAATTAAACCAGTCTTTTTTAAAGGTTAATTCCACAGTAGGTAACTACCACTTAAGTGCTTAAGTTTTATTATTTCCAGAAAATGTGCCTCACAGGCCTAACTTGACAGAACTGAATTTCCTTGAGATGGATTTTTTTTTTTTTTAAAGTCCTCATCACTCTTCATTGGCATTCAAAATGTGTTCCTATAATGAAAGTACAGGCAAATATCATCAGGTCTGAACTGTGAGCAAAATGTCACAGCAGTGACAACTTCACAGGCCATCAAACCAATGAAGGGCTATCACACCTCCTTTTGTCACAAGCCTGCATTTCATCTGCTCTTATCTGTGTCGGAATAAAGACAAGAGGATGTACTTGTCTGTAGAAAAATCACACCCTTTAAGAATACGTCTCCCAAATTCCACTCCTGTGGCCAACAGGACAGACGCTCTTCCAAATCCAGTAATCTTCCGACTTTGCAGTTTGGAATAAAGCTCCCTCAGCAATAGCTTAAACCACTATCAACTCAATATACTGCCTAAGTTAGCAGGTTCTCCTAAAATAACACTAAGCCTTTATGTGAACCTGCCATATTCTCTGCTTCCTTGGACTCTTACCTGCATCAGGACTTGAGTTGTAACAGCTGACTCAGAGATGTCCTTGTGTAGCAGATTTGTTTTTTTTAAAAGCTCAGCCTGTTTTTCAAGGGCTCAGCACAGCAATTTGATAAAGCTACGTTCCCTTTAAGGAAGGAGACTGTGAGCAGAATCCGAGCTTCATTTTTTGAAGTCCCTGCGCTAAGCAGAGAACAGGAGATTGACTTTAAACAAATGAACAACATTCAGAGTTTTTTTAGGAATAAGCACATAATACACAGAGTCATTTGCCACAGGAGCATACAGTAAGAAGAGATCCATATCTTTTGAAGGGGAGGAGTCAGTGACAGGCTGGGCTCTGCCTATGGAGATGCAGGTCCTTCCTACCTACGGTGACTCTCCCTGCTGCTGTCAGCATGTGTTAAGGACCATTCATCTTAAAGAGAACCCCCTCACCAAAAAGCTATTTTAAAATATAAATTAGCTCTAGACACAAAAGAGCTGGAGAGCAGCAGTCTCTATGCATTTAGCTGGGGAAGAGGTGTGCAGTGGTAACAGCCACACATCAAAGTACCTTTTTAGCTACTTTACTGAAACAGGCCACAAGTGGAGGGAGCCTTTTAGCTCTCCTGTCTTCGTTGTGCTCCCAGCAACCCTCCTCCTATCATCCCCAGAGTTCAGCCAACATTTATAAAAAGCACACCTTCATGAGATGCAAGAGGAAAATGAGGAGTTTGTTTACACAGCCACGTTTCATTACAAGAAAGTCAGTCCCTCTGGAGTTCCTGGCACAGCTGACTGACCTTGCAGGTATAACTTTTGCCAGCACCAGGGCAGTCTCCTTTTCTGCTCAGAGGTGGTGGTGGAAGAGACCACTTGCTTGAATTTCCCATCTCCCACCTTTGCTGCTTTGTAGCTTTCACAGTCCCATTTTAGGCAGCAAAAGCAGAAGTTGCTGCAAAGGCAGTATAAGGAACAGCATTGCTGACCCTCTGCTGAGCAGGGGATGGACACCAGGGCCCAGCTTGAGGGTAAAGGATCAGGAAGGTGGAGTATTTCATGCATGTACACCATGCTCAGAAGGCATTCAATGGTGGCAGCCATGAACAGCATCTGGACCTCACCCAGGACACGTCAGCATGTTTCTAGGTGACAAAAGTGCTTCCTGGGACTGCCCTGGACTCCTGTAGCCCTTGGTCCACCATTACCACAAAAGACAAAACTTTTCAGTGGCTCACCCGTAGAGAGACGGCAGTGCCATGGCCCGCATGCACGGGCAAGCTGTCCTGAAGACACTCCCGCCGCCCTGCGCGGAGCCGCCTGACAGGAACGGCCATGGCGGACGGCAGCGCCCTCTGCCGCCTCCGCCAGACGGGGAAAAGGGCGGGAAAAGGCGCCGCGTCCCGCTCTGAGGCGAGGGCAGAGCCGCCGGGGAGGGCGGCAGGGAGCCGGGCGCACAGCACTCGAGGCGAAGCGTTTTCCCTAAGCACCGCCAGACCCCTTAGCTCTTGGCTGTCACGGCTCGGAGGCGAAGCAGCAGGAGAGGGCTGAGACCCTGCAACAGCTGTGAGAGGGCAGGTTCAGCCCTCCCACTCGGGAAACACGTCTCTCAACAGAGGCCATAGTGACAGGAAGCATAAAAAGCAATGAAGACTCACCTCTCAGGTGGCTGTGGAGCACCGAGCCAAGAAGGGAAGAAACTCACCCCTCCCTGCTGACATCCAGCTGTGGCCTCAGCCCTCTCTCCTGACATGTAAGCCTATGCAGTCTTGCGGCTACATGCAGCCAGTCAGTGGAAGATGACCATTCACACTGAGAAGAGCATTTACTTCAGTTGCTTACTTCCCATGCCACAGGGAAGACTAACTAAAGGATAAAGTAGTTAAATGGAGAGAACAATCCCCTTTCCCTGCAACCATTTACTATTATCATCGTAGAGCTTGCAACTGCCACCAGAGAACTCCAGGCCACCTCCGTCTACCCACCTCCACAGGCACAGCATGAAGAAAAGGCCCTTCCTCAACCAGAAACCACTACCCAGACATGTTTGGCAAGGGGCTCTGCTTGAGAGGGACCATTTCTACCCAGGCAAGAGTTGGAACAAATTAATCAACAGCAGGATGATCTCAAGGGCCATCTTACTGCTACAGCAGCATTTTCACATTGGGTTTCACATTAGTCCTCTTGTAAGTTGCACCTCATCTGGAAAGCTTGCAGAACACCCCGTCGTCATCACATCAGAGGAAGAGGTTGATGTGCTTGCTGCATGGAAATAATCCAAGCACTTGGGGCTTGTGGCTGACAGTGAAGGCATCAAGTTTTCTGTGACCAAGGGCCTGTGGCAGCTACTGAAGGAATCGGTCTTCTCCAGCTGGCTTACCTCAGGGAACCAGCTACGTTTGCAACACAACCTTGGCCTTTGCTTGAGAGAGATCACCAAGTCAAACAATGTGGTTTAGCAAGGACTGTTGGGCTTTAGAAGAAAACTTCCACTAAAGTCTGTCTCATTCTTCAGCCATGCCAATTCAACACTAGATCCCAGTCCTGCTCTTATTAAAGACATCCCAATTCATGAGGCCACATAGGCAGTGACGTGCTTTGCAGGCTGAATTTAGGATTACGGTCCAGGCATGCATTTATTCTAGCTGCACTAGATACAAACCATATTCTAAGAAACAGACCAATTAAGCTGTAAAATAATTTCATTCTCTCACTAACCAGACATGCCTCTGGCCTTATGACTAAGATGAAAAGTACTTTTCCTTCCAACATTATGTTCTTCTAATAGAATTGTTAGACAAATTTAGCAAACATTCAGTTGCTAAACATCTCAGGAAAGCTTGCATTACTATTGGGGAAAAAAAGAGCCTCAGGCCAAGCTTTTCTAGGACTAGAGAATTTTGGCACCACAGATGCAACCCTATAAAAGAGCTCACATTACAAGAAAGCATTTGACCTAGAACTCAGGCCACTATTAAACAGTGTCCCATATTAGGTACCCAATATGTATTCAGATGTGGAAAATTTGGGCTGTTCTTTAGTTGTGATCCAAGACTTTCCCCTCTTGCAGAGAAACAGGTCTGCAATGGTTAGGGAACATGCTGCCAGCATGGCTACAAGAAAGGATTTTTTTTCAAGCACTGGCAGCCAGTGTTAACAGCAGCTCAGCTCCTGCCGTGAAGGGGCACTTCACAGTGCCAGACCCCAATGAGACTGCATAAAGCAGAAGGGGAGAGCACTGCCAAAGCCTGACTGGCAGTAACATTAATAAGGGCCAATGAGCCCTCAGAGTGCTTCCAAGCATTAAGCGTTAGCTCTTGGAGACAGCAAGCTTCTACGAGATCCCAGACAAGAGGAGTTCAAGTGAAAAGTAGAGGTAGGCACAAAACTTGAGCTTGGCAGCAGCTGAATCCACTGATCAGAAACAGGCTATTATTATTACTGTCAGCTGATGGGCAGACTAAGGGTAACAGCAAGGCTCAAAAGGCAATTCCTGTAAGGGAAGAGATGCAGAGGGATTTTTTTCCCCCATTACATTCAAAAGCTGCTTACAGACGTTCACTGAAGACTCCATCCTTCATGAACATCTCATTCCATCATTGATTCTACTTGCTAGTGGTTTTCTGACAGCACAAAAAATACACCCCAATTCTGAATGTCACAAGCCTTTCCATCCTCTCCTGCTCAGCTCAGAATATAATTGAAAGCACAACACATGAGTTCCAGTCTTCCCCTGCTTTGACCCTTTGCTATTTCTCCTGCATTTTAGGCACAGCAGCTCTAAAAGGATTCTTAATGCCTCTGCTCACAACAATTAAGTCAAGCAGCTTACTCCAATGAATCCTTCAGCTGTAGGTTTCAAAGCATTGCTAGGAAAAATCTGCCATATATTAGCACACATCCTAAACTACTCAATCCCATTAACAGTCTGGCTTGTGCTTTAAGGAAAATAACAAGAAGCCTGGATAAATTTGTTTTGTTTTTAAATCTAAATTCACTTTAAGGTGTACGAATTATGACAGCATTTGTGACTTGTCTAACTCTTTCAGTGGACCCATTGGATTTTTCAAGTTATGTGGGTGAAAATGGGGAGAAGTTATAAATTGCTTCTGCCCTTTCTGAGCAGAACTGCCATGTCATTTACCCCAAGCCTGCCAGCAAATGAAATACTCAGAAAAGGCATTAGAATCAGTCCATCTGCAAGGAGCAGAAAGAAGCAGCTGGGTGCACCAGGATGATACACATGCACAGGATCACACCAGCTCAGAAGCTGCTGATTAAACCATAACTTCCTGTAAATTTGCAGCATCAGTGCCTGGCACAAGAGGTAGAAAGCAGCAGGCCACTTTTCTGTTAGCCTCAATCCTGCAGCAATAGAAACAAGGAAATAACGAAGCTAGTAGAAATAAGGAAATGGAAACTAGTTTGTCAGACCATGCTGAGTAGGAGAGAAGGTGCTCTAAAACCTCATTAGCAATAAATTAAGTCTCAAAGGAGATACTAATACTTCTAGAAGGAAGGGTGCCTGAAACACCACTTGAGCAACAGCAACTCTGCAATCATATTCTCCTGCAGAATAGAAAGTGTCACCCTAGTACTCCAGGAGACAAAGGATCCCTCCGCCTTGCTCAGGAAGATAAAGACAGAGCAGCCCAAAACAAGAGGGCTTCCAAGGAGAGGTTTCCAAAGCATGTCAAGGATGACAGCTCAGCACCCAGTCTGGGAGGATTTAGTGCTTTCTCCCTGACTCTCATAGTACTAACAAGCAAGTTAGAGGAGAGAAATCAGAGAATACTCTGATTTTTTTCTTAGCTGGAAAAGAAGAAAGTGGTGTTAGGTGAGGGACAAAGGAATCAAAAAAATTAAAGGGTAACAAACTGCTCTACGCAGAGTTTCACCAGTTTCAATTCAAAATCCATTGGCTGACTCGTACAGCAGCATTGCCAGATCAACTGTTTCTCCCTTCAGTGTGTTATCGCCCAAGTTATTTCAGGAAAGCTAGCAGACCACCTTCCAGGGACTATAATCTGAACCAGTGTCCTTTCCTGGCAACACGATGTATGGATTGCAGGACAGTGACACAATCAGTTTGCTTGCCACAGGCATCTTCTCCAAACCACCACCTTGCTTAAATGAGGCCACTTAATCTCCAGGAGTGCTCTCTGCGTCTACAGCTCAGAGGGGGACAGGTCCACCTTCTTCAAGGGGTAAGTGGGCATGAGCCTGTTTGTTGCCAATGTGAAAGAAGCTGCTGATGGAAAGAATAGATATGAGCAGACAAGGATCACAAAAGGGAATTCAGAGTTTTATTTCCAAAAAAGAGCAATGTAGCATTGAAACAAAAATCAAGTTCAATTAGTTTTCCTCTGATCTGAATGGCTACAAAAATAGATTCTACCCAAATCCATAAAGCTAGTTAACAGTACCATAACAAATAAAAACCAAAATTACTCATTCAGATACCACATACAGCAGTAACAGGAATCTAGCATATATTATTTAATGTTTTTTTTTAAAAAGTAAATTTCTAAAATGTTTCTGTTAAAACTGAAATACCCATAAGATTTTAAAAAATTGTACAAAAAATAATTTTAAACCAGTTGGAGGTAACAGTGTGCGTTTATTAAAATCCTGCACCAAGGCAGTAACATTTATAATTTAAAATCCAGCCCAGTAGAAAAGAGAAATGTGCAAACATTTAAAAGTTAGATGTACTCAGAGGCTTGTGGTGCATCAGACCTGGCGATCCACTTCTGTCCTAATGCAAGGCGGGCTCCAAGAGGAGATGTCTCTAATGAGGCACTAAAAGGGGAGGCAGAAGGCAGGCATGCATATGCATGCAAGTTGCAGCTCACTAGCCTGCGATGCAGGGAGCAGTGGTGCCCTCTCCCCACGGACGGTTTGCCAAATCAGTAGTGTTATGGCACTCAATCCACTGCCAGAAAGTCCTTGATGAATTCTGGTCAATCTGCTTTGGGATAGAAGAATGCAAGAGCCATTTTAGAAAACAGAAGTTGAAAGCTAATGAGAGCTAATGAGTTGATATACTCAACAGATTATTGCTATGAGCTCTAGCTACTTCTCCAGCTTGCTTTCTGGTAAGGCTAAGAGTTAAGCAGGAGCCTTCAAAGGATTTTTAGCTCTTCCTTTAAAGCTGATGCAGCATATTTACTTATGTGGCACAAGGTGCTGAACAGTGCTAGTACATCACTCAGCCAGCAGATTCCCATCCTGAAAATTCAGACCACAGTTCTGCACTATTGCAAACCATAAAGAAACTTCATTCTACTTTCTGCTTCCTTTGGCTGTCTCACTGGGCCTGAAATATCCTTACCCTCACCTACCTCCTCCATTACTTAGTCCATGTCCTAATGGACTTCTTGCCAAATTTCTTTCTGCATAGCTCCTGCAATGACACAAGAAAAGATTCATTATTGCAATGCAGTATCATCCCATCCACTCCCAGCTGCTGACAGAAGACCAGGATTAGGTAGTGTCCAGAGGAAGCACGCACAGCAGAGCATGTCAGGCAGTCACTTATCCTTACACACCAGCAGTTACCAATCCCACCAAGCTTCCTGCATCCGTTGCAAACAGTAGTCCTTTGTCTACACTTCCGTAGCCCCTGTCACCTGAACATCAGTATTCTAGGGAGACAAGATAAAGCCCCGCACCCACGGTGGTAGCTTAGCTCTATTGTATAGACAGAATGGGAGCAGAGATACTGAACACGTCCAAGTGACAGTGTCAAGCCAGATTAAAACTCCAGAGTCCCATCCTCGGCCAACTAAGCCCATGTGGCCTGCCCTTAGATCAGTATGGGTTGACATGAATAGAAACCTGTATGCGAATACTCAGAGTCCTGTTCCTTTGGGATGTGGGAATGTGATCTCTCCTGCTTTTCGGAGAGAAAGAGACAAAGCATTATTCATAAAAAAAATGTCAAGGGACAACATGTGAAAGAGAACCTGCCTCTCTCTTACTATTGTCCTTTGGTAGTTTGTGGGACACATATGTGACCAGATTCCAGCACAAGGATCCCTGCCATCATGTTGGGCATCCCCCTGCTTTCCAACTAGAAATGCCCTCCCTTGCCAGCCCCACCCACTAGGAACAGAAGTTGGTTGATACTCACCCTCTGCCCCCCTCCAGAGTACTCTGGATCTCCTTCAGGACTTCTGGAAAGCAGAGGGTTAAAGCAGTGAGCCAAACCAGTGGAGATCTGCTTTCAGGCAGCAGCCTAGCCACGTTCCACCTCCCGGCTGAACAGCCTTTAAAACCTGCCTCCCACAACACAAGAGGTCAGACCTTATAATATCATTGCCTCTTCAACAGTACCAGGTTTTTACTGAACAGGCTGGCATAAAGGACTGAAGCAGTCATTTGCCAGAGCCCCAAAGGAACACTCTGTTCCAGCTGTCATTTTACACAAGTCCTATTGGAAAATAAAGACCCTTCTCTTATCACAGCAAATGCAGCTATGTGGAACAACCCTGGCCTGAGGGCATGACTATCTGTCCAACACCTCACTTCTACTGATTCATGAAAACCCAGTATTTCTACCAGTCTTGTGTAACTGCAGATCCCTTGGAACCAAAGACTGGAACCCACAAAATTCCCAGCAGCTTTCTTCTTTTCCCACCCAGAAAGGCACCTGCCCTGTCAGTAGCACAACTTCATCTCACTCACTTTCATCATTGAGTAAGGCATGTTCCATCAGCCTCTCAGACTTCCTTTCTAAAAAAGAGTAGGAAAACAGCTGTTACCTAACAATATTTTCCCCTTTTCATGAAATATGTGCAGTTTTGGAAACCTACAATAGAACTGGATTTCTTTTTTTTCCCATTAAGTATATTTTGACTTTACTGAATGCTTCACAACTAATCCTTAAAGCCTTGCACATACTGAATTGTATTTTCCAGCAATACTAGTTTGGCTAACAGAAGATCTCATCTGTAATTTCAGACCCTATCTTCCCACAGCCTCTTCCTTCCAGCAGAAACTACATCCTATCCTTTCAAGGCTCTCTTGCCACATGCAACTTACTTTAGAGCTAGCAACTACTGTGTGCAGGCAGGTCACAATGTTTCCCTCATGTCTCTCCTTACTTTCCCCTTTCTTAGTTAGAGAATATCAACTGTAGCAACAGGAAAGATGTTTCAGAGTTTACACATCACCATGCTACATTTACTGCAAATATTTTTTGCTTACCATCTTCTCCATAGTCACCCGAACTCCTTCCTGATCCCCTAGAAAAGGAAAGGAGGCAGAAAACAAACACTGACTCTGAGGCATAGAGGCGCCCAGAATTCATGTATACTCTTGGCAGCTAAATTTTGTTGAACAAGGATTTAAGAAGGGCTTCATCACATGTTGGTGATGCAGAAGTCTGCAGGCACCAGAAGACTTTTCTGAACTTTTGGAATAAAATTCCTATAGGATCTCCATGAGTGTCAGATCTACTGTTATTCACTGATGTTCCAAGAGGAGAGGAGGAACACTGGGTTTCCCTTCACAGAGCAACAGTTCAGCCTCATCAGTAACACACAGCCCCTGAAGTATGCAAGAGTCAGGTGTCAGTCAGACACATCATTAGGGAACAAGTAAAGCAAGCCAGAGCTTACAGTTTATGACTCTAGCTTAGGGATACCAATTCCAGTGCTTCACTACTTTGTCCCACCAAAGGACTGGACTGTACTGCAAGTAGTAAAACCGTCAGGGACAAGGTTACATTTCCTCATGCCAATCCTTTTAGAAATGTTGTTAAAAAAGACTTCAAAGTCTCTTTTTTTTAATTTTTTTTGAAAGATGACATTCTCTATAAAATAAAAAACTTTGTTGGAAACAGTCGAGTAGATCTCACTACTCAGACACAGTCAGTGTGCAAGAGTTTTACAGACTTTACCTGGATTTTCTTACAGCATTCTCCATGCCAGACTTGTTGTGTACATGATTGTTGCTTGTAACTTCTGGCATGTCCACAACGCACCGGGGCTCCACTAACCATTTGGTAGAAAGGGAAAACCTCTCAAACTCCGACGGTGAGATCAGATAGAAACCTAGAGATGATTGGGAATTTATAAGCAATTCTCAAGTCCAAGAATACAGTTCCAGAACCAGAGGTGATCCAAAAAAAGAACATATCTAAACATCCTCTATGTTTGGCAGAAAGGGTTTGCACTTCCTCCTATGTAAATGAGGAGGAATCATTGAGGAAGATACTAGCCCAGTTTCCCAAGGATTGGTTAGCCTAGAAACTGGGCAATTTAAGATTATGCTGAGAGATAATTGTATTGTCCTGTGCTGGCACTTATGAAAAGCAGCATAGAAAGATGTAAAAACTGAACCACAAAGCAGCGATCCACCTTCAGCAGCCATAGGGTGTTGGATCCCAGTTTTGCAATTTGAGCGTTGAGCCACAGGCATGTATAGGAGGCACAATGCAGCCATTTCCCCAGTGCCTGCTGCTAAGACTCTGGACAAGAGGAGGGCGGCCACATGGAAGCTACCTATGGGGCACATCCAACCTGTTAGCTGAAAACCACTGTATTCATTAACAACAATGGAATAAACTCACTTCTGCTTCTGCTAATTCACACATCAGTACCTGTTGACAACTGGTACTGGCCAGAAACCTATAATGGACATATTTAGGTAATATTCACATGTATACACAGCCAGTTCTAAACACTAAGCCCCATAATCCCCTTTCTATTGTCTCAAACACACAACAGAGGTAGACAATTAGGGAGAAGCACACCTTACCTTGACCATATTTGGTGAAGACACAGGATGCAATGCCACTCACATCCTCTTTGCGGATGCAAGGGTAGCGGATCTGTAACTTGAGGAAGGGCAGCGAGATAATCTGAATGTCTCCCAGGTTAGTCAGGACAGCCAGGTCATTCTCACTGTAATCATCAGTCTTGCAGCTGCCAAAGTTTGCAACCGTCACCTTTCGTACCCTACAGCCTTCCAGGGCTGTCAGCTTGAGCTTCAGTTTGGAGCTAACCTTGGGTAATGTGAATACCTGTCAATAGAAACAAGACACTGACATCTTTCCCACACAATGGGCAGCAGCCACACCCAGGACATCTGCTGCTCCCTCCTTTAACAATGTTTTCATTCACAGTGAATACACACAGGTGTAATCTGAGTCAAGCTGGCTCCCTGCTAATGGGACAAGATGTAATCGGCCATAGACAGTGTTAGAATCTGTTTCTGTTCTGACATCAAGCAGTTTTACCCTTCAGGCTGCAAACTGCATTTCTCCCCCAGTTCTTTCAAACCCCCTCCATATTTGGCTACAAATTATTACAGAAAGAGAATGGGGTTTACACTAACTGGGTGCTCTTCCGCATTAAAAAGCCAGGGCCAGCCTCCAGCAAGCTACTTCAAGTCTTCTCTTTTACGCTGACCGGTTAGTGTGCAAAACAAGCAGCTTTTTAGTTGCTTCATAGAAATGCCTACCAATTCCTGCTTCTGTACTAACCACAGCAAAAGCTCTTTCCCAAAAGCAGAAGCAACTTTGTCCAAAGAGTACAATGAAATATAGGAATAAAATTTCTATGATCAGCACGTGCATCACTATGCTGAATACCCAATTTGTCAGCACACACCTGATTTATGGACTGCACCAAACAGAAACGCTGTCCTAGGTGTTTTTCAGGTACAGAAGAATAAGCACTCCCAAGGGTTATCTTTCCGCTAAGCACTGCTCAGTGCTTTAGCAGATTTTATGAACAGTCCATAGGCACCTCCTGGGTGACACTTACCTTAAATTGCTCTTCAGACACCACCAACAGCTGATGGCTTCCTTGCATATCGGGACTCTTAGAAAGGTCATGTGCTACTTCTAGAGGTTCTGGGAGGGGATTGCTCCGTCCATCCAAGACAAGTATACCCACAACAGGAGCCCTGTGCATCAGCTGAATCTCTTTGGCTAGACAAGCAAGATAAGGAGGAAAATAAACAAACAGAAAAACCAAACAGGAGTCTAGTCAGAGACACTCTATTAGAACCTCACTCACATCCTCTCAGAGCTGGAGACCTATACAATGTGGCTACAGAAACCCTGCCTAAAAAGATTTAGTAGTTAAAGTGTATTTGGACTGAACTGGTTCACGTTAAACAGTAACTATTAGTACATAAAGATAGCAGGTCCAACTGTCCAAATAAGGTCCATGTGTACTGAGGCTTGACAGTAAACTTCAGTGACAGCTGATGCAAGTTTAAATTTCTGAAGTCAGTAGGAAATGAGGCTAAGGCATGTCAAGTAGTGCTGGAGCTCACTTACTCTTCAGTTCAGTTGCTGCAGTGAGCATTGCTTAGCTCAGACACTGCTACATTTAGCTCCACTCTCACTGATAAACAGCAGTAATTGAGCTACCTTGCTTTTCTGTATGTAACTTGGTTATATGAGCAATAGCTCAGATCCATTAGGACCTTGCTTTCACAAGGCATACTTACCCTGCTCTGCCCTGACAGGTTCATCCATCCTCCTCTCTGCTGGAGGAACACGTAAACAGAAGGCATAGACTGTACCTCCATTGGTGCCTGCCCACAAGGACGGGCAGTGGCGGGAGCCTGGAGCAACAAGAAGGCTCATGAGCAAGGCACCATCTGAGACATCCTTGGATAACTGCTTTCCACTAGCTATACACATCCTCCCACTGTTTACATCCTAAATATCTTTATATTAGGGCAGACTTGCCAGGGAAACTACAGGTTCTCAGCACTTTTCCCAATACGTGTCCATCAGCAGCCCTGATAAAGGACGTGGCATGTGAGTAAAGGGAACAGGGTGCTGTTTCCATCAGACACCACAATTGCTGCATCCAGTTTTCATGTATTTATATCACATACAAGCAGCGTAAACTTGTGCGTGATATCAGTTTGGGTTCTGATGCAAAACCAGCCACCACCCTCACCAAAATTAAAAGGTTTTGCTAGGGGCAGGGGTGAACTTTAGCACAATGAGACAAGGAAAAGCTTATACTAAAAAGTCAGATGTCATTCCAGCACATTTGAAAACCATACATAAAGGCTGCATCCAAAAATGAACTACTACTTGCCTTGGGTTAGCCAGCAGCCAGAATGGCTAAATAACAATTCTGCATGACAACATATGCTCTTGTTCTATATTAGTTTTTCAGCACAGCACAAAGTAGGACACAGGAGGTGCCAAATTTTCCTGGCAGTAAATCCTAATACATTCCTTGGCAGAAGGAGGAAAAACCCATTTGGAAGAAAGGAGAGATGCTTTTTCTACTCACTGTCTCTCAAGAAGGTATCAGCAAAATATAAAGTTCGCACAAAGCCAGTGAAAGAGTCTTCTGCAGACCGGGCTTCAATCTTCCGCTGGACTGGAGCCAGTTCCATTTCCTGCAACGTGTCTTGGTCAAATTTGGCATTTGCTTCTTGCACCTTCAAAGATGAGGAGATATTTTGTCAATCAGGCACAGACATAAGGGAGAGAGTAAGAGTGGCAGCAATAGAGAGGGAAAGCACCATCATACCAGAGAACAGGTATATTCTGCATCATATGTTTAACTACAGAGAGCACATCTTCTCTAAAAATGTGACTGTTTTTATCTAACAGATAGCAGCATCAGAAATTGCCATTTTTGCCCTTATACCAATAGCTACTGACACCATAGCAGGACTGCAGGCCACCTCCTGCTCTAGGCAGTATAATCAGGACTCTGCATGCTCCAAGCTGTAAACGACAGGACCCCTAAAAGGTGGACCCCTCACCTCTGAGGCATTTCCACTACCTCCTCGTCGCTTCCTACCAGACACCCGGCTTCTTCTGATCCGCCTGAATGACTGACGGAGGGACTTCTTCAAGGATTTCACCCGAGACAGTGGGCCTTCTAAGGCCAATTGGTCACTGGGATGCAGTGTACACCTGAAAGAGGGAGAGAGTAGGCACGTGGTCACTTTTCACTGGATGGCGATCACTCCCAAGAGTCCAAAAGGACATACACAAATGTTAGAGCATGCTTATGTAATTCTTGGAGATCTTCGAGGACAGAGTCCAACGGGGTAGGGCTTCTTGCTACACTGACTGCTCTTGAGAAATCACTTATCACAACTTGCTTTGTTAGCAGTTGTAGGCCATCTTTAACAGAGGATTACCACAGACCTCCTGGGAAGAAGATACTTACTTGACAAAGACCAGTCGTTTTTGCTGGTGGTCAAAAAGCCCAAAACCATGACTGGTACCAAAGGCCACAAGCTTCCATTCAGAGTGAAGGGCCAATGAGGTGACCACAGCTGGTGGTTGACATTGGACAAGGACAAATGGCTGAAAACCAGCTTCAAATCGAACAGGTCCATCTCGAGTCTTTAATTTTTCGTGACCTTTCCATCGATAGCCCTCTTGGTCCTGCAGGAGATCTGCTTCAGCATGGTCCACAACATGTTCTGCATCTTCATCATTCAGTTCCATCACCAGTACCTGAAAGGAAGAGGGCAAACCTTGCTACAGCTTTTACAGTTCAAACAGTCCTCCAAGCTGCAGGCCTTCTCAGTAGCTGCAAAACTACAGCATCTCTCAGGGCTGATAAACAGCATTAGATAAGCTCTAAAAATACAGATTAGAGAAAGCAGAGAACCATGAAACAACATTTCCAGCAACTGGATTGATTTGCCAGTATAGAAATGAATATTTCCAATTTTAACACATCTCCCAGTTGCACTGTGACAACCTGCACTAAAAGCAAGGTTTATGATGACTATTTGTATTTCAATACCTGTCCTGCTGTACCAGCTACAGCCAAGTATCCACTGTATTTACACAGGTAGATCTTCTGGATCCCAAGTCTAGGATCATCACTGTAAGGGTCGAAGGTACCAACCTAGGAGAGAGAATACACAGTGGCTGGTCTTTGCAGATGCATTAACTAGGACAAGAATCAAAACTCCTCAGGTTTTCAGAAAGCTTGTACAAGCAATAGCTATCTTACCTTGCGAAGTGGAGGCCATTCGTCCTCACCCAGGGGGTTCATATTGTCATTGGGATCAGCATCTGTGAGAAATACTCTCACTGTGCTTAGCTTATAAAGGAGATGTAAGCAAACACCAGATGCATCCCAAAACCGCACAGTGCCATCTTCATGCCTGTATGGGGGAAGGTTAGAGAAACACACATCATGCAGGAGAACAGCACATCACCCAGATGAGGATGATAAAACAGAGGGGAAAAAACACAACCAAAGGTTAAACCACACTATTTACGAAGCCCTGAGCTGTGGCAACTTTGAGCTTCAAAAGAAAAGTTTTGGGGGTTTTTTGTGGGTTTTGTTTTTGGTTTAGGTTGGGTTTTTTTAATCCAGTTTGCTCTCGATGATCTGACACTAGTGTACAACTTAAGATTACTCTGAAAAGCACTGGAAAAAGAGCTTAGCATACAGAAGGAAAAACTCATCCTGAAAAAAATACTAATACTGGGAGGAAGGGAAAGAAATCAAGCTTTAATCTTAGTTCTCCAGGTGAAAACTGGCAACATTCTTCCAACGTAAGGGCAAGGACTTCTAACAACGTGCTGCATCAAGAATGAAGTCTGAAGAAGAGCCCACTGCAATTTTTAAAAGTGCTTAAAGAGAAAATTATACATTTTATGCGATGAGACAATCTCTTGCTAGCTACTTCCACCTCTTAGCTAGATCTGTTCATGCTGATCAGAGCAGACAGGAGTCCAAACTAACCTCTTTTTTGAGATTCAGAACAGTGTAAGGTAGGGGGAAAAATGCTTCAAAATCTGCAAGATTAAGCTCCACTTTTACATTGTTCCCTTTGAACCAGTCAGGATTACTGCCTGCACTTCTACATTGACGTGGGGGGGGGGGGGGGGGGGGGAGAATGGTAACACATCAGAACTACAAATAAGCCAATTTCATAGGTTATCTGTGGACATTACAACCTATTTGCTCAGAAGTAGCAGAATCAGTTAGCTTTACAAAGCTAGCAGTCCAGCTTTGAGAAGTTGTAAAGTTGCAGCCTTCTCCCTTCAAGATGAGCAGACTTTAATCTCACAGGAATGCCTCAGTTCAAAAGGAAGAACAGAAACTGGAAAGTGCCCCTCGATTGTTATCAGTTAAGTACATACCCTGTTAGAAGCAAGTCCCTCTGTGGAGGATCTGGAGCTATGTTGGTGCCACCATCAATCGGCCACGGCTACAAATACATTAAGGGAAGACTGTGACTTCCTAGGCAGTGACAGTGTGAAGAGAATATGCAGTCAGCAGGAGAGCATGAACTTCAGTGCAAGTGGCAAGTGAAACAGTCCATGCTGTTAGCTTTTGTTTGGATTAGATGTTCCTGTTCTGACACCAGCTGTGCTTTTTAGAAGATATTCTACACATTTCCTCAAGAAGCTGTGCCGAAAGCTTCATGCTTCTAAACAAGAAGTTTGTTACCACTGACAGCTGGGAACACTCAGACTTTCCTTCTAGCTTGTCAAAGCCTGAAAAAAATATCACATTTTAATCCCCCAGCGTGAGTAACTGTATTGGTGGTGCTCTGGGAAAAAGCCTTTCTTGACCTTATTAAGAGGCAGGACAACGTCTGTTGGGACTCATCCCTCCACAGGCAGTCAGCAGCACAGACCACCCACATTCTGAGCAGTCATGCTGTTCTTAAATGCATGGGAACACATGTACATTTAAAGCTGCCATACCATACTCGAGTAGTGAATGTTCTGCTTGCTCCCAGCACTGATAATCCTCTCCCACAGTTTCAGTGGGATGTTGGAGACATGGTGCGAGCAGGTGATGGCTGAGCAATGGAGAGAAGCCAGGTATGGAGGATGGACTGCTGGCCAGCCTGCAGTTTTCAAGTCTATAACTACCAGCTCTTCTTCTGCCAGCACCACCATAGCAGAAGGGTCATCAAACTCTGCAGAAACAAGATGCATTGAGGCTGACAAAAATGACCATCCAAGATTAATAGAAACAAGCTTCCTGTAAGGCTTATTTGAAAACTGTTATCACAGAGCTCTACACAAACATTTCTGTTGGCAAAGCCTCTAAATGCTCCTGTGTTAACTGAGCCTATTGAGGCACTAATATTAATAGATTTCAAGATACTAACAGATTTACTGCAAGTTCATGTTTCTTTACACCACACTCCTGGGACTATCAGAGCAACTTTTTATAGATTCCACTGCAGAATAAAAAATTTGTTAACAGCATAGATGGCTAAATAACACAAGTTCGTATTCACCATTGTAACAGCTAATTAACAGCATGGGGTGGACAGACATGCATACATCCCAGCAGTGACCCATTTAGTACTGTGTTAGGACCACAGTCCATCTAGGCTAAGCTGCTTAAACACAGTAATGCCTTGGGTTCTGCAGAATGCTTCTCTGCTTGAACTGACAAGTATTTACAATTCAGCTCTCTTATTTTTCATTTTTCCTGCTTCTCATATGTTGTGACAGCCTCTGGACTTTCTTTTTTAAAGAGCATGTACATAATCTAATATATATTCATACGTATGTTAGACAAGATTACAAACAAAAAAAAAATCTGTTAATGTAACTTTACAGATGACACCTGACAAGAATTTAAGATTTTTCATTGTAACTGCAATTCAAGTGAAAAAAATTTAGTCTACAAGGACATTATTGCAGTAACATTCGCGAGACAGCCACAATAGCAATTGGTGGGGAAAACCAAAAACCACGAATCAGTTCACACCAATAATGATTAACACAGCTACAGAAACCTAAGTGAATGCATAGCTGTAATGTGTCACATTGCAGGGAGTGTGATAAACAGTAAGCCATAAGCAAACTAGCAGCTTTTCACTGACCTTCCCTTCTAACCTGTACTTTCACTTCCCTTCTTTAGCTGTTTGATTACCTGGAACATACTTGCAAGGTGGCACATCTATAAGCAAGCACGTACCAACGCTGTTCACTCAGCAAAATTAACTTCAAGTAATTAGTACATGGCACCACTCTAGTTAGACACCCCAAGTTTCAGTTCTGACTAGCCACAGCCATAACACGCCACTAATCAGTTCAGTTTCTTCATGAAAAAATGTTTTCTACTCAGTTTTACTTTGCTTTCCTATGTGCCATCATTTGCAGTTGCCTACAGGACTTCTGAATAGAACAAATAATATCATACCTGTACTACATTACGCATGATCAGCCCTGCACTCTGACTGCTGCTGCCAACATTAACCAAATATACTGTTTTAACAATAATTTTTTTCCTGCAAAGGCACACATCTGAGTTCATTGCTTATGGCAAGAATTTATTTTAAGTTGCTGAAGTAGCAAACATACTAGAATTTGTCATGACTGCCATACACTCATCCACCTGCTAATTTAAAAAAAAGAAAACAGGAAGGGCTAGCCTTTTAAAAATTGTTTCCACAGCATATTCAGGGTAGTGGAAAGTCACCAGCTACCACCATGCTGCAATGCCTAAGCTTTGTGCTTATTAAATTAAGTGGCTTTGGTATACAATTAATACCTTCGTATCGCCATTGCAGGGAAGACTGCTTAAGGGCAAACAAGGCAAGCTACGTAGATCCACTAAGCTTAGGCAATCAGCCACAAGGAAGCTTGTCAACCACAGAAACCTCATTTTATTGTAAAAAAAACTTCCTCATCTAAGTGCAACAGCTTCAGCTTCCTGCAGCAGCTCCTGTCTGTAAGTCACATTAACCAGATAATTCAATCCTTGGGAAGTATAAATATAAAGCCTGTTAAGTTTGGTTACTTCATCCTAAAGGACTTCTAATCACATCCAGGAATTGAACTTTAAGTAGTCAATCTCTTACCTAAAAAAACCTCAGATTTCTTTCATCTTTAAGACTTTTGTTCCATCATCTAGAATCTCAGCTCTGACAACTTCATAGAAAGTAAAAGGGTCTAGTTTATTTAATGATAAAAGCTAAACAGTACCTCAAGTTTAATGGCATTGTTAAGCTTGAAAGTTTAGACCTATAGGTTCTGCACATTTGGAAGATGCTTATAAAAGGCAGTGTTGTGTGGGGAAAATCTATAACAACAAACATACAGGCACTTCATCTCAGTTACACTCTGAGATACATACAGTTAAATTCTGCCTACTTCTTTACTGGTTTTTCAGTGACTAGAGAGGGTCTGTTAAGGTCCAGGGAGAGAGGCGAGGGAATCCAAAAGCTGTTTCTTTATGCCTATTTTCCTGAGACAGTCCTTGCTTGGATCTGTGGTCTGCTTTGTACAATAGGCCAGAGGGAGCCAACCTGCATCTACATATTTGAATCCCCATGCCTGCACAGTGTGCAGCTGGGAACTGTCACCACCACCACTGGCAGTATACAAGACAAATAGGTTTGGAAACTAGTCTAGTAGGCAAACCAGAAACTAGAAAGTCTGAGAAGATTCAGCAACAGAAGATTTGCCTACAAGCTTCTAAAAAGCATCTAGACTTCTGCGATTTGGTCTGATCCAAATTCCAATAATGCACATTTGTGGAGCCTGAAATAGCATTTTATACTCAGTTACTTCAAGTTAACCAGAAGCAAGAACTACTCCAGCATTAGACAAACAGTTCTTCTGGAAAATCCTTTACAATTCCATGAAAAGAAATATTACAGCTACTGTGCAAGTAAGGGCAACAAAGTTCTTCAACAGAAGCAAGGATCTGACAAGCTGTAAGGAAGCTGTGGAATGAGTGCTATTCAGTTTTAGAATTGTTTACATTCATGTTCACCAGTAGTAAGTAAATTAAGTTCTCTACATACTGACCCTTGCTTCTATGTCACCCTTTGCTGATTTATTACGCAGAGCCCTAGTCATAAATCCAGGTAGTAATTAAAAGAAACAGTGTCTCAGTGGGAGTAAATTCTGTTTTTAATTATTGCCTCCTTTGAAGTGCTATTTCCAAACAACAATATTCAGATCCTCATTTCACGACCTGGTTGTGTCCACTGTCCAGCTTACACAGACATGAGCCCAAGAGATCTTTTCTCATTAATGGAGTAGCTTAATCTTTTTGAGGAATGTACGGCATTTGTAACCAGCCCATTTTTTATACCAGTATTTTACACTTCACTTTTAATTGGCAAATCTCTTTTATGGTTGGATTCAATCTTAAGGGTCTTTTCCAACCTAAACGATTCTATGATTCTCTGTTAAAAGTCTCAGAAAACCCCCAAACAACTGACCTCCTTATCACATTTCATATGCTATTTATACCAGGCAGATTTCCACATGCGTACACAGCTATTCTAATTCCCCAGTATTGCCCTTTCCTCACATACCTGCAGTAGGCTCTGAACTGAAGATTATAAAGAAGTCTATCACCCGTGATGTGAAGTCAAAGGCTGTTTGCTGACTGCCATGGACAACTGAGATACTGTGCCGGTCACCATAGCTAGCCCGGGGCATCCCTCCTTGGAATATAATGTAAGGAAGCCTTAAGAGAAAGAGAGTTAGAGTGTTGTATGATGAAGTGAGGAGTAAAGAAAACTTCAAAGACATGAAGCAAGTCAAACTTTCACAAAAAATTCTGACAACGTTACTCTGAAGGGCTCTTATGATATTGCACACTGCACCCTTTAAAATGCCTTTAAACAGGTGAGAGTGAAGGGATACACCACGAACTTACCCATTTTTTGTTGTCTGCCAGTAGATCTTGGAGATGGCCTTGCAAGGAAAAGGACCTAAGAGAACAGAGTTATTTGCCATATTTCAAGAAGTGCATCTTTACATTAAGAAGTTCTTTACTCTGCTTCACCTAGGTCACCTCAGCCTCCAAGTCAAGGGGAGCCACCTGAATTAGTAGGCACCACCACCACCTCCCCAGAGCAAGCCACATCAGACAAGTCTTCTGGGACACACTGACCACAGTACTCCTCAGCAAAACAAGGCTTAGGCTCAGGGGAAGTTTTGAACCACGTTGCTGACGGCTAATAGGGAGTGGAAGTGCTGTTGTAGAAGGTGATTAACTAGAAAGGATTGTTAAAAACACAGGCATTCCTGAAACTAATGTAAAGGTGATAGAGCTTTAGAAGTGTCTATATGCTTGAAAGATGAGGTCATCCCCATTTGATGGGCTTTAGCAAATCAAAGGCATCATTTCATGACTGCTCAGGTCAACGAAAAGTACACTTAGCTCACTATTAATTACAGAAGATCCAAGCAACTCCTGCTGAGCAGGACACTTGAACTAAAGAGCTGAATCACCAACACTTTTCTTCATAAGAGACACTAATTTCTTTGACACATTTGCTCTCCATGCTCAGAACAAACCTCAACATTATAAAGGAGTTTAAAATCCAAGACAAAAACTGGACTAAAATTGCTAAGTCTAGGCTCACAACCCATTCAAAAAGCAGCTCTGCATTTTGCCATTAGGATTAAACACTGGGGAGAACATGACTTAAATATCCCATAAAAGCTCAAAATGAGTTTTCGTTTAGACAAATATGCAACAATTAAACCTCACTTACTGACCATAAGGCACAAAGTTTTCCAGAGGCTCAGGATGCCTGTTGTCACTGGATACTGGCCACTGGGTGTAACTTCCATCATAGTGACAACTAATGAATTTACTGCCATCCCTCTGCCAGTAGAGGTTCTCCAGTTGCTGAAGAGGAAGACACACAATGACTGCTCTCCAGAGAGCTGTTAACCCCCCCCAAAACCAATGCATTCTTACTAGAAAAGAAGCTGTGTAAGGCTGTCCCTGCACCTACTTGTCTTGAGAGTGCTCTGAGAGGAGAAAGCCCTTCCTCCCCTGCTGAACTGACTTTGGATTGAATTAATACCTGGCTGCCCAGGAAATGGTGTGTCACTTTGTTATTCTGTAGGTCCCAGAGGACAATCAAGCCCCTGCTGTATCCAATCAGGATCTGGTCAGGATTCTTAGGATGCTCCCGAAGGGCTTCCACCAATTCACATGATCGCCTGTTACAGTAATCTTCTGGTACCCTGCAGAAGAGAAAACCAAGAAAAGTTTATTCCAGGTACAATCCAATAGGACTGTAATAACAGTTAAGGTATAAGAATGAGAAATTAAGCAACAAAAAGTTCAAACAGATGAGAATAAGTATGATCTTTTCACAAATCCTTCAAGCAGCAGAAAAGTCGTATGTAAGACATCACACCAGGCCTGCCACATGAACATGCACCCCGTCCTATTTTCTTCAGGGAAAACCCAAGGTTTACAATGAATTCCAGGATTGGATGCCAGGAGTGTAAAGACAGTCTGAATCACCCCCGCCCCATTCTCCTGTGACCCCTTACAGAATAAAGGTAACATGAAAATGTCAGTAGGAAGCAACATCAACGTGAAGTAGGACAGTTTTCAGCAGCACTTGAATCTCCAGAGTGACAAAATCTTCATTTGGACAAAACAGCATCCAAAGTTCTGCCAATGGTCAAAAAAATAAACAGGTAATTACAGCTAAGCACAACATTTTTTTGCAAAAGTAAACACAACGGACAGGGCACAAGGTTTGCAGATTTACTCCAAGTGCCTCCTGTATAGTTTTGCCTATATACTATGCCTCCACAGTGACAGTACTGGGTTGACCAGGACAGAAACTGTTACTTAACACATACCAGGACCAAAAGTTAGTTTCACAGGAGTCATGCAGATTTGGACAATGCTTAACACAACAGTGAGGCCCCAATACATAATCTAGGGTGACATTTTAACAAAGGATATGTCTGCTAATGGGATTCCACCTCTACACAGCAGTGCCTGTTTGCTCACTCACCGCTGCAGCACAGCCTCAGAGGTTATGGTCCTGTCCTCTAGCACTCTGAATGATGGAAGCTCCACTACAAAGATGTTGCCGCTCTCTGTGCCAAGATACAGGACTTCCCGTGAGGAATGGGGAAGGACAGCTGTTACCTGTGTGGCACTCGGCGGAGACCTGGGGATGCAAAGAGACTCTCATCAGCTGCATGCAAGAAGATTATTATTACCAAACTTGAGAAAGGTAACAACTCAACAGGAATATTTACAAGTGTCATTCATTTTATAGGCAGAGATTTTGAGCCAGGCATTATCTTCCTGAAGCAGGAAAACACTAGCTTTAAGGTAAATTATGTTGAAAGACTTCTGACAAGCACGTGGGCAAAGACCCAGATGCCTTTTTACAGAAGCCTCTTTTATTAAGTGTCCCCAAAGGGGCTAAAAATAGCTCACCCAAAACCAGCAAGATCAAGTGAAATTAAAGCCATAGCAGTATTTTAAACTCTGACTTAAGGGATGCTTAGATTTACTTAACCTTAAGATTTACAGCTCCTGTACACACAGAAGTGGATGCACAATATTAAAAAAAAAAAAATGTCACCCTTTACATTGGTACAACACTCTTAAAAGGTGGTCTTCCAGGCCCTAACCAACTCCTGTTTGGTTTCCATGATGCCCCTTTCATGGATTCACAGGAGTGAGAGTCTGTAAGAACAGGACAAGCTCTAGCTAGAACAATAGCAGAATTTTCTTGCTTGCTTGCTTATCCTCAAGACTAGCTCAAAAACACTCTTGTGGATTACCCAGCTGGCCCTTTCAACGTGAAGCGGTGCTCCTCTCGCAGCTCAGATGCTCCACTGTGCTGCTTCAGGCTCCAGAGATGCAAGCTGTTATCATCTAGCAGTGTCACCAGCTGGCACTACAAAACCACACAATATGCTTTTTTTCAGAATCACAATATTAAATATAACACAGTAAATCTAGCAATAAAGTTGCTGCTGTTCATAATTCTCTGCTAAAACAGGACTGAGGAGCCAGCCACAGTTCTTTACAGTGGTGGGTATATACTGCAGCGATGCTGTTAGCTAACAGTGAGGTATTTGGGGGGTGGGGGGGAGACGAGACGTAGCCTAAAGGCTGAAAACCCTCTTACATAGGACAAAGGCACATGTTATCACTAAGGGGGATGACAAGGATTTAGGCTCTTGAAAAAGATCAGTCTATGCTGTAAAGCTCAGCCAGGCAGCTGCAGGCTGTTAGCTCACCACCTTCTCACTCAGCATGGTTTGCTGCAACACACCCCAGCTTTGGGTGGGGCTGATACAGTCTACTACACCACACTGCTTGCATTCTTCATGTCCAACCTCATTCTGCAGGGTTGTGTCAGAGTCCTTTTATGAGCCCAGCCCTGCTGGCTGTATGTTCAAATTGAAGCATTTTACCTGCTGAAGCCACACCTGGTGCAACACTCCCCATGGGAGTTTCAGCTTATACCACTAGTTAAGCAAACAGACACCCAAAACTGCCTCAAGAATGAAATCCCTCTCAAAGAGGCCACTCGTGTTATACCAGGGGCATCAGGCAACAAAGTATGTGGCCAAGTCACCAGTCTGCCAGTCAAGGGAAGGGAAAGTGGTTAGACAGCCACCAGACATTTGGAAAATTCTGCCTTCCTATTTTTAGTTTGTGGCAATAACTGTTCAGCAATCCCCAGGAGCAAGATTCAATACCCCAAAACACAAGGGCAAGAAGCTTAACAGCAGGCAAGGTTAGCAGTATTGTTTTGAACTCCTGAAAATAATTAAATCAGTTCAGCAGCAGCTACCGTTCTAGCTGTTCAGCAGAAGACAGACCACCTACTCCTACTGAAAGGATAGGGGGCTGCAAAAGGAAAAGAAAGTTCTTGCTCCTGCAGCAGATTGTCTGAACTATTCTGGCCTTATTACCATTCCCAATATGTTGCTTGAGATAAATGACTAACAGTTACAAATAATAAAGCTACTCTTAAGTTTTACCAAGCATCTCCACAGCAACAAGTGCTGCTGAGAGCACAAAATACACTGGAATAAGCATTCCCAACCAAGCAGCATTTGAATGTACTTGCTAATAGGACCCCACTCGCCTGGAACAAACTCAGCACCTGTTTAAGAGAGGTCTACATAAGTTGCAGAGGTACTGAAAATACACTTACCTGATCAGGTATAAAGTGAATCTGCATTACAGTATTGTTTTCTTCATGTAAACCCATGAACTCCACCCCAGGAGCACCATATCTGAAAAGTTTGTTGAGGATCTACAGTATCTAAGATGACCCACAGCTACAATTAATTGATAAGAAGCTTGCTAGCAAGCAAGATGAAAAGAGATTAGTTTGAAACCATGTTTTACTCTTAGTGATCCAGACTGAAAAGAACCAATGCAAATTTACTTTAATTTTATATGCTTGTGGCAGGTTACACACATTACAGGAGAACATGGAAGTTTACTTCATCCTTTGAGCATATGCAGAAGAGGTGCCTGGACCCTGTTTTTTCTCAGAGATGTTTAGTGGTTTCCCAGACACTACAATCCTGCTTAACTAATTTGTAACCAAGAGACAGATGGCTACCACCCGCATGTGGAGTCCAGCCTCTGAACACAAACAACATCAGGAATGAATGATTAAGCAGGCAGAGAGCACACCAACTTTTCCTTTCTGGGCTGATATGCCTGTTTTACAGTTTGCCTAGCTGGTACTGTGCCATGGGAATCACCTCAGTGCCTCACGTATACACAAAAATCAGACTGGATATCATTAGCTTGAAAAAAGTCACCACCTTCAATGTTCAGGTCTTTAATGCCTGGATGGTCAAAAACTCGAGAAGCTGAAAGCATTTCTGACTTCAGTTTTAACCTCTGAAATAGAATTGCTTTAAAAAAAAAAAAAAAAAAGGAACCCTGCCCCAAATATTTAAACAACCCTGGAATTTACAACATGACAGATTGCTAACTTAAGTCAGATCTAGTCTGACCTTCTGCATAGCAAGAGCTAAGAGTCTTGTCTAATATCTGCATCAGCTCAGCTTCTGTTTGAGCTGTAGTTCAGCTCTTGGCAAGATAATCTCATTCTGATCAGACCGACATCACTTCAAACCTAGGCAAACTGTTCCAATAACCCTTGCTTGCAAATTTATACTTAGCCTAATGTTTCAAAGTTGTACATTCTGATGTGGTAAGAGAAATCTAGCCAAAGTTGTTCAAAAGAATACAGTTTGATGGCTCCGGATCGCGTTCCAATGGCCATAAGGCGGAGAAATGGGCTATAGCCCAGTGCACTGGGTTGATGGGGAAATCCATGTTCCACAGTCTGGTAGAGAGAAAGAAAAATCATCATCAACAGCATGTTTCATGGGCATTGTTGTATATAGATAAAAAAAAGAAGTTAAATATGGCATGGCAGTCTGAAATACAGCACTTAACAGCAGTTTTTTCTGTTGAAAAGTGTTCAAACATGGGTTAGATTTACTGAACAATAGCCTAAGGATTAATCTATTCCAAGAACCCCTGGCTCTGCAGCCAGGATATGCAGAAGTATAACAGAAATATTCTGAAAACAGTAACCCAAGCAGCAATTTACGTTAAGATTATAAATAACTCTGCATAAGCACAGCTTACTCAGTCACCACAATACACTCCATCATTCCACATCAACTTTACTTCTGTAAACCAACTGCTCAGCACAATTTCAAAGCCTGACACAAATACTGCGTATCGTAAGGTCAGCTTTATCTGCCAAATTCCACACAGGTCACCCTTCACAACCTCCTCTTGTTGACTGACATCAAGAAATAGTGCTATGAAGAACTATTGAGTGAACATCAGTGCTCATCGAGAAAACTAAACAGATTTCCTATGGGGCAGTCAGGAAAACTAATATAACTGATATCCATTTTCCAGAAGTAGCACAAGGAACACTGGAATTTAATGAGAACAGGAGCCTGCTAGGTAACCTCAGACTAATTCAAAGCCATCTGGTAATAAAAAGATGTCAGTCACTATCATAGGGAGCACTATGTTGCTTGGCCTTAGTGGCTTCCCTGAAGTACAATTTACACTGCACAAAGAGGAAAATCTGGAGCATGTTGTACACAGCACACTTAGCATGGCTGATGCATTTACACACTATGGAATAATATTCTGCCATACTTACAGGATGCAACCGAGCTGCTTGTAAAATAGCTCAGTCAAGCTTTCAGAAGTGCTAATGTACAGCTATTATCATTGTTTAGACAAAACAAGTATGCATGAGCGTTCAACAACATATAGCCATGTAAAGAGGGATTTGTGTGCCCAAAGATTAATAGGGCTACTTCCTGGAAAACATCCTTATCCTTGCAGTCCCAGCTTCTGGAAAGTATGTTTTTCTAAGGCAAGCTGGTCAGCTACAGAATAGGAATTTGTTACAAAACAGCATGAGGACCACTCACGCAAAAAAGAATACTTGCACCTCACTCCCATCCTCGCTCCATCACGTCTTTGAGACAGAGCTACCACATCACTTGGCTTTATGGTTTATTCAAACTAAAAGTAACACCTGGACTTTCTTTCCTGCATAGTGATTTCCCAACTTAACCTCTTGCAGGAGAATCAAATAGAGCCAGTTTCATTTCTGCTGTCATGCCATTAGCCTGAGGTGCTGCTCCCAGCTGCTAAAGTAGTTTAATGTCCTTCTACTGTTCTGGTCAAAGACACAGGCATAGGAGGATATGGCTGACTCCATAGTATGCCAGATTGCTTCAGTTTTAGCCATTTGATCACAATTAATAAATTGTAAAAATAGACTTCCTACCTCTAAATCATCAGTTACCCCAGTCTGAGGTCCTATTAGGGGAAGATGAGACATTTTAGAAGATATAAAATTGGAAATATTGGAGCATTTCCCAAGTTTCTGTTTGCCAACTCGTAAGACTGGGCAAAGGAGTAGTTACTAATTTTTAACCTTTTATATGTAGTAAATTAAAGATTAGTACTACTGGCTCCAAGACCACTGAGTTTACTTCCCTTTATGATAACTTAATCTCCAGCCTTACTTATTTATATTTTAAGAAGGTAATTTAAGTTTGTATTATTAAAAATAAATTTAGAGAAGTCAATCTTTTTAATGTCACCCTTGGAGTTGTCACTAACCAACCTTTGCTTAGCTACACATATAAAATTTCCTAGAGGAGACTGTATGAAATTAGGAACTTATCTATGGACTCAGAATTGAAACAGGGCAGTTTTCTAATCCAGCACAGGCAAAGAGGATTTTCTCTGTACCATGATAGCTACTCAGACAACACAGAAAACCTTCCTAGTTGTCCAAGCTGTGGGAGTATGAAGCTATGGTATACAATTCTGGGAAGAAGATTCAAGGTAACATGTTATCTTAACAACAAATCAGACATTTAATTGAATCAGGTGTAACATGGGCAATAGACACCATTCCACTCTCCCCCAAAACAGAGTGAGGAACTTGTTAGGGAGATACCAGTGTAATTCCATTGTTAGTTTTAGTTTCAACTTGTTCACAGTCGCTGCACTGTCATGTCACCAGCACAAGTAGGTGCCATTTTCAATGAAACATCAATTAGAAACTGTTTATTCTGAGATGTCTTCCAGCCCAGAAGATAAGGCTTTATCCATAATTCTCATAATAGAAAGCCATGACTGATAAAATACTGTACTGCCTGTTAGGAAGCTGTCAATACTAGCCTTAATATTGGCCTAATTATATCTTGGCTTTGATGTGTTAATTTGTAAACACATTAGACAAGTCAATAAAAGCTTTAATTTTCAAGTACGAGACCTATGAACTGCATAACCGAGTGTGTACCATTCAGTAATAATAATAGGTGGGTAATTTTTTCTCAAAGTCTTCCTTCAACAGAAAATTTGAAGTACCCCCCCATCCCATAGACAAATTTGCAAAAGCCATAGTATCTATTACATCCAGGAGTAAACTGTTAATAATAGCAGGCCACTGCAGAAAAATAGTACCACATGCAGAAGCACAAGAAGAGAGTATCAGCAACAACCACAGCATGTTACACAACTGCCTATGCAGTAAAGTAAATGTACTAATGGTTTCTGATAGCTTTGAATCTTCAACCAAGACGCCCACAAGACATAACAAAGATAACTCTCCCTCCTATGTCATTCATTTGTTTCCACAGCCAGGCAAGAAAGGCATCAGGGTGGCTTTTTGGCTGCATTTGACACCACCAGGGCCAGGCATTCACATTCACTATACTGATTACCCAGATCTTTTTCTTGTACTTATTTACACCCAGTTAAATCACATCAAGTCAGCTTTTCGGCTGGCCTCCTTTCCTCCCCTCTCAGGCAGCTTTCATCAGCCAATCCTTTCACCTGCTCAGCAGGTAAACCCAGCAAGGGGGAGTGAGGGGGGGGCAGAAGGCAGGAGAGGTTACAATGGAGCCTTTCAGCAGAGCTGAAATAAGAAACTAGAGTGCCCACAATGTGCCCTCCTTCTCAAAAGGGCCTTTGTTTCTTTGAGGAAAGGTAGGAGCTTTCGTTTTCATTTTCCTCAGACCACAGATTTGTCAGACTCAGTAAAAGTAAGCCTGGTGTCAGCAGCATTAACTAACAGAAATGCTTCATGTCAGTCATATTTACTGCAGGAAAAATGCGGCCAAACTTAACAGTTGTTCTCAGCCCACACTAAAGCTGTGCAGGTGAAATCCAGTGCTGTCTTCCTTCTTTCATTTCTCTCCGCTTCTCCTCTCAGATTGTTTTATGACAAAGCAGAGACAAACCCAACCACAGGCAATACAAAACCTGTACCTCTGTTAATATGTCTTTTGAAAAAACAATGAAGACTGTATGTGTTAAATCTACTTTGCATAGACACTAATTCAGATTTAAGGTAAGCTATCCATCACACCCATTAGCAAAGGGTTAGGAAGACCGAAAAGAGGGGAAAAAACACAAAGCCATAAATTAAATGCAATGTTCCCAGTTTGGTAACATTCAGCTGTAAGACAGGCTGGTTCACCTGTGTGTTACCCATCATCTAGTCTGACAATGCCAGCCTGAACATGTTTGTTCTGCAGGGCTTGGACTGAGCCAAAGGCATCCAAATACTACTTCCAAAAGCAGGATAAACTTAAAGAAGTAGACTGCCAAGTCCACATACCTTATCCTTCATTCTATCCACTGAGCTAAAAACAGATTCTTGCAACAGGTACACACAAGTATGGGAAGTTCTTACTCATACAGAGAAACAGATATGCAAAGCTAAGTGACTAGCAGAATTTAGGAGGGTGTTTTTTGAAACAAACACAAGTTTGAGGACAGTTTGAAGAGCTACTCCAGTGGTCAACTGGACCACTGGAAGTGGACCACCTCTTCCCTGGAACAGAAATGCAAGAGGGAAACAGTAAAAAGATCACGTCCTATTTATACTTGAGGGAATAAATAAACAAACAAAAAATCCATCACCACCAATTAAAAAGACTTGTTAAATTGAAGTCCATTACTGGGTCAGCATGGCCAAATACATTCCACTATATTAACACTAAACTTGTGTGGCATCATGCATTCATATTCAACTTCAGTGTAAACAATAAAATGAGGGCAGGAATCCCCAGCACTTTTCAGGTACAGACCTTCCATTTAGTCACTACCTGCATCACACACGAAGAGGTGCAAATACACCATGCAATTTCTCTGATCAGCAACTTTATAGTCCCACAAAATATTTCCCAAGCAGGTTCTTAATGAGAAGTGTTTCAAAGACCTCAAATAGCAAGTGTTTAAAAACTTGCTTGCCAGCACTAATGTGCTTGCTTTACTAGCACATTAGACAAGGACAGTCTTGGCACAGAAAGTACTATGTTTCTTGGCTCCTAAAAGCCACAAACTTCAACAGGTCAGAATTAAGGTCTGACTTTCCCAGATCTTCCCAGTCTACCCAGCTGTGAGTAGATGTTTATTGTAATAAAGGGTGGCTTTCAAATGATCCATTATCTCCAGAAATACTGGAATGGGACACCCAAGACTTGGAAAAAAAAAAAAACCCTTCATGCAAGAAAAAAGTATAATGTAAAAGATTCTGGTATAACGTAATGGTATAATATTCATTCCCTTTCCGATTCTTGTTAGAAAAGAACAAGTTACTGTGGCTTAAAAGCACAAATGCATTTTGCAAGGCCTTTAATTACCAAGTTGTTAATGACAGTAAACCATTAGGAAGTGTCCAAAGTAGTCGCCTCCCTAGAAATAAGATGCAATATTTACCTTCAGGACTGAATCAAATGGAGTCACAAATCCTGATGTCAACTTCTAATGTATTTGGAAGTCTCCCTCTGCTGCAAAACCTAGTTCTTTCAACCCTGTTTTGCATCATCCAAATTAGTCTGTCTCTGGCAGGTAAAGTTTAGCCAAACATTCTCATAAGAGAAAGGCATATTCAAGGAACAGACACCCCTGAAATAGCAAAGGTTTTTCCAAGGTATGTACAATTTTATATGCTTTTAAACAATTCTGACCCATCCTTGGGATGTCTTTTCTGAAGCTGACATTGCATTCAGCTAAATGCAAGCAACTCAATGCTGGTCTTCATTTACTGAAATTTTTACTGCATCTGCACTAGCATTTCCTCATGGTAGCAAGCAGAAAATAGGCCTGAAGCACTGTTGAGTTCCTTTTGTCTCCCCAATGGGAGGGACGTATGCATGGAAATGGTGTGGTTTAGTACCAAATCACATTAAATCATTCATCTCAAATATCCCAAGTTCCACTTTAAGCATATATCTACACTAGAATTTAATGAATCAAGGAGTTTGTTTCCTAGGCTGACTTCATTTATCCATTATACTTTTCAGCAAAATTCCATTTAAACCTTGGAAATACAAAACATGCAAATATATTTCTGATACCCAATGAAGGTGTAAGTAGCCATTAGCCTAGCAATTAATTAATACTAGGCATTTACAAAGATGAAAGCACTGTGTTCCTGGGCAGTGCTCAAAAGAAAAATGCCCAGCATTGGTAGATAGCACAGCCATTGCCGTTTCCTCTTCAGAGGGAAGGAAAAAACTAGATACAGATTCAGACTAAGATAATAGCAAATTCATTATTAATGGCCATTGTGCTGCCTAGATGCTACTGCATTTCTATCACAGACTTCTAAATTCACATTTAAAAACAGAGGTATACTTACAAAACCAAAGTATAATCATGGACAAAGAACTCTGGCTTCAGCAGCATCACAGGCTGTGGCTTATGCATATCTTTAGAAAAATGTTTATTTTCATAGCAGTACTGTGAAGACTACCTATAACATAAGTAGTCACAGCACACAGCAGGAAAAACTACAGAACACTCAGAGTATATAAAAGCTGCTGCAAAGATCTCTTCCTTCAGCAAGTGCCACTCAATAGCGTGGCAATATCTTTTTTCTTAAAAAAGAAAGCCAGAGTTGAGAACATGCTCATGAGCTTAAAGAAAACTAGTCAGGGAAAAAGGACAGAATTGAGAAAGAGAACAAACCATCTCTCCTAAATTTAACTTTTCCACCCACATTCAAGTAGTTTTTCCTTTCCTTTACACTGCACAGTGGCTCAGGATAGATTTGCCTTGCACACATATGCCTTGAAACTTGAGGAAAGCACTGTACCTTGTTAAACTGGAAAAGGTCGCGTTTAAGCCTCTCTCTCACTGGATCATGTCCGGGTCTTAAGAACCTTCTCATCTTCCTTGCTGTAGTATCTTGGCACCAAAAATCCTAACAAAAAAAACCCAAACAAAGCCATATAAATGGAAGCAGCCTGAGAAGAGAAGCAAGCAGAAGTAGGTTATTTATTTTGGTTTAGCAGGTAACACAAATTAGCCAGAGCAGAATGAGACAATATAGCTATCGAGTAACTAAAACCTGATACCACCACAGAGTGGCATCTCTGGTGCAGGACTTACACAATACCATTTTCACATTGCTAAAGCAAACCAGTACAGATAAGCCAAGAGGATTTTAGAAGTGTTTTCACACTTGGCCATTTTGTGATCACTTCAGTTGACCTTATCCAAAGAAGCAGCAAGCAAAACTGCAGCATTGGTGTAAACATTTAGACAAACCCAATCTAAAGGCTAACTCCCAGGCTCACAGGCATTATTGACTAGTATCAGTTTTCACCCCAGGTAACCCTCCAGCTATTGAGCTAGAAAGAGAAAGAATCACATTTTGAGCTCGCTCCATGGGTACAGCAGAAAGGATGCTGTGCTGCCTGCAGGGTAGGTGCATTAATTATTAACTTGCTTTTGTAAAATATCAAGCCTAACTCCCTGCTCAAGGTGGGGGTAGGGGAAGGAAATCTTGCACCTGCAGTTCAACGTGCAGCTAGAAGCACAAGCCTTTCAATATATCTCGCTGCCTTGTCTCTCACAGCACCAGGAGGATCCGAGCAGGACTATTAGACCCGATTTGCAACCTTAGCAATCACCCTGTGGATACCAGGCTACAGCCTCATATTTCATACAGCTCAAGAGATTCTTTGTCACATCTCCCCTCTGCAGAGGTGCTAAGTGACACGTAAAACTCTGCCAAGTCAAGAGCAAAGGTTTGAATCGCATCCTGACAACTTACCTTGGCATAAATGCTCCTGCCTGCCCTGGCCATCTTTCACAAGCTCCAGTTTCCACTGTACAGACAGCTCAGCTGCTCTTGAAGCAGCTACTGGACATTCCAGTCAGTATTTTATTTTAATTTGTTAGACAGGAAATTATAGCAATTTACCAGCTACTCTGTACAGAACAGACATGCACAGTGGGGGCCAGAACGTCTGAGGTGCAATGAAGAATAAGTGTAGATATTCTATAGTAACCCATCATCAGAAGAGGTACATAACACACGTACAGCAAGGTGGGGAGCAGGGGGGAGAAAGCTAGTGTCACAAGGGAAAGAGAGGCACCAGAAGCACCAAAGGGACTGTCAAGTGAACAGAGGGCCTTGGGCCCTTGTTCAAACTGTGGGGCTGGAGGGTGATCGAGGGAAGAGAGCTTTCACAGCCTATCTGTATAGATGGGAGCAGCAAAGCTGGCAAACAAGGTGGCTATGTGTGTGCTCCAACAATGATGGTCTTTGGTTAATGACTTAAATCAGCCAGCCATTCCTGAGGAGCTTGAATTGTTTTTCAAATGGTTTCTAGCAAGGCCTTACCAGCTGTGAAGGACCAAAAAAAGGAAATGGTATTATAAACAGGATGCTCCATAGCCATATTTTGAGAAGTCCCTTTAGAAACTCCCTGAGCTAGAACTTGTACCTCTTTGTTGCATTACTCCCCTTTTATCTTTCCTGCTCACACTCCAAAATCTTCAGCCATCTAGGCAGTACTGTCTGGAGCTCACTAAGAGGACTGCAATGCAGTCCTGGTTCAGAGGACCAGAAGATCACACCAGCACCAAGAGCCTGAGTGACTTAGTCCCCACCTAGAATCAGTAGCATCTCCACTCACCACAGAGAAAAGTGGCTCTGAGCAGGCAGCTACAGGCACCTGTGTTCGTGAACCATGCCATCAGCACATGCAGGGGTGAAGAATATGCACAGAAACACATATAGCAGGGGACCCCAAAAGAGAGAGGAAGAATAAAAGTGTAGTTTACTTGGAAAGTATATCCTTCTACAATGATTTAGGTACTTCAACTGGAATTTCAAAAATTGTATCAGATCATAAGTCTTCTTTCACCAGACATTCCTGAGAGAAAGAGGACATATTTACACAAGGCTATATTTACTCTAAGTTAGCAAAAGTTACAGAGCAGTGACAAGCTGCTGTGCTATGCAAGGAGAGCATATCACACCCATGTATAACACAGTTTGCCCTTAGCCAGACAAGGAAAGGAAAGTGCCAAAGAGACGCACCCTTTCCCCCTGTCAATCAATACCCTGGACCTGTTAAACTAGGCAAACCCACAGAGAAACTCTACTAATTATCCTCCCCACTTTAGAAAAGAGACCTCCTCAGCTGTGACAGCAGAGACAAACTTGCTGTTACAAGCAAAGAGAAGAGTGGGCTTGATTTGAGAGAGACACAACTTTATATTTAACACTCTGCTAGAATGTTTTATCCTGAAATATTAATTGCATCTAGAAGCATTCTGTTTTAACCTGCTTATGCAAGAGATCTAGCATTCACACTCCAGCCCACAACAACTTGCTCAACTGGCTAAGGAGCCTAGTAGTTCAGAATCAAGCAGTAACTCACTTGAAGAAATGCCATCCTGGCAAGCTGATGTGTCCATTATGATCAGAGAAGGCATGCTACAAAAGTCATCTCTCATTGACTTGTATCAGGGTTTCATGCCTGACCAAAGAATTCCCGAGTGTCACAGTATGGGAGGAGATGAGAGAAAAAGCAGTTTTCAGCAAAGGCAAAGAAAGCACAGCGAAGAGAATGGCATCCACTGTAGCACAGGTTGTCCAAGAGGAATTATTATTACAAGTTTACAAGGCTCTTGTCAATGAGAAGAATTTTCTTTTTAGTACAATAAGCAAGTGCCTTTTCCAATTCTAGAAAAACCAAAAGATTCCATAATCTGTATAATCTTATCTTCCAGATGCACATTTACATATTAGCAGACCAGTTTCTCTCCCACACACCTTCAGTGTCTTACATAAAACTCCAATCCCATGTGCTCTGCAGTTATCTGCCAGTCAGCATTTACAACCATATGGTAACAGTTGTGGCTACCAGTAGCCAGAGAGGAATTCTCCAGTAGCCTCTGAAGCCATGCCAGGTCTGCATGTATCTAATGTTCTTATTTTCCAGGGAAACAATTCTTTAGGCTTTCAAAGATGAGCCTTTTACCAGAAACTATGTGCAACATTCTCTTCTTCTAAGATGCACTGAGGTCAGCTGTTTATAGGCAACAATAGCCCAAAGCTGAGTGAATCCCAGTTTTGCTCTTATTCAGTACATGAACACCTGACAGCAAAGCTCAGAGTGCCCTGTACATTGAGCTCCTGCTGATTTGTTAGCTGAATGCTTAGCTAAGTATGATGAGGTACCCTTTTTCACCTCATTTGATTAGATCCAGCCACAAAACAAAAGCTCTTCACTGTTCATATAGAAAGGCAATGAAAGCATGAGTTGCAAGATGATCCTGTTTCCAATCAAAGACTAAGGAGCAGTTAACATCGAAACCAGATTTCATTCTGGCTTCCTTGCTCAGCTCTGTTCATTTTAGATGTTGAGATTTATGGCAAGTACACATGCCACGTCTCACGACGGACCCATATTCAATAGAAGGCCAAATGCTTCTTCTTAGGAGAAGCATTAATTGTTACTCACTGCTGTGTGTTAGCAATCCCATCAGAGCTCCACGTTTTGCTTTGTCTTCATTGCTTTTGCATGCAGCAATGTGTCTCAATGCCCATGCACCACTTGCGGAGACACTCTGGATTTTCTCCAGGCATGGGCTGGGGGGAATTACCGTTTGTAGAAATTTGTTGCAGTTTTTGCTTATGTCCTCCCATGATAGTGGAATTTCCAGCCAAAAGTATAAGAGAACCAATGTTGTAAGTCCCAATCACACAAGTTAATCCAGTATTACAAGAAGAGGAAGCCCCGGTCAGAAGTTTTTACTACGTAGACAGTATTAAGTGTGGATACAGTCCCAAGTTAACCCCACAACAAAAACATACCCATAATGAGTTTATTTTGCTCACATAGGAGAGTTGCAAGGTACCATCTGTGTGCTGCCTAGGCAACCTTTACTCAACTTGAACAGGTTTTCAGTGGGATAAAGTCCAACAGCTTTCTTTTCAAAATGCCATCAAGTATCTCAAGAACTCTTAAATCTTGCCCTGCTTTAGGTCTCCTTTTCATTCCTTCCTCATCACCCCTTCCTGCTTACAGGTCCTTAGAACTTCTACCTATGCATCTGACAACACTTTATCAACCCCGCTAAAATAAAAGGGGCCT
This sequence comes from Harpia harpyja, assembly GCF_026419915.1. NCBI lineage: Eukaryota > Metazoa > Chordata > Aves > Accipitriformes > Accipitridae > Harpia > Harpia harpyja. Next base: position 8,223,841 of record NC_068953.1, on the reverse strand, counting down.
TATCAACAAGCTTTGTTTGAACTATAAGCAGTTAGTGCTCCTATAACAAACAGTCACTGCCATGGCCTTGTCTGAACTAGGTTTCCTCCCGCACCTAGAAGTTTGCCTTGTTCCTCTTACCAACACAGTCAGCAGCAACAGAACAGAGGCCAGATCAATTGCACAGGAAAAAGCTATTCCTTAGCACCAATGATCTCACAGCAACAAAAATTATCAAAGCATCATTTAAATACTAGTCTTATCAATTTTATCGATTACAGGAGCCATCAGACTCATTAAACATGACTCAGTGTGAAATTCCAAGTTTAAGAACACTTTTAGTTTGAAATTGATGAAACTTTTAGCTTGAAATAGCTAGGGGTACTAGCTATTCTTTAACTTGGCTGTCACTGTAAAGTTCATCTCTACAATCACACTTGGCTGTAACACACTATCAAGAGAGATACTCAAGAAGAAAGCAGAAGCCAAGCAGAACAGCTAGAGCAAGGGAAAGAACAGTTGCAGTACATGGAAAGCTTGGAAGCGTAAGATACTACCCCATTTTCCCAGGATAAAGCTTCACTGGGAAGTTGCTCTAACAACAGTAATCTCACAGTTTAACAAGACCATTCAGAGATCTCCCTTACACAACACAACTGCTGATCAACAGCTAGCCCCCCAGCACTCGCAGTTCTATAGAGTGTTCAGATGCACCTTGCACACAGTCATCAGGCACTAGCAGAGAGGTAAACCAAAAGATCCTCCTATAAAAATGAACAACAGACTGCGTCAACACTACATGCAGGTGACCACCCTCCCAAAACACAGAAAATAATAAATGAAAGATCAGAGATAGATTCCCCAAGAAGTCTTGGAAAATAATTGAAAATCAATCACACAAATCAGGCAAGTTTAGGTACTTTCACAGCTTTGTGCTTGGAGTTACCAGGGACGGCCCACTTGCAATGAATTTACTAATTGTGCAAGCCTTGTGTGTCATTATGACTCCTATTGTGTTCTCCTTGTCATGGGAGCATGACAACATGAAGTTTCAAAACGCTACAGCAGAACAGAGTCTTTGCACTGAACAACATTATTGCACATGATGCAAAACTCTTTGTACGCTTCTACTAGGAAGCATGATTCAAATGGAAGAGTGGCTTGTAACTTTGGAACAGCATTTTACACCAAACATAGTGGGTCAATGGAATAAACCACAAAAGCATTTGCTTCTTAAAGCAACACAAAGAGATCCAGCTAGAAGAAACTTTTAGATGAGCATTGGAGTTTCCATAGAATTTCTGCACAGAAATCAAACTTTAAGCTATCACCAGTCCCTCCTTTGATAAACTGTTTTAAAGAAAGGTCAGGCTACTAGCAGCATCACATACTTTTATTGTCACGTACTAACTGTGTTACGTTATCTATGTTTAAAACCTCTTACCGTTTAACATCACTCAAGCCTCTGTGTCAACCAAGAAAAAAAAGCCACACCTCTTCCATAAGCAATGCCCAGTAATAATCACATTACTGTACCAAAAAGCCACTAGAAGATATAGGACTCTCAACTGGTTTAACTCCCCCAATAATTTTCTTCAGTCAGTAGTGACAGCAGATGCAATTTGTTCAAAACCAAATATAAGACGTTCCTCAGCACCATCCTGTGAAGATGTTTGAGAACCCTTCTCCCTTTTCAATACCGTAAACTAAATGGAGCCCCTCAAACGGCTACAAGCAGCACTGAGGAAAATTAGGGACTACTCACTACTTGCACAGGTCATCCTCATCCCCTCTGTGGGCCAGGCTGTCTTTACAAGGAACGTGTCAGGATGCACAGAGAAACCTTGGGACGTACCACCGCTTTGCATTCCGCTTGCCAGAAGCGCCAGCTTCCCAAATCAAAGCTAAAATCACCAGGCAGCTGCTTTGGGCATACAGCTTCACCTGGGACTTGGTAAAGCAAGATATTCCAGTTGACTGAAGTGCTCTCAGATGACTACAAAGAGCAGCATTCCCCATCAAGTAACACATTACAACGGACAACTTTTGCTTCTATTATCTCAGCGAAGCTATCCTATCCTCCTTCCTGTCACTATCCTCACACAAGCGTAAAGCTTTGTGCCACTACACTGCAGAAACACAGACCCAGAAGTCTACTTCAACTGCTTTGCACCATTAACAACACTAAATATAAACACACACAACTTTCTCCAAAGCCAAGGTTAGCCTCACCTTCAGGAGAGATGTCAGTAACCAGCTTGTTCCCATGCCACAACTGCAGGGCAACCTGAGAGAAAGGCTAAACAACTTGTTTCACCTGCTCGTTGCCTGTTAGAAGTAACATGCTCCCTCACCCATCAATCTCTTACAACTTCGGGGAGGAAAAAAAAACAACCAAACAGTAACATGATATATTTAATATGGGCAGGGATTTGAAGGAAGGAAAAATAAAATGCTAACACAGCGTCCCCAAGGAGACATCGCAATTCTTATTAATCACATCTGCTTCGAGCCAGTTGTAGCAGATGGAGACCTAGAAGGCCAGGTTGCAGGCAGGGACACCTCCCACGACAGGACGAGGCAGAAGCAGTCCGAGGGGCCGCTCCGGGACGGCTCCCGAGAGGCCGCGGCTCTTGCAGGAGCCTCCATGACGGGGCCGTTCCCAGCAGCCCCCCGAGACGGCTCAGAGCCCCGGGAGCGGCCCCGGCCCGGACCCACTCCCGCCGAGGGCTAAAGCAGGAAGTTATGGAGCAGGCGGCCGCTGCCGCGACCTCCGCCGGAAAAATCCCAGGATGTAAAGCTGCCCTGGGATACCCCCCAGCTACACGCTCCGGCCAGAACAAACACAGTACACCAAACTTGATAAGCCAAAAAAAAAGAAAAAAGCAAACAAAAAAAACCGGGCAAACCCAACCCCTCAACGCCAGTGCTTGAAGTTTTATGGGCGAGCCAAGCCCGGTGTCCCGGGGTGCGCTGGGGCAGGGGGGGCTTCAGGAGTGGGCAGCCCCAATGCGTCCGGGCCGGTGCCGGCAGCCGGGCTCGGGGAGGCAGGCGAAGTGGACCCCCCTCCCGTGGGCGGGGGGACCGGCGAGCACCTGCCAGCCCCGCCGGAGGGTTCCGGGAGCAAGCTGCAAAACCCAGGAGGAGCGGGCAGGGTCGGGTGCCGCCCCGGCCCGCAGCAGCGAGCCCTGCCGGGGCCGCGCTGGCCGGACCCCCCCCCCGCTACGCGAGAACCCCCCTCCCCAAAGCCTACCCCGCCAGGCCGGCCCCTGTCCTGCAGCCCCCGCGGAGCCCCAGCGAGCCACGCTCACCTGCGGGGCCTGGAGCCGGGCCGCCCCGGCCTCGCTCCGCTCCGCGCCCGCTGCCCGCTGCCCGCTCCCCCCTCGCCTGCGCGGCGGTCGGCGGCGGCAGCGGCCTCCCTCCCTGGGCACCTCAGGGAGGGGTGCGGCGGGGCGGGGCCTCGCATGCAAACCGCCCCCATGGGCGGAGCCCCACAGATGCACACCGCCCTCCCGGGGCGGGGCCTCGCGTGCAAACCGCCCCCACGGGCGGAGCCCCACAGATGCACACCGCCCTCCTGGGGCGGGGCCTCGCATGCAAATTAAGTTCAGCCGCTGCCTCCGCTCCCTTTCATCCGGCGCGGTCATGAATAATTCAACGCTCCGCTCGCTCGGAGCCAATCAGAAAGCGGCCACCGCCATACGGGCGGCCGCGCTGCCTGGCTCGGGGAAAGCGCGCCGCCGCGTCCCCCCACCCCGAGAGACCCGGACACCGAGCACCGGCCGAGACCAGGGGCAGCGGGCCGGGAGAGCCGGCTCCCATGCCGTGTCAGGCCCCCTCCTCCCGGCTCCGTTCATCCCCCAGCCCCGCGAGGGACAGGGACCTAGCGCGAAGCGGAGGGAAGGTGCCAACCTTCCCGCAAAAGAGATGGAAAGGCTTAATAGAAAGTTGAAGCCTTAGTTGGAAAGAGCTACACAACTGCCGCTATCTTGCTAGCTGCAAGCACACAAGCTACACAACTGCTCGGCTGCAAACAGCCTGTGTCCTACTGCAGGGAACAACAGCTGGGCGAGGAATCGGTAGTTATGTGGAGCGCAATGGCAGTCCAAGGTCTGCCAACCTCTCTGCATCCATGCAAAAGCTTGAAATTACCTCTGACAAGGGGCCAGTAACAGTCAATGTTTCAGCCAAGCTTCCAAAAGTGATGTTTTTCAAATAAAATACTCATTTCTGTCATCTTCTTGCAACATCCAGCCAATCCACATCACAGGCCAAAATCAAGCAGTGGTATCAGTCTGCATCATAATCCCATCCTGGTAAAGGCACTGTCAGATGTTGTGGTGCTGAGCAAGGCAGCCACAGTTTCTCAATCCTCCCTGCAGTGGTTATTAAATTGTAATTGTTTTGTGCTGAATCAGGGAGTCTCTGCCCCAGCGAAACTCACTGGGTGGCTCTTGTAGAGTTCATCGATACAATTCCACCTTGGCATAAGCAGATGAGACTGAAATCAACAGGAGTTTGACCTAATTCCAGGACAAACGTGAGCCCTGTGGGTCAGACTGGAGTTCTTCTGGCTGCACCTGTTCTTAGAAACTCTCTTCCCACTGCCTTTAATCTGCAAAACAGTCTGGGAGAATGCTGAGGGCACAGACTGGAGCTGCCAACAACCCTGGCGTTTGAAAAGGACTATCAGAGCAAAAGCACTGCTTGAAGGAGGGAGGAAGAGGAAGGGGAGGGCGTGTGGGAGGAGTTGTCAGACCCTCACCTCAGCAGAGCCCTGCTGACTTCCAGCATCTGATAACAGGGGTGTGTGCATGAAACAGGACCAGGCACAGTGCTTGCAGCAGATCCCTGCCACCTTGAGCTACGATACCTCTGACCACACAGGAGGAAGATGAGGATGGCAAGATGTTGTGTGCAGACAGAACTGTACGCGGGACATTGGGACTCCTCCAGGCTCTGAGTCACACTGCCCTCCCACGGAATGGGGCAGCAGCTGGATCCAAACACAGATGGGCATGGGAGCGGGGTTACGCAGCCACAGGGTTGTATGACCATGAGCAGGCATTCACCAGCTGGTGCTACTGGGGACCCAGTAGCCTCCCCAAGAATGTCTCCCTCTGCATAACTTATTAACATTTCTGCAGGAATTAAGAACCACACTGAGGTGCTTGGACTGCTGGAAAAGGCTTTTTTATTGCTTAGCCTTCTCCCCATCTCCAAAAGGAACTAAAAAATTATCAAATAAAATGCATCTAAACCAGTTGCTGTAACAGTTCTGAAGAAGCTCAATACCAAACACAGCCATGCTCAGCATACTTCTATTCACTGAGCAGACTTTCTGGCACTTATCACTGGCACTTTTGCATAGAGGCTAAAGCAAATTTGGTACCTGGATATCCTGGTGGAAAGCTCCCACAGTACGGCCTGGAAAGCAATGATGTCCTCAGTTTGGAGCACAACAGCCACAAGACTGGAAGGCTCATGAGGAATTTGTAGCTTCTTTCTTTACTCAGGGATCTCTCACTTGCAAAAGACAAAGATCCACAGCCAGGAAAGAGGATGCCAGGCTGAAGCAGAGGAGGCTGCAGTACAGCCTTGGTGAGACTATCAGATACAGTGTGCTGGTATTGGTGGCCAAACTTTAACATGGCACAATGCTGCATGGCAAAAACACATCTCAGCACAGCCACTACAGTGTGAGGCTGCGGTGCCGTCTGCTACGCTCTGGGGCTTTCTGTGAGCTCATGCTGATGAAATTGTGTTCAAGGCAGCTTCCTGCTCTTGAGTGCCTGGAAACTTCACTCCAGGTGGCTGAGTTTTATGGCTGTGCTTTTTTCAGATCAGAATCTGATCTGACGGTTGTTGGCGTAGCTGAATGACAGAGGCTCAGGACACCACCACTGATCTGATCAGCTTATTCTGTTCCTGACTGACCTCAATGACTCTCCAACCATTCCACTGGTGTAGCACAGTGGCTCTTAACATGTGACAAGAGGATCACCAAGAAAGTGTTTTCTAATGGTCCACAGGTCAGCCAAAGATGACACGGAAAAGGCAGACTAGCGGTCCACAAGATGAGAAAGCTGGAGAACCAGCTTTAAGAACAAAGCAGTGTGTATTCCAGTCCAGAAATGCCCAGCTAAGCCATACACACTTGTTTGCTGTAAATTTTGCTATTATGCCTGAGCCATCTGGTTGGGTGAAGTCTGTAACAGCAAATAAAGTGGTCAACTACGCAAGGTTCCAGTTATCACAGGCTCTATTTTCTGTAGTATTTCATTAATCAATAAAACAAAACCTGAGTAAAGCTCTTCCCTTCATCCTGTACCATTTCTGCAAGTGACAGCAACTTCAGTGATTAACATCAACTGGCAGCTTGAATTCCTTTAGCGAATAAAAGGCAATTTCTCCATGATCCACCAGTGCAAAGACCACCGGGACGTCCTCACTCTGATATGTAACCTGCTTCAAAGCCCGAAGGGATGGAATCTGCTCATCAAAGCTGCAGAGAGAAAAACATCCCATTGTTCTCAAAGCAATAAGAATACAGAGACAAAGCTGTCCTGGCCAACGATCACAGCAGCTCACTTGGATCTTAGGAGTTGGTAGTGACCCTTCCCACCCCTTTCAGTCAAAGCAGGAGGCTGCCAGCCCTGAGAGAGTACACTGCATGCCGGGAACTGGGAGCTGTCAAATCCTTTGCCAAAAACAAGGGCAACTGCACACTGCTCCATGCTGTGCCTATTAGATGCGGCTCACAGGGCTACTGGCAAATTGCCAATCCAGTGCCATCTTAATACCTTTGTGCTAGGAAGATCTTTAGGCTGCTGGGATCAACATCTGACCTGCTTTTCCTCCTTTTAACTCTGCAGAGTCTGTTTGCTCATAAATGAAAATATTTATAAAGCAAGGATCATCCTACCCACTCACGACAGACCTTTGTAAAACTGCATTACCACCTTCCATGCTCTGGCTACTACAGCTGCAGAGAGCGGAGGAGGGACAGTTTTAGTATATATCAAAATTAGAAAAGGCAAGAACTTTGTACCTGCCTATGGAGTTTAGGTATCAGATTCTGGACCCAGCAAGAAAGGGGACACCTATCCTCTGTTCATACTGATCTTAAAGTTACATTTGGCAAAGATCAAAATACTAAACCCATGCCCCTGAGCCTGTAGTGAGTTCTGGGGAGGTACATCTCTGCAGAAATCCATAGTGATCTGCACTTGCTGAGGATTCAGGTACCCTACAGCTCCCTGCAAAACTGAGCTCTACATGTTTCACAAGCATTGCATAAATACAGCTGTGGCTTCTTATTCCTGACTCCAGTAATACTCAGACATGAGCAGCAACCAGATGACCAAATAGTGTGGGCTGAGCACAAGGGCTGGGGGAATTGTCAGCCACAGCCTCCAACAAAGGAGGAAATGGAAGGAAAAAAAAATTCTGGGCAGGACCACCCTCAAGGGAGACACTCTGATGATCTGTAAAGCTCACAAGATGCTGGGTCATTTACAGATCATTAGTACTTTGTTTCCACAACAGCAACTGCTATGTTTCAGAACACAGCATAAGACCCATGGATACCTCCTAACACACATCCTGACATACGGCTTCCCAGGGTTTGTCTTCTTAAACTTGGCCACAGCATCAGCTTGATACACATTGAAGTCTATCTTCATGCCCTCTGGGTCCTCCTGCAGCCTACAGAAGACAGAACACATTCACGTATGTATAGGATTGAAACATTGTAGGGTATAGACACAGCAGAGGAAAGAGGGAGCAAAAGCTCTTGAAGCCTGGCTAGTTTGGGGCCTTTGAAAGGCTTCAGTCCTCAAAGGACTGATCCTGCAACTGTTCTAATTAATTTCCAGATCTTTCCTGTAGTCAGACCAGAGCAAGCTCCCACCCCACATCTGCCACACTCCCTTCTCTGCAGACCCCCTTGCAAGAAGGGCCACTAACAGATACAGAAGCAAAGCACTGCTCTGCCCTACAGGGACTGCACACTAACACCACACAGACTCTTTAAGGCAGGAGCAGAACCAAAAGTCCAAAGGCACGGTTTTATAATCACTGCAGCAGGGATGGCAGCACGTTCCAGGGATGAGGCACAGGTGAAATCCAACCAAACCTCTAGGGGAGATTACCTGGCTGCGGTGCAGAGAGAGAATGGTAGGAAAAGAGAGCAACCCCAATGTTTTAATTGGCCTGGAATGCCCTAGCTCTGTTGCTGCAGGACCTGGTACTTCATGGAAATGTCAGCCCCTCACTACGGATGCAACTGGGTCACGGAGCAGAGCGCTGTATTCTCTTGGCACCCCAGATGCCAGGCAGCTCCCAAACTGCTGCTGTGAGCATCTCACAGACCTCACAAGCAGGGACAGTCACAAGACACCCCTACTCCCTAACAGCTACGAGCTGGCTGGCTGGATACTAACCGGGAGGCTCCATCCAGGATGTGGGAGGGCTGCAGCACGCTGATCTGCTGGAGGAGCGCAGCTGGAGGGAGAAGGAACAGGAAAGAATCAGACTAGCTATTTCTCTCCCACGGCACTCCAAGCACTCCACCACCACCCATGAGCCTTCCTCCTCCAACAATGGCTGGCAGCACCACAGTCACCACTGGCTACTTCAAAGACCTCAGCTTCCTCATCTCCTGCCAGCACACAGCCCAGAACACCCTGCAATTGCTTTGCATCTTGCTGGCCCTGATTTCACAGGCCTAACAGCCTAGCAGGAAGGATTGCAATACAGTAGGACATGGGGAATGGATTAGAAGACCTCCCAAGGCCCTGTTTATCCTGGCACTTGAGTAGGCTATAGAAAGAGATGGAAAGGCAGAGTACAAGCTTTCTTGTCTCTCCCCATGTTCATAGCTGGGCTCCTCTGTGCCTGCTTTGCCTAGGCCTTCTAATGAGATTCTCCATCTCAAGGTACTGTCCCCTAAACTGACATTCAGCTTCTCCATGTCACCCCTTTTGCTGCTGCCTAACAGGCAATGTTTCACAGAGTTGGGGGGGGAGAAGGGGGTCCCTGTCAAGTTCCCAGAGCCTCTACCTGATGAGGTAGCTTCATCTGGCCTCAAAAGTGGTGTGACAGCTTGGTCCCAGAGATGTGGTGGTCGTCTCCAAACCCTCTGCTGGCTCCTCTGCTCCAAAAGGGCTTTGTATTCCTTCCAGTTGGAGCAGCGCCTCACCTCCCGGTCAGCGTTGACACTGCTCCTGTACCTGCTCTCCCTCTCTCGCTGCTCCCTTTCCTTCCGTGACAGCTTCTCCTGTTTCTGATTGATGCGTGCACACCAGCAAGCTGCATCAACCTCCCTCCCTGGCACATTCTCTGGCAGGAGCCCGTTGTCAGGTGAGGGCAGATGTGTGCACGGCTGGTCTGGGGCCATGTTTGGCAAGACGATGGCGGTAAAATCCCAGCGGGGTGCATGGGTGCCAGTGCTGCTCTCCCTGTGGTCTCCAGCCCAGCTCCTGGAGGGGTTCAGGGAATCCTTTTGTCCTGTATCAAGAGGAACTGGGTTTGACTCCCCCTCTCCACTGCCAGCATCCGATTCCTTTGGTTGCTCTGACAAGGGCTTTTCATCCATCAGAAGGCAACTGGAGTCTCCACAGTCATCTCCAGCTTTTTTGGAGGTCCCTTCAGCTTCTGGAAGGTCCTCAGATATCTTATGTTTCTTCTCATGTGACCTAAAGACAGAAGCAGCAGCATAAAAGACAGGGACAGTGCATAGTGGAACTTTATTCCCTTTGAGTCCTGCCTCCTCCCTGCTAACAGGAAGAATGCAGTCTGCCAAGCCTGAAAAAAGGACAGCAAAGGTGGCAGGAACCCCCAGACAGATCTGCAAACCCTTGACAACAATCTCTTGGCTGGAAGGAGGGCGTTTGCTTGTGTGACAAAATGAGAAGGGAAAAAAGCAGGCCAGAACAAGCAGTGAATGCCAAAGGCAGAATAAACTTCTCGGCAGTCCTGCACGAGGTTTGACTTCAACGCGCAGGAGAATCCCAGCCTTGATTTGTGTAGACACATGTTCCCAACCTGCCATGCAGCCTCCACACACCCCATGTACAGAGCCAAACACCTCCACGCAAACTTGATGGACTTCAGCCAAACCAGCACAGGCTAGGCAGAAACCCTCCTGCCAGCACCTCTTACTGGTAGAAGATTCAGTCCCTGGTCCCAGAGAAGATGGGGCAATTCTCAAACCAGCAGTTTTATCTCCCAGTTCCTAAAATGTCTTAACTCCTCAGGCACTGAGTTACTTGTTATCAGGAAAGGACTTGCAGACCAGTCTTGTCCTCCCTGTTTCTTAAAAAGATGACGCCACCTACTGGAAGCTGTCATAATTAGCAAAATTACTAATTATGTCAGCTTCTGTTTGCATTTGGCAACATCTCTGCTGTACAGTCCTAGCATGTAAGCTGCATTGAGGGGGTAGATAAGCACAAGATGTGCACTGTGGTGTCTGTGCTCCCTCTATAAAAGAGCAAGAGGAGACATCTGCCACGTGTTTCTTCTGCACCGACCTCTCTACCCTCCTATTTTGGCATCTTACCACTGCAGTTGGGAGGCTCAGGGGCAGTTTGCCCCTATTAGCCCTACATGAAGTACAGAAGTGACAAAAAGGCACACTGCAAAGAGTTCAGGAAAAGCACTGAACTGCTTGAGGACAGCCAAGAGCAGCTGTGCCGGACAGGTCACCCACAGCACAAAGGGCTGAGGTTGCTGTTCCCAAGCTGCAGAGCCTGGGAGAAGATGGAAGAAGGCTTTGGGCCACATCCTTACCGGGGGCTGGAACTCCTCCTCCTTTTGCGATGGTGTTTCCCAGAGCTCTGGCAGTGACTTTCCAGGTTCAGTTGCCTCTCATAAGGAGACAGGACAGTGCTGTAAGGAGACACCAACACGGAGGCTGACAGCAGGGCGGGGCAGAGAAACTACCCTTCTGCTCAGCCCCCAGAATACAGCAACAAAAACCTTTTCTTCCAGGCACAGAAAATCCACAAGCAGGACCACGATGGTCCTCGGTTCACGCCCCATTTCATGTTCCCAATCACCTCCTCAAGAGGGAGGAGCAAGGAAGGGTAGAGTGCCACTTTTAGCCTTTAATCCTCCCGAGAGACGGAATGCAGTGTCAAAGTCCTCTTCTCTGCCATTCCACTGGGGCCATGCAGTGGGCACAGAGCTGCTCAGGGTCTTCAGAAAGGAGAAAGCAGCGTGGAAAGAAAAAGCTGGTTACCTGGGGTCGAATCTCAGTACAACATAACCCAGTTGCTTCAAGTGGCTGAACACCTTAGAGCAAAGGAAAGCAAGAGGGTTAAATGACTACCCTAAAACCAAACAATTTACTTCAGCTCCACAACTGAGTGAACACAGTGTGGCACTGGCAGAGGAGAAAATGCCAGGGTTAGGACCCAAAGGAAAGGTGGGGAAACAAGAACTGATCATCTGGGAGAAGGTGAATGGGAAAAAACTGAGAATGACTCCCCTCCCTAACTGTTGTACTCTGCTCTCAGCCACTGAAAGAAGCTGTGCGGCAGAGGCTGGGCTCTCTGCCTTCATCCTCCCTGCAATAGCTGGAGGTCCCAACACACCTGGTAATGTGGCAGGCTCATTGCCTCCTGGGACAGCAGGATCTCGTAGGCTTCCTGGATTGACAACGGCAGATCCCTGTAAAAGAGCTGAACAGAGCCCTGCAGAACAAAAGCTTGGTGTTGAGAATCACAGGGAACAAATCTATGCAAGCTCACACCAGTCTCTTCCCATTGGTCCTCACAGCTGGTCCCAGCACCCTCCTTGACACGACATCCATGTCTCCCCACGTGCCACCTGGATGACTTACAGTCCCTCTCCCATGCCCAGTTCCCCCATGCTCTGGTTTTAGCAGCCAGTTAAGAAGTTCCCACCCACAGCTGTCGGCTCCTGCTCCAGCGCTGCATCTGTTTGGGAGATAATTTTCTTTAACTTTGATGATCTCAGTGATTCAGGACACAGTGCAACTACAAAAACACTTAGGACCTGCACAACTGAGAGAGCTGGAGCAGAGGAATTGATAGCATCCTCAGAAGCATTTACTGCAACCCCAATGATCCCATAGGCAGATTCCCCAGGCAATAGCAACTAACCTGCAGGAGGCAGTTTTATAGGCCACGCCTCTTCTTCCTCCTTTTTTTTTTTTAGAATGTGTTTACTCATAAACAAAGAAAACAAAACACTAGGAAGGACACCTCTCCCATGGGATGGGCTGAAGACATCTAACTAGTCTTTTCTGCTTTTAGGGAGAGATTTTGTACTCAGCAGCTAACGAAACAATTTTATTTTCATCAATTTGTTTATGATCTATTTGTCAAAATGCCAGAGGTAAAGCCCTACCTTTGCAGTTAGGATTTAAGGGATGGCATCAGATACCCATAACCTAATTAAGTTTTGCTAAGAGAAAAAAGTTCCCCTTTAGATCAGTGCACCTATTCCACTGATAACAGGCTTCAGTGGAAAGACAAAAAAACCCTCTACAGCAAAGAAATCCAACTGAGCCTTAACCAGCATTTCTGCAAGCAGAGGAGCACTGAAAGCAACCCAGTCTCACTCCCCTGCTTGCGACATTTACATTTCTTTCTGCCATACATACCAGGAAGAGACGCCAAGTAGCAACCCCAAAGTTCTCTGCTTAAGTGTAAAGAACATACAGTACTGGCTGCTATATAACTGCCTCCCATGCCAACACCCTTCACACAGAAAGATCTGATTTAGTGCCTAAATGTGGCCCTACCAAGCTGGATAGCATTTCACTAATTCCTATCAGCTTCTTAGAGAAGCACAGAAAAACTGTGCTAATGAACTTATGAACCCTGCCATTGCAAAATATGCAAGATACGCTGGGGATAAGGGAGGAAGTCAACTTATGACCAAAAAGGCACTGACCAGTCTCAGATTTCCTAATTAACTGTACACCAGTTCTGAGGAAAAGAATTTCTCAGTGTCAAACCTTTTATTCCAATTAACTCTCACAAGGAACAGAAGATAATGGTTTGATCTCATTTCCAGAAATTCCCAGAACAGTGAGCTTTCCTGGATTGTGGAAGTTCAAGTCCCCATACACAGATTTTGGTAAAGTAACTGATATATAAATGTGTGTTTCATCAGCCCCAGAGCGAGAAAGTAGAGATCTCGATAGAAAACTTTGTAGCATGCTCCTCATGCTTCTTTCACTCTGGTAAGACAGCTGACTTACTACTGCTTGTTGTGGTTTAACCCCAGCCAGCAACTAAGCACCACGCAGCCACTCACAGTGGGATGGGGGAGAAAATCAGAAGGGTAAAAGTGAGAAAACTCATAGGCTGAGATAAAGACAGTTTAACAGGTAAAGCGAAAGCCACGCACACAAGCAAAGCAAAACAAGGAATTCATTCACCACTTCCCATGGGCAGGCAGATGTTCAGCCATCTCCAGGAAAGCAGGGCTCCGTCCACACAATGGTTACATGGGCAGACAAACACCATAACTCCGAACGTCCCCCCTTCCTCCTTCTTCCCCCAGTTTTATATACTGAGCTTGACATCATATGGTCTGGAATATCCCTTTGATCAGTTGGGGTCAGCTGTCCCAGCTGTGTCTCCTCCCAATTTCTTGTGCATCCCCAGCCTGCTCACTGGTGGGGTGGTGTGAGAAGCAGAAAAGGCCTTGACTCTGTGTAAGCACTGCTCAGCAGTAATGAAAACATCTCGGCATTATCAACACAGTTTTCAGCACAAATCCAAAACAGCCCCATACTAGCTACCGTGAAGAAAATTAACTCTATCGCAGCCAAAACCAGCACACTGATGTCCTAACAGCTAAAACTCTCCTAGTCTCTATTGTCATATTTGCCATAGGAGTGGGTTAAACACGATACCAGCTGAATAAACTGGCCACCAATCCAACTAACACTCGCTGTCAATGACACAGAGGCTGCTTTAGAGTACAACATATGAACCCATGGCCTGGAAACAAACAGCTCCATCAGCAACGGCTAAAAAAGACAATTTCTTGAGAACCAGGTGTTTATCAGCTCCTCAAACTGCAGCAGTGACCAACACAAGTCAAGCGATTTCAGACTTCAGTCTAAAGCTGCTACAGCTCCTCCAATCATTCAGGAAAGACCCAATGCCCCCATCCACACGCAGGTATCCTACTTACACACTCCAGCAAGTACAGAGCTTCCTCAGGCAGCAGGCACTGTTTGCCGCGCTCTGTGAACCCCATGGTGTGCCAAAACTTCCCCTGGAACAGAAGCACAAATCCATGATGGGCTCGGGCCGCTCCCTGCTGACAACCAGGCTCTCTCCCATTTGAAGCAGCAAATTAAGGAATCTGCAATGGCCAGCAGGAGGTGATGGCACCAGAGTACACTCTGCAGCAGACTCACCGCAGGGGACTGCAGCTCTACGATGCCCTGTCCTGGCTTCCACTCAGCTTTCACCAGATTCCCCCTAAGAAGGTTAAAGATTAGTTTGTTATTACTAGCATGTCCTACAATCAACTACAACAAGCTCAGGAAGGTATCAAAAGGCAACAAACTTCCAGGTGGTATTTTTACACAGTAAGGCCTTGGAAAAACACCATCCACTGGATCTAGCAGTACTAGCTGAAGATTTTATCACCGCCAATTAGTTAAGAGTGTCTTCAGTCAGCACCGCAGACATCGGTCTGTAGGCTACAGCAGCCTGCTGGAGACGCATGGCCTAAGCCGTGAGGTATCATATGATTGTTCAGATGCTGCCAAGACACTCTCAGATTGCTGTATCCCACCCACAGGGACTCATAGGAAAAAAATTAATAGCTGAAAAGTGGAGGGTGACTTTGCAAGAATGTAAACATACATTTTTAGCAGCTGGCTCAGGGAAACAGAAGGAAAGACCTGTAGGGTCCACCATGGACTTGCTCTGCATCTTTAGTCAGTACCACAATTTCTCCATCTGAAAGGAAACCTAAACCTACCCAGTTGCCCTCCCAGGCTGTGGGTCTCCACTGCTGCCCCGGACACACATTTACAGATGTATTTGAACAAACCCAACTGTAAAAACAGGGGAAGATAACGGTCCACCCTGTCTGACCTGCCTGTCTGCTGGAGGTCACCATTCTCTCTCTAAAGTCCCCAGTGGTGTGATTTTATGTGAACTGCTACTGATCAGTGCAGACAGAGAAACTGTTACCAGAAAAGAGCAGGCCAAACAGGGAAAGTGTGTGCTGAGAGGTAGTGCATGAAAATCTCCCAAGAAATGATAAGCTCTGGAAACTGGTAGCGCTGTTGAAACCACCAAAACTGATAAACCAGAGACACCAAGAGTCAGCTGAATCTGCACAGCGCCACACGTGAGCACCATCAAGGGGCTGTGTAACTCAGACCGCGCCCAAGAAGACAGTGGCTGCTATTTGCAAAGGCTACAGGATTACGCACGCACCTGAGAAAACTAAGGGCCTTTTGAGGGACTTTCTGAACACCCACATTGAAGCTGCTGGTGTACCAGTATGACCCTCTGCTCCCGAGGGAACGGCCGGGGTGTCCCCCTTGCAGTTGCTCCAACCAGGGAGCTGCGAGCAGGTGAACTGTGGGGACGGGCAAGGGAACTTACTGTGCTAACACCTACCTGTTATTAAAAGCTCGATTCTACCCATAACACCTGAATGGACAGCAGCTGTGCTCTGACCCCCCCCGACACGATCCCTCCCAGGGAAAAAGGAATTTACAGCCCCGTGCTCGGTGGCTCAGCACAGCTCTGCGACCCCCGGCCGCTCCAGCGAGGCAGCCGGGCCGCCCCCAGCCCCGGGGACTTACAGCCGCTCCACGCGTTCCTCGGAGAGGAGCTGCCACTGCTCCTCCCGGCACAGGCGCAGCTTCTCCGCCTGCTCGGCCGAGCCGTCGGGGATGAAATCCTTCTGGCCGCGGGGACGCTGAGGGGCCTTGCGGCCGCGGGCCGCCAGCAGCTCCGCCGCGCTGCGGGGCGAGAAGGGAGGCACGGTGAGGGGGGAGCCCTCCCGACACCCACCCTGCGGCCGCAGTCGCCCACCCCGGGCACCGGTCCCCGGGGCCGGGGCGCCGGCGCTGCCCGCCCGGGCGGGCCCTACCTCGGGCGGCGCGAACCGCCGGGCTCCATAGGCACGGCGCGGGAAACCGCTTCCTTCCGTTGCCGGGCCCGAGCGCCGGCAGAGCGAGGCGGGCGCTAGCGCGCCCCCTGGGGGCTCGGAGGACTGCGAACGGCAGGGGACCGGCACCGGCGAGCGGCACCGGGGAGGGGACGGGAGCGGCCCGGGGCGCCGGGACAGGCAGTGGAGTGTGCTGGGGGGCTGGGGGCCGAGACACCCATCAGGCGTACACCGGGCCGTGCACTGAATTGCAGGTTGGGCTGTGTGCTGCGCCACGCACAGAAACCGGGCACTGCGGCCGTGCACCGGGGCCAGAGCGTGTGACAGGGCTGTGTCCCTGGGCCGTTGGGGTGAGCTGACCTTGGTTGCTGCCAGCCGCCCACCCAGCCGCTCTCATTCCTCCTCCTCAACAGGACTGGGGAGAAAGTATGGCGAAAGAGCTCGTGGGTTGGCTAAAGACAGGGAGATCACTCACTGATTACCATCACGGGTAAAACAGACTCGGCTTGAGGGAAATTAATTGATTGCCAATTAATATTAGTCACAGGCATGGATATCTGCTCTGGTGGGGACTCCTCTGGGGGCTTTTGGGGAACACCTGCTCCAGCACCTCGAAGACTTCTTCTTCCCCTTCTCCTTCCTCCCTGACCATGCTGCTCTTAGGGCCATCTCTCACACTTTTTCCCCTCTCCTCTCACTGCCAGACTGCATTTTGCCCTTTCTTAGATACATTTCCCAAGAGGCATCACCAGCATCACCAGCCTCACGGATGGGCTCAGCCATGCCCTGTGATGGGGCCATTGGAACCATCTGGAACCAGCCAGAAGCACCTGGAAGTGGCTGCATCTGGCACGGGGCAGCCCCATCCTCTCCTCACAGAGCTCCCCACAGCTGGTGCTGTGTACTCTCAGGCACGTGCCGCAGCCCCCAGAACAGAAGCAGCAGTGCTGGGGAAGGAGGTTTCTCCCTTCAGCGGGTGTCACTATTTCTTGTGGCTTAGGCTCCAGCAGTGGCCAGCATGGTGCTGGTGCCAGTGCTGGTGCCACCAGGCTGTGCGGAGCATGCAGCAGCCCAGCTGGGCTGGAAAATAAGAAACCTCCCCGCACCATGGCCTCGTGCCTCTGCTGACGCAGCTGGATTTGCTGCTTGGGGAGGCATGAACAGACCTGACAGGGAAACGCACCAAAAGTTCAAGTTTCACCTCAAGCCCATCTCCTGTTGCTGCGGGATACCTCACAGGAATCAAGTAGCCTCAAGTAGCAAAAATACAGCTTTCCCCCCACCAGATTCCCTGGTTCCCATCGCGGTTTCCCAATAATAGTCCTTTGACAAGATGCCAGCATAGACAGATGAATGCAAAAACCATTCCCCTCCATTTTCCTCTGAATGATTTAATTTTCACTTCCTGCCTGATTATTTCCTCCTCCTGAATTGAGCCTTCATCCTGCAAAGGGGGGCAAACAATTTTGGTCAGCAGTGCCTGTCCACGGCACATGGGGAGACAACGACTCACGGATGGTGTGAGGGGCAGCACGCTGTGTGGTAGCAGCACTTTTCCCCCCTGATTTCCAAAAAACATGTATTTTGGAGGCTACTTGGACTGCCTGATTATAACATAATCCCAGGACGTCGCATCTTGCGGCTTTCAACTTACGGGCTGTCACCCCTTTGTTTAACTCAGTCTTTCCTTAAAATAGATGTGTTTAAATTGCTCAGGGAAAGGCTCTGATCCAGCATTTGCTTTTGTCACCCACTGTGATTACAAGACCCAGAAACGTCAAGACTAATTTCAGTTCACGTTTCTTTTCAATAGTGGAATTTTAGCTGTCATGGGGGGAGGGGGGAGGGTATCCTGTTCCTCACAGAGGCACCAGCAGAGCCTTATCCGTGGTGGGACTCATCCCCCCAGCTGAAGCCTCTTATCAGCCCTAATTGACTAAGTGTCATCAGCTGGGTGTGTGTGGTCCTGGGGGGCTGCAATATCTTTTCCTTGCTTACAAATGGAGGGTGAGGTGGGATTTTTTTCCTTTCTTTAGATCTTTTTCTGGATTTGAGTTGGGATTTTTAATGTGAAATTTCTGTGTAACTACCTTGAAATTGTGACTGTGGTGCTGATGGAGACTGTCCTGGGCTTTCTGCAGTAGCTCTTTGTGGTAGGGTTGTGAGAAGGTGGACAGCTGCAAGATGCTCCTCTTGGAGCTAAAATAATGGTTATTGAGCTGAGCGGTGGCAACATTTGGCTTTGTGAGTGAATGGTCTGCTCAGGGGATCCTGTGAGCTGAAATAAGGATGGATGTGGCACTGCGAGCCCAGTGGCTGCTAGGGAGGAAGAGTAATGGGTGTGTGGCACCAGGTAGCAGAGCAGGATCCAGCCCTCGTCATCTAGGTGACATGTGCAGCCATCAAGCAGCCATGGAGGAAGTCGATGGTGGAGGCCAAGGCTGCTCCTTGGTCCGCTGTGGGACATTGCTTTTGCCCCAAGGGAAAACAGGCTTGATTTGACTGGAGAGACACAATGCACTAGTGCTGTGTACCAGGACCATGGGCTCTCAGAGCAGGTAAGTGTGGTGGTTTTGCTCACTTATCTTTTTTTTTTCCCCTCTCTCTCTTGGGGATGGAAAGAATGTTGATAAAGTGTAAAAAGATTCTCAGGATTGAAAATGTGGGTTGGCTGCCTCTTCTGAGGGGGAAGTGGAGCAGAACTGCAGTGCGAGGGGATGGGTTTGAACCCTTTCAGTCCTTTTCTGTTGTGTCCAAGTCGTCCCTGTAGTCACAGGTTCCTTGTGGTTAACTCCTGGATGAACTTGGTGTAAATAGACTAAGTATTTTTTGAGAAAAGGGGAGATAGTGTGGCCTTGGGATTGTTTTTCTAGTTTCATGTAGCATGCAAAGCACAGCCAGGTGGGAATCATGTGCTCTGTGCTTGAGCTAAGCAGCTCTGCCAGGTACGGCTACCTGCTTTAATCCTGGTGTTAACAACTCCTGCAGTTCCTGGCATGGTGTTTGGAAATATTTTAGTAACTCTGCAGAAACCAGCTGTGCCTCAGCTGTTTGTGGCTCAGACTTTATCTATTTGCCAACAAATGGTAACACTTGGAAAACAGTGTCTGAGATGGATAACATGTCCCATACATTTTGACTTCATTGCAACCTGTGGAGCATGTCCTGATACCAGAAGGTTTTGTGTGTGGATGCTCTATGTGATTTGGGACAGAAAAGGATGTTACAAACTCCCTAAAACTGGCAAGTGCTTCAATTCTTATGTGTGGTGTTATCACAATTGTTTAGCTCTAAGCTATGCTCATGTCATCGCTATTCAACAAACCTGTTATCACAGGTTAGCTGTAGTTCTGCATACAATTGTCTAATAATAATTATTATTATTATTATACTTAATCATATTCTAGTGGAAAATATCTCAATTCCAAGATTCTAGAGCATCATATAGGCAACTTAAACTTCTTACAGTAGAACATAAGAAGGGAGGGTTTGACAATCAATTTCAACAGGATTTGGCAGACCTTAAACATACACTGAAGTGCTTGGTTTTGGAGGAAAAGCAGATAACGGTGTCAGGTGTTACAGCTTGTCTGGGAGGTGTGGGATCAGTCTGTTTTCTAGCCTCACCTAGGAGTTTTTGGCAAATTCCGTGCTGCTTTAGGATGCTTGTGATCGTTCCCGCAGTATGTTGCAGCTGGGAGTTTGGGCAGGGTAATAGAAAGACTTTTGCCCAAAAAGGAGATTACTGAGGAAGGTTTCTGGGCTAAACATCCGTTGTCACCTGTCAGGGCTGGGCTTGGGAAGTGTAAGGAGAAGGTTTTTAAGAAAAAAAACAAAAAAAACCCCTGTCTTTGAGTACAGGACTTTGGGGATTAAGCAGTTAATACTTCTACATAACCAGTGTGTGTGCTGTGGTTCACTGGTATCTACTGCTGCCTTCTGATGGCTGAGAAATAGAGGAGGTTAAATTTTGCCTTCCCTCTTCTGATAAGTTTGTTGTAAAAATCGTCTTGGTGTGACCGTCCATAAGCTACAGCACAATTCTTGGGGCTCTGCTCTGCAGCAGGAAAACTGGTATAGTATCGTTATGCAGGCTTGTGGTGTACAGTGAGCTAGCTAAGGCCCCAAGTAATGATCTGAATCTAGGCTTTCAATTGCCACTACGTGGATTTCTAGAGCTGCTGTCTGTTAGTTGTCTAAGGATTTATTTGAAATCATTTACTGGAACCTGCACATTGTTAATTACATGTGAAAAGCCAAGGAACCATGGACCAAATCCAGCAAGATTGATTAAAATAGTCAGGAGTCTTTCTTACCTCAATGATGCACTGCACTAGGGTGGGAGAAATGCTGAGTTATTTCTGTCTGGAGAGAACAGCTGAAGCTTTTCTTATTTCCCCAATTTGCTTTGGCATCCTGCTTGTGGTTCACTTGAACAGGTTGAAGATTTACACTGGGATGCTTGCAGTGGGCTGAAGGACCCTCACTGTTTAGAGTTCAAGGCTATAGGTTATGCTGCTTGCTCAAGTTTCATAACTTCTCCCACAATGTGTTTGCACTCACCAGGTACTTTGAAATGTCTTCCCTGGGCTTTGGTCTGGAGAAACACTCAAAAACCTGCTGCTTGTTGCTGGGCTTTCCATGAAAGGAGATGCCTAGAAGGGACATGCCTTTGGGTCAGAGACAAGTGACTGAGTCAGGATTCCCAGGGTGTCTTTGGCTTGTGCTGGGGACTGAGAAGGAGGAGATACTGTTTAAGGCAAGGAACTGGGAGGTCAAGGATCTGCTCTGCAGTGTCTCATTATCTTGTGAAGCTCCAGGCTGTGCCTTACCTCTTCTGGGTATCCCAGGCTTTAAACCAATGGGATAAATTTGCACTGTGCTGCTTGTAAGGCTGAGTCCATAACCATGATGAGGCTGGGAGCAGTGGATGATTAACGTGCTAAGGAAGAGTGACAAGCTGCTCAGTGTCTGCACCAACAGCCCCTAAGACCACTAAACTTTCTTCTATATTGCTGTCTGCATTTCGATGGTCTTTGCATTGATTAGTTGGAGCACTGATGTGTGCTCCACCAGGCTCTTAAGTTTAATTCAAGTGCTATAGCAAGAGGTTAGAATAATGAAGATATTTTTAACAGCTCCAACAAACAAATCAGCCTTGTGAACACTAAGCCCCATCTACAGCACCATGATGGTGACAGGTCGAGACAACTTCAATTACAGCACTACAGTATGTTGAATTGTTCTCTGTATGCAAAGCGAAAAAGGATGTTGCTTGCTTTCTTCTTTGCTTGTGGGAAGCAAATTGCCAACATGGTTACTGGATGGGGTGGGAAGGGATGAGTCTCCAGTCAGCAGCTGGCATGAAGCAGACAGGAGTGGAACAGGAAGTAAGGTTGGTTGTGATTATGCTTTGGGTTATTTGAAAACTGGGCTGCTGCTTGAAAGTTGGCCTATGACAGCTGGCAAGGCACTTGTGGGGTGGGTTGGAGAGGCTGGCATGCTCTGCTCTGAGGAGGAAGGTGCTAGGAGGCTTCACATTATCATCTTCAAATGAATAGCATCCCCTTCGCATTGTTGACTGTCTGATGCATCTCTTCCTGCCAGCCCCTGTGTTTCTGCACTGCTGCTTGCTGCTGGGTACCCAGCTCTCACTCCTGAGCGTCTCTCTAACGCTGGGAGGAGATTTGCAACAATATGACAGTTGCGACCCCCCCATAATATCCCCTTTGGGCTCCCTCCCTCCTGGATGTGTGGCTTCAGAATCCAAGTTGGGAGCCTGGCAGGGTTGATGGGATGCCCAGAGGGTCTTTGATCCCAAATGTCCCACTGTTTGTGGGATCCTGCAGGGTGAGCCCTGTCCCTTGGGAACCTTAAATAGATGTTAAAGACTCTGGCTGACTTCTTGTCACCCTTGCACAGGACTGACCTTGACTTAAGGCCATTTCCCAACCAAGTGGTGGTTCTTGCATTCAAAGTTGTATGCAACTTTCAAAGCCTATGTCAAGGCCATTTCGTGGCTGTAACTCCATTTTGTTTCAAACTTATAACCTGAGAACTTTCTCTCAAATGTGTACATGGTATTATATGTGATTGGATTCCATGTGGACTAAAAAGGCAGGTTTGTAGAAGTGGTATGTTTCTGCACTGAAAGGGTTGTGTAAGTGGAAAAGCACTCAATGCCTACCGGCTGTTATCTTTTTGGCAGTCACATATGGGTCTGGGTCCAGCTTGTAAAGCCAGTTACCTGCTTTTTACTCTTCAGCAAGGCTTAGTGCTGAAAGATAGAGTAATTTTCACCTTACCCAACAAAGGTGGTTTTTAGTCATCTAAACATATCTGTGGCCAACATGTTTTAGATGGAGCACTTGGGGGAGGTGTGGAGTCCACCTATGCACGTGCAGTAGCCCTGGGGCATCCAGGTAAGTATTGCATGCAGCAGATCGTGCAGCGCATGCAGGGATTGTCCCATCAATCTTTTCCAAATAACCAAACTGCTTTTCCCCTCTCCCCCCATAAAGTTGTTGCTAAAAATTGAAATAAGTTGATCGCCCGCTCCCATGCTAGGCCCTGCTGCCCGTGCTTGCCTGGGAGCAGGGGCAGCTGGGGGAGCTCCTGGCTGCTTTGGGGGAGTAGTTTATGTCCTGATAGCTGCTGCTGTTGGTCATCCTGGGGGCACTGAGCTTCACAATAGCAGTTGGTGGTTGCCTCTGATTTAGAGCTGCAAGAGCAGTGCTTGTTCCCCAGTAGTTATTGCAGCCCACCAAACCTCTGGTAAGAGGTTTTTCAGCTTCCCTCAAACTCCAGAACTGAGACTTCGGCATGAAAGATGTAGCTATAAAATGTCTTACAGGAGGAAAAGGTATCTATATATTTGTCTTTAATCAGAGTGAAGAGTTCGGTGTGTATCTGCGGTGGGCAATAGAGGACATAATGGAAATAGACCCTCTGCAGCCTCCTTTGATCCTGGAGTGGCTTCTTGGCTCCTATGCCAGCTGCTCCCTTGCTTGTGTGCTGCTGTGCATCAGGAAACACAATTTAGTGTGTGGGTTGTGCCCCTCGATGTGAACCTCCAGACACCTGGGCTGTGCTCTGCCTCAGGTGTGGCTTGAGTAGTTCCCATCAGTGTGCAGTTAAATCAACATCATTTATTTCAGTTGGGATCACCCAAGGACTGGCATTATGAATCTTTCCCTGTCCATCTATGACGCTTTAAAAGCTAAAAGGTGTGCTTGGGCTGAACTTGGGGGACAGGCTGAGATGTAATCTTTGTACATAGTGCTCTGAACAAGGTACTTGGAAAAGTGAGGGCAATGCCCCTGAAGTGAACAGAAATGTTTCTTTCTCCTGAAAGCCTCATTTTCCTTCTTTCAGGAGTTCCAGCTGTTGCTGAGAGCTGTCAGTAGCTGTAGGGATGGTTAAATTTGAGCAAGAAGCTGTTCCAGCAGGAATGGCTTTGCAGTGTCAGCTTGAGCCAGGTGTAACTTTATCCTAATGCATCTAGAGAGATTACTTTTTTTTCCTTTGTGCACTCCTAAAATGAGATTGAATTTACGCTTCTTCCTGAGCTGACTCTGAAATACCTGCTAGCAAGCTGCTCTGCATACAGGAGACAGCATTAGGAGGGAACAAGTTTTGTTGGAAACCATCTGCAATATGGGTTAGCAATAATCCCGCCAGCCTAGTGGGAGCTGGGGTGGGAACAGGCAAGGTTAAGCCCTTTGATTATACCTACACATCCGAAGGTAACCCTGGATACAGAAACCCTTCTGTTATCAGCCTGCAATGTTGTAACAGGATGCCTGCAGCAGGCTGATATTACCAGTGTGCTGCACTGCTATCAAATGGGTGAAATATAGGAGCCTGCAAGGGGGTGGAGGATAGGGAAGGTTGTCTCCCTGCCTCTGGCTGCTAGGTGGGAAGGAAGAATGGTTACAGGGTGGGGGGGCAAGGGCAGGGAGGTGATCTCTTCCCCCTTTGGGCAGCAACAAGGCCAGAGATGCTAAAATTGCCCGTACAGCTTTGGTATTGGGAGTTTTTAAAGGGATATTGAAAGCTTGGAAGGCATGTAGAAGGAAATGCCTTGAAGGGAGGGAATGGGAGAACTCAATCTGCTTAGTCCTTATCAAATGAAGGACTGGGTGACTTAATTACACTGTAAGTACTTTCCCAGATAACAAAGAGCACTTTAATCTTGCAAAAAAAGGCACAATGAGAGCCTGTGTCTGAAGGATAAAATCAGACCAATTGAAGCTAGAAATACTGTGCAGTCTGCTAATGACTTCCACCCCAAGGGGGAAATTTTGTCCCCTGACAGGATGGAGGGAATTGGCCAGACTTGTCTTGCATATTGACTAAACCAAGCACCTCATTTGGCCGACAAGCTGATAGTCATTAGAGTGGTCAGATGGGAAGAGGAGGTGTTTCCTGCCCTGGGATGTGGGGAATGGGCTCCCTTGTCAGCACTGTGAGGGTGCAGGGTCCAAGTTCTGGGGCTCCTGGTCACCCTCAGACATCTGGCCAACCTCTTCGTACTGGCTGTGACAAGACAGCTGTGTGGTTAAGTGGGCTGATGGTCCTGCCTTGGCCTCAACATCTGCAAACTGGGGTCCAGAGTGTGTTGGATGAGCCAGCAGCAGACATGGTCTTCCCTAGTGTTGAGCTCGCTGGAGGCGACGGGTGGAAAGCAGGCTGCGCTCATATGTGAGCAGAAAAATTACTTCTGCTGGCTCCATTCTTGCACTTTTATCACTGCTCTTGGCATTAAAAGGGCATTGTATCCAGATTATTCATGCACTGCTAATAACTCTGGAGTGCTGTATGCTAGATCTTGCTCTTAGTTGCACCCAGCACTTCAGTTGTGCTGAAGCCAAGGGAGCTGTACTGACAGATCTAAGGAAAGTCAGAATTTGATATTAAATAAGTTTGCATCCATTTCCGAAGCATGGCTACAGAACAGGAACAGCATGATCCCTGCTACTGGCATAATTCCATTTAAATGACATATCTGCAGATGGAAAAGCTGCCAGTGGGTCTGTCTGGTGGTGTAGAGAGAAATGGAGCACTGGTGCTTAGAGCACCTGATAAAATAAGTTTTTGTCTTCTCTTTTATGAACTGGAGATGAAAGGTGTGTGGGTCAAGCAGATCTCTTGTTGCAAGCTGCAAGCAGACAATGGGTCTTCGAAGGAGGATACAGGAGCATGGAAATGTCCACTTAAAATGCTGTTCCTTCTGTACCTGCCCTAATGCTGGAAGGACATCGGGTCTGAACCCTGTATGTAGGGTTGCAAATGGGATGCTGCAGCATTGGGCTATGGCACCACTCAGGGATGGGAAACCTTCAGGGAAGCATTGCTCTTGATGAACTCTATTTGCAAGAAAATGGAGTGGCTTTCTCTGACACTGGAAATGTGATCTGCTAACACAGCCCTGGGGGCTGCAGGCAGCTCGGCTCTTCTCTTGGCTCTCCCATAGCTCCAGAAGTCTGATGGTGCCTTTGAGGAATAATCCTTGTTTAATTAAGTTGTATGCGTTGGGAGGTGACTTTGAGTGATTTCCTTTGTTAGCTGCTATCTTGCTTGAGGAATGGCTCGCCTTGTTCTTAATGAAGCCTCTCCCGTCTGCTGTGGATTGAAAACTGTCTGCAGACTAATGAAGACCCAGACCTTCCAGAGATGCCCTTGCTTCTTACGGACACCAAAGATGCAGTTGCTTTTTGTGGGGAACTAGCTATCTAGCAGCAAGATAACCAGCTCCCAGACAAGCAAGTAAATAGACTGGATGTGTCAGCCCAAAGGCTAAATAATTTCTAGGGGCAAATGGAGACAGCTCTGAGAGGTGTTGGGGGCTCAGGTGCAGGATTGCAGGACTGGGACTTCATGTGTTCAGCATTGAATATTGCTGGGTATTAGTGCAGCAGAGCTGCACCTTTGCTGTTGCACAGAATAAGATGTGTGACCAATTGTCTCAATCCTACATCTCAAAACTTGCATACAACTGAAAACCAAAACGTACTTATACACTGCATGTAGTGCTAAAGAGCAAGGGAGCTTGGACAGAGTCACAGGTGGAAGAGGCGAAGGCTCCACTGTTGCAAGATGAGGCTGAAACTACCCACAACAGGATGCAGAGCTGGGCTTGAGCCCTGGGCAGTCACTGTGATCCCCAGGGTGATGGGCCTGTAGCTCCAGCTGTACAACCAGATGTCAATAAGGACTAAGTGCTACAGACACTTGCATTGACTTTGGGTGTAGAGCATGGAAAGCTCTGCTCTTTATTGCTAATAATTCTCCAACCTGATTTCTCTTTCTCCATTCAAATCGACATGTTTCCCAGCAGCTGTCTGCTAAATCCCAGGCAGGTTTTGTAATTGGCCCCATTTCCCTGGAAGCTCTGCAACAGCAAAGCAGCTTTTGTCATCTTTTCATTCCTCATGAAACTTCTCCTTCCTGGTGAAGAATGAATTTTTTTCCTGCTGCCTTTGGTCCTTCCAGGCATGACTCATGGGGCTCTCTGGGGGCTGGAGGAACAGTTTGTCTCGGCTCCCCCTGACAGCATTGCTAACTTCCTGAAAATGCAGATAAACAGGAGTCATAATATTAACTTGGGCTTTCCATATTTCCTTTTTGTTTGGGTTTTGGGTTTTTTTTGTTTGGTTGGGGTTTTTTGTTTGTTTGTTTTTAGTGTTGGGAAGTAGATAGGGCTGCAGCTGGGGCTCTTGCTGGTTTGCTGGGCAAGGGCCCTTTGGGTTAAGGAGAAGTCAAGATCTCTGGATGCTGTCAGGTGCTGCTGTGGGGCTTTAGACAAATCCTGATGCTCTGGTGGAGGGGCCATGCACATAACAAACCCTGTTCCAGGAGCATCCTGTACATCAGGGAGCCTGCTGCTGCCAAAAAGCTGCATTTGGGAGTTAAACGGAAGGAGCATGATGGAAATCTTGAAGTTGTGGGCTGCAATGGCTGAAGGACTTCAGTAGTGACCTGTTTTCATCCTGGAGAAGGATCCTGCTGTGTTTCTGTGCATGTGAACATGCTATCAGAGGCAGCTGCAGGTCTGTGTTTCCTCTGATTGACTGCAAGGTCTGCCTCATGTCAAGAGCTTACTGGGAAACAGCAGAGAGCATCAATGTTGGATGGATCTAAACCTATTGCATCTTTGTTTGGACAACTGGAGGTGGTGCCAGGATCCTGTCTGCTGGGATGGGAAGTGTTGATGGGGAGTTGCAGGCAGCTGTGCCATGCAAATGTGCTGCTTTTTGCTTGGTGCATCCAATGCAGGCAGGGTCACAGCCCTGTGAGCGATGTCCTCCTTACCTTGGGGGTGCCGGGGGCTCCTGGTTTTCCCTGGCTGAGTGCAAATGCAACTTGCGCGCAGTGTCAGGTAAGAGCATCTCCTCTTGGGAACCCAAGGGCTTGCTCTGGATAAATTAGCAGTATTAGCCCTTGTGTTGCTGAGCAACCCTGTGGGCAGCCTGTGGTGAAGGAGGTGGCTGTGAATTCGAGAAGGATCCGTGTCTCCTGCTGGCTCTAATCAAGGTCCTGGCCCTGGATGCAGATTGCAGCCTGGTTTGGCTGCTTCCCTTAACGTGAGCCCTGGATGAATGTTTATAATGCTGTAGTGTTCACAACTTCCATCCAACAGTGTTTGCGTTTGTTCCTAGTGCTTTGATCATGGTAATAAATCCCAGCTCCTCTGGCAAATTGAATCTTACCTAGGAGGCTATGAGTGTTGTTAGCATTGATGGACTGAGATGTTCTGCTATCTCCTGGCTTCCTCCAGCTCTGCAGGACTGTGCCACCTTTTCTCGGCAATGCCACTTGCCCATTTTGGGATCATGTCCAGGGAGGTGAGAAGTTTTTCCTCTGTCTCTTGGACTGCCTGACCCAGCAGCGCTGGTGCTGTACTGGCAGCGAGTACTTGGGCTGCCAAAGCAGCACATTGTGGGGTGAGAGTGCTGCTGCTGTGGAGGGGGAGAGGTCACCTGGACATCCTGCAGGTGGGTCCTGAGGGTGACAAACTGCTCTCCAAGGCTTAAGCCCTGCTACAGTGAAAAAATAACTTCTAAACTTGCCTTGTTTCTAGTTTGTCCTGGCTTAGAGAAGGTAACACGCTTGGGCCTACTATTCTAAAGCTGTTTCTAGTCTTGGGTGCCCCATGGCCTTGGGTTGAGACTCTCTAAAAATTAAGCTGAAAATCTGGTTCCTCAGAAAGGGAGTCTCAAACAGAACCAGAGCCAAAGCCTGGCACTGCTGAGCAGTGAGGCTGCAGCCAGCCAAAAGCAGGCAAGAAGTTTCTGCATGGGTTTGTGTGAGTAACACCGAGGACAGACACTTGGCTGTTACTGCTCTGGCTCTGCTATCAGAAAGGTGCCACCTGGGGCAGCCATGGTGGTGGAAATAGGCTGGTTCAGACCTTCCCTGGTGAGGGTGACAGGTACATTGGGTGTTAGCATCCATGAGAAAACCCAGCTGTCCCCTGGCCAGGGGTGGGACTTGGCTGGGGAGTCTCTTGCTTGTGTGTTCCAAGGTCCCAGGGGCATGTGTATTCTGCTGCAGGCCCAGGATCAGCAGGTCAATGAGATCTGCTACATTCAAAGGATGCTGTAAGGGAATAGCTTTGCAGAACTGGGCTGTCCGTGGTGAGATGTGATGCTTCTGAAATCCAGGCTTGGGCACCCAGAAAGCCACTATCTGCTGCAACCTTATTGTTGGTTGAAGGTTGATTCCCTTGAGATCTGTCCATGTTGCTTCTAGCTAAGCTAATGGGGCTGGGGCT
Source organism: Harpia harpyja (assembly GCF_026419915.1). Lineage (NCBI taxonomy): Eukaryota > Metazoa > Chordata > Aves > Accipitriformes > Accipitridae > Harpia > Harpia harpyja. The sequence goes on along the minus strand of NC_068953.1, from coordinate 8,194,959 downwards.
GTCCTGACCAGTGGCTCATCTTTCAAATCTGCTGTCCCAGCACTGCCTGTGAGAAATTCCAGCAACTTTCATCATAATTTGCTGGTCCCTGAAAATCCTGCATTGGTTTTGCATGTTGCTTCTGAAGGCTGATTTGAATGGTGCTAAACATTTTGATCTCTGCTCTTGTTTGCTGCCTACTCCCCTGAGCTGCTTTGCACTGTGACTTTCTTCTGCTGGCTGCAGCCTGCAGTTCCCCAACATCAGTCTCCATTAGGCGACACCTCTTTACCAACATTTACATGCTCAATATACAATCAGGTAATTGCTGTGTGATTTCACACCCAGGTGATTTATTGCAAACTCATCCAGCCAGAGACTATAATAATTAATCTGCAAATTAAGCTTGCTTTTAAATTAAGCCATGCATTATAGTAGCATGATGGGTAACTGCTAGCTCTTTAGATTTAGAAGGTGGTGTCACTTGCTTCTCCCACCCAGACAAACTGTAGTGGCTTTAATGAGGCTTTCATGTGTCCCATTTTCCCAAGCACTGGGGACCCAAAGCAAAGATTGATCTTGGGGCATCGAGAGCAAAGGGTGTGGTGATGCTGTTCATTGGAAGCCATCAGTACCAGGAACTGACTGCCATGTGAATCAGACCACTTCACTCACCAGTCTGAAAACTAATCCTAATCCCAAACTTTGCCTCTAATCCCCTGATGTTGGACTTGACTTAAAATAGCTTGAGAATAAGGGAAAAAAGATTTAATTTTTGCTTGTTTTGCAGCTTTGACAGGGCTACATCTCCCTGATCCAGCCAGGAGAGTCAATAGGTCTTAAATGAGCAATGCTTGGTATAAATACCTCAGTAAATACCAAATGCCTTTTTGGTTTTCTGCAGCTTTTAAGACTTTGGGAGGACACTAGAATCATGTGGGTCCTTCTCTCAAGAAGGACAAAAGCTGCTGAGAACTGAGTGGTGTCAGCAGTCAGAAGTTCAGCACTTCTGCAAAAACAGCCCTTTCTATGCAATATTTGGTTGGTCTAAACTTTAAACCCTTCCTACCTTTCTCTTTGTTTGATTTCCCCTTAAGTGAATCCTTTCAGAGATGCTTGTTAATTCATCTCCATTTGAACGAGGTTGGGGGGGGGTTCTTGGGAGCCCTTGGTGTCTGTAATGCTAAACACTAGCTATATGGGTTATCTCACTCTGGCAGCCCCTCACATTGTGGCTGGCTTCCCCCCTTCCTCCTGCAGCTGGGAGCCCAGGTCCCACTCATTCATTCATTCATTAATCCCTTTCATTCCCTGCTCATTTGTTCGTATCCTTTGCAGCATGGGGAGAAAATTGCAATCCTGAGAACAAATAGGAATTCATCTTCTCTTTGGAAATAAAAGCCGGTCCATTTAAATTGTTTGTTCTCTTTGAGATTTGCCTGTGTGCAGATGAGATGGAGGTCTTCTATAATAGAGTCGAAGCCTTGGTGCTGAGCAGGGACAATAGGAGGGAACCCATCCCTCTTCCTTTTGTATCACACTCTCTCCCTGTGCCTCCCCGCAACCCCCAAGAGGATCAGATGAATTTTCCAGGGCAGATGGATCAGTTTTAATGATGTGCTTCTGTGCTCTTCTGGCCACCAGTAAACATGATTAAAGCAAAGAGATTTGTGCTTTTTTTTTTTTTTTTTCTGAAGACTGCAAAGTTACTATGTGGCTCCTGCTGGGCAGCATGGCCACTGCTGCAATGTTTATTTCAGCCTGTGGTCAGAGAGGGTGCCGGGCTGTGGGTCCATGTGATTGCAAATTTGTCTGCCAGGACGTTGAACCTTTTCCTGGCTGTGTGTGCACAGAGAGCCCTGGCAGTTCAGGAGGGGACAGGGTCCAGACCCAAGAGCCTGCTCCCCTCCCACAGGCATGGGAAAGAGTAGGACCCTTGGCTTCTTGGACCTCTGGGAGGAGAAGATGGCAGTGGCATCTCTGTCTCCTGCCTCATTCCAGCTGATCCCTTCTTTTAAGCTTGTCTTATGCTGGGAAATCATAAGCTGTGCCTGCAACTTTGCTGGATGAGCAGTTTTAATTCCAGACAAAAAAAAGACACGAGCTCACCCTGTCCAGCTTCCCACCAGAGCTGGGGGCAGAGCATGCACCTGTGGGGATCGGGGCTGTCCTGAGTCAGGCAATCTGCAGTGACCAGTGAGCCCAAGCTCCTGGTCTGTGGTGGCTACCTGGGGGCAAGGGACCTCCTGCAGAGCCTGAGCTAGGCTGCTGGCATGGGTGGTGGAAGAAGGTTTGGGGAACTTGCTTTGTTGCCTGTGGGTGAGTGGAGACTGATCCTGTTCCCCTGCAAAAGCAGAATGGAATAAATCCTCCCAGGGTGGATTTGAACAAGCTATTTAACTACTGCAGCCCATTAAGTGATCCTTAAAATGTAAGTTTCCCAATTTGCAGAGGTGTTGAGCTGCTCAGGTGTTTGAGGTGCTCTGGAAGTGGCTGCTGCCTTCTGAAGTGTCTCTAAAGCTGAGCAGATCCTTGAATGTCTTGTCCTTGTCTCATACAAGGGATTTCTTTTCCAGTTTGAACAGTCACCAGCTACATTTACTGTCAGAAAAGCTTGTGAGAGTAACGAACCCTGGAAACTGCTTATCTGTCTTTTGAAATAAAAATGTTTTTGTCCTGGAAACCAAATGATATCTTGCACTTAGCAAAAAGAACTAAAACATACTACATCTCAAATGTCATCTGCTCACAAAACTGCTCTTGAACAACCTGCAAAGCAGAAATTGTTTAATGTGTGATGGGGTTTAGTTAGTATCACTTTCTGGAGGGCAATATAGTGAATTAATTCTTGCAAAGTGGGCTTAGGAGTCTTTGCTTTGGACAACCCCTTTCACCTCCATCCATCCAAGTGAAGTAGTGCTGTCACTTCTGTAGGATGTAGCTTGCCTTATAGGATAAAGGTGACTGTTACCCGGTGCTGGTAGTCCTTCACTGCCTCTCTGCCATCACCTTCATCCCCCACTGTGCTTGGAACACTAGATAATTTTGCCTATCAGTTTGGGAAAAATTTGTCTACAGCAGTGCTGGAGACTTAAGACATCCAGAAACCTGTCCTACATTGCTGCCTAATGGTGTGCTCGTGCTGGAGACTCACCACCCCATGGGGACGGTGCCACTGTGATCCCCCCAAAGGAGTGTCTGCAGCATGTTGAGCTGCTGTCTGCCTGCACAGCTACTGGGAAAAGCACTGCTGACTTTTTCCTTCTCTGAAATCTCTCACTTCCACTTTTTACCACCCTAATTCTCCATGGGTAAAAGCATGAGTCTCCAGCTTGAGCTGAATGATTAAACCAAGCCATTGTCAGCAGCTGTCGCTCAGCTTGCAGCTGGGAGCGGGATCCTTTCTGGAGGATGCAGCACACAGACCTGGGCTGACCTCAGCTGCAAAGGGCATCTCTGAAGTTGTGCATTGCTCTGACAACTCAGAGGCTAAAACTCACCAAAGCCTTGCTGCTCTGTGCGATTCATCCGCTCGGGCTTTGTATCTCGGTGCTCCAGCTTCTCGCCTCTGGTTAGAAGCAGCATGGCAACTGCGGAGCCTTGTGCTCTGCAACCACCTCCAGTAAATCAGCCAGAAAAGAGCTGTTTCCATTTCTTGTTTAAAAACACTGGCTGCACTAAAAATACCTCTGCCCCTGCAACCCAGACAGTGAATGGAGGAGTTGGCGGGGGCTGCAGGGCCCCAGCAGGCTGTTTAGCATGACAATACATCTCTCTAATTGTCCATATGCAAGGTTTGGTGCTGGGTGGATGAGATTAAGAGGCTGGTTGGTGATTCATAGCTGAGTCACGGGTGCTTTGGCTGGAGGGAAGCGTTGCCCCCCAGTTGGAGCAAGGGGAGAGGATGGAATTGAGCTCTAAACTTCAAACCATGTGAGGTCAAGGGTGTCCTTCCACAAAGGTCTCAGGAGGTGCTTGCTGCTGAAAGATGTCCAGCTTGCTTCTTGTGTGGCTGCTCAGCAAACTAGCAACTGGCCTGAGTTGGGTTCAGTGTGTGCTAATTAATCCTTAGCTGTTAACCACTGCACAAATGCAGCTCTGTTGCCCCATCTTTAATGTAGGATGACCTGGCCCTGCTCGGATATAAAGGATTTTCTGGTTTTGCAGCTCTTTAAGAATAAAGAACATGAAAGGTTGAGCTTTAATTGTGGCTTTAAATGAATTTAAATCTCTTGAAAAAGCTGCAGGTTGAAGTAGAGATTTGGGACGAGAAAGTGCCTTGCTGCAGGGACAGCTGGTTTGGCAGGCTGGAGTCCGGGGTTTGGGGTGTCTATGGAGAGGCTAGAGCTTGGCTGCCTTCTTGCACGGTTAAAATTGGATGAGGAGCTGCAGCTGCTGCTGGGCAGAGTCTTTCTTTCAGCTGGAAGACTGAAATGGCTGTGGAGGTCATTTCCCTCCTCAGTTGGTCTGCAACAGTGCTGCCTGGTTGCTTCTCCTCCACCACTTTAACTCATAAGAGAAATGAGTTCCTGGAGCTGTTGCTTGGTGTTTCTTTTGAGAAGTAAGTGGGGAAATGCTAATGGGAAAATACAACACTTTCCCCTCACCAGTCCTCTTAGTTTTGAGTTAAAATGCATTTAGGCTCCTGGGAGGAAGAGGAGTGCCTCCAATGTGGTAGTCGGTCTTGGTATTTAATGTAATTTCATGGCCTGTCTCGAAAGGCCTTATTAACAAGGTAGGGTGTGAATTCAGTGTGAAGGCACTAGGAGCAGCACTGCCTACAGCAGCAATGTGCACGGTGATGCGGTCATAGTCCTGGTTTAGCTGTCTGGTTTTATTTTTAACTACTGCTGCCTTCGGAGGCAGCTTCCCTCTCAAGGTGGAGGAAATTATATGTGATCCCAGGGAGAGATTTGTCACACCCAGCGCGTACTCCACTGATGCTGACCCTGTTATGGCAGAATCAAAATGCCAGAGGGTTAGAGTTCTGTCACAGCCAGCACCAATAGTCAAGGATAAGAACCCAAAATGACTCCTGGTAACAGGGTGGCGAGTGGGAGAGAGCTCACAAGCACATCTCACAGGCACCCTCCAGGTGTTTGGAGAGCTGAGAACTTGCTGCCATCTATGCTTGTAGCCCTTGAAAGGCTGGTTTCCTGCGCTGTGGGGGGAGAGCTTCGGAGGAGGAAGGATGCTGCCTGTGTTATTGGGTCATAGATGGTGTCAAGTCTGTCTGACATTCCTCAGTTCTTGGGGGCTGCAGCACTGCAGGCATTAACTGGAGCAAGTCAGGCATTTATATTGCAATCATGCCTAAAAGGCCAGAACTGGAGATCCAGGATGGGGGTTGCCATGTCAGACACACAGTAAGATATAATGATCCTCTGGGCTTCCAGCCTTTTGCTGCCTAGGGAAAGGAGGAGGAAAAAACAAATGCCAGGGGTCTGTACTCAAACTAACAAATGGGCAGAGGCTGCTGTGTGCTGACAGGCAGGGCAGGAGGCACTCAGCACTGTGAGGTGAGCTTGTACTGCTGAGCCCTGCCAGCACAGCCCTCGGTGAGCTGAGCTGCCTCCCAGAGTCAGCAAAGACAAGCCCTCGCTCGCCGTGTGGATGCATGTGGGACGTCAGTGGCAGGGGATGCAGAGCCAGACTGGGGAGCACCTCAGCTTGCAGGCTGGAGGCCCCGTGAGAAGCAGTATGGCCAAACCTCAGCATCTCATGGCTGTATTTGTTAAACCTGATGGAAGTGGCCTTTTCTGCTCTTTGTGCAAAGCCATAGCTTCTGGGGATAGCTAAAACTTGGTAACAGCATCCAACAGGAGCTCTAGTCTCTTCTCTAATGACTCACTGATATAGCTATCAGCTCATTACTGTGTGCTGCTCTGCCTAAATGGACAGTTAATTCGCTTGTAGCGGGCACTACTAGTTTGCATCGCTTGTCCTCTTTGTTATTGATGTAACTGCACCCAGCCGCAAATTAATTGGCTGCTGCTTTGTTGGCCCAGAGCAAATTGCTTGCAGATGTATCACAAATTCATAGATGGTAGACTAGATTGGCGGGGTGCTGGGTGTCCTCTACACCCCTCAGTATCAAACTGATTAACAACTTGTAGTGCTTGGAGGGAGGGAGGTGTGCTCCAGAGCAAAGTCACCACGGCCCTGGGTGCCTACAGCCTTGGTTAGGGAGCTTGGGAGGGGGTGAAAATAGGAAGAGGATGGTGCTGGGTAACCTTTGAAGTTAACAGCTCTTTGTGGAAGTAGCTTAGTGTCATTTGCCTTCTCTTCCCTGCTGTGGCAGCTGGGGTCTGTGATGCCGAGAGATGCCGTGGGTTGGGGTGAGCCCTGTAGGCAGGGCAGAGCTGAGAGTGAGCTGTGGTCTGTCTGCTGTTGGAGCGAGGGTCTTGGTGTGGCTGGGCTTGAAGTGTTTTAACCTGCACATGCAGGCTGGTTCCTTGGCTGGTTTATCTTCACCCAGCACAAGCACAGCATAAGTGAAGTATTCCCTCTTTTCACGGCATTGACGAAAGCCTAACATCAATGATCTTAAATTAATGATATGTTGAAAGCTCAAGGCTAAGGGAGCAGGAATTAATATCCTTGAGACCTGTCTAGTTCTGCCTCTTCTGACACCTCCTAATTTTCCATGTAAATTGGCTTATGGATCTTTGGCTCAAAGGCTGTGTTGTGTGCTGGGGGAGTTTGGCGTGTCTGCTAGGAAATTATCCAGCGTAATGGCAGGGTTATAATTGTGCTGTAGCTATTCAGATCTGCCTCCCCTGTGTGGACGCCCTATCTGTGACTATCTGAATAATCACTGCATTTATAGCAGTTTAGCGTGCATTTCTGGTTTGTTAAATACTGTATGCCAGTATGCGACAGGCCCATGTGTGCACAGTTGTGCTCATAATAAAACACGATGTTTAATCCTTCTGTTATATTGACTCAACTGTGCATGAACAGCAGGGATAGTTCTTACACACACACCTAGAAGAATAAGCTCAGGCTTCGGCTCATCCAAGTAAAGTAAATTCACCCAGAATTTTGCAGGAAGTAAATAAAGGTGTGAGCACAGCTGCAGGGAAATCCATTCAAAAGGTATTGATTCACTAGATTCTGGATCTGTTACTGTACAACAGTACAGACTGAAGGCTGTTTCTGACTTCACAGAAAATCAAATGTGGGGGTTGACTTTTAAAACTAATTGTACAATAGGGAAAAAAAGCTGTGCAAGTCATTCAATCAGCTGAAATTCATTCAGCTTTTAAATTAAAAAAGGTCTATTGACTAGCTGTGCTTTAAGCGCTGCTGATTTGAGGGCTGCATAGCACAATGAGAACTTGTCCCTCTGCACAAACGTAATAAATAAAAACAAGATACGAAAAGAGCCGGTGTCCCTTTGCGCTATGAGTTTGTGACTGGAAAATTCCCTCAATTTGCACACAGCAATAGTCCTTACTTCTAAGGCCTGAGCTGAGGATGGGAACCATAGTAACATCAATAAAAAAATTCCCAGAAGAAGGGGAAGTTTTGCTGAAAAAGTGTCCCTGTTTGACCCTGGAAGATGGTTATGGAAACAAACCTGTGCGAACCTGGAGGCACAGCTGGGTGTGGGCCAGCCCTGGTGGCTGTGCCTGTGATGGAAGCTCAGGGGATGCTGCTGCCCCTTTCTCAGATGCAGATCTGCTCAGCAGGCTGCTGGGATGGCCTCAGGCTCAGCCCAACAAAGCTTGGCAGTTGCTTTCAGGTAGATGTGTATGAGGGCAGTGACCTTTCCTAAATCCAGGATTGAGAATTAAGTCTTCACTCGGTTCAATCGCCCAACTTCTGGAATATCTCAGCAGAGATGTTCTGAGCACCAGTTTCGTTCTGACCAGTTAAAATATTTTTGTCTATCAGGGAGCAAATTAAGATGGAAATGTGCAGGCCAGAAGCTCTTTTGGGCTCAGGAAGGACCTTTCATTGTTATGTTAGATGGTTATGTTGCCAGCATCCCCTTGCTGACACTGAATGCTGCTTTGTGCTTTGGTGGTTTTATTTAGTTTGCCGTATGGAGTGTTTCGGCAACAGCATGGCCAGGGCATGCTCAGGGAGGGGAGCCTGAACAGGTGCTGAACAGAGATCCTGAAGCCCCTACGTCAGCTAAGCAGCAGTCTCACAAG